>NC_071657.1:76082984-76418648 GCF_014839835.1 Dryobates pubescens | reverse complement strand
CTGATGGAGAACAGCTCTGTGGAGAAGGACCTGGGAGTGCTGGGGGACAACAAGTTCACCAGGAGCCAGTGATATGCCCTTGTGGCCAAGGAAGTCAATGGTCTTCTGGGGATCTTGAAGAAGAATGTGGCCAGCAGGTTGAGGGAGGTTCTTCTCCCCCTCTACTCTGCCCCGGAAATGCCACATCTGGTGTCCTGGGTCCAGTTCTGGGCTTCCCAGGTGAAGAAAGAAAATCAAGTACTCCAGAGAGTCCAGTAGAGGCTCTGAAAATGCTGAGAGGCCTGGAGCATCTCTGTGAGAGGGGAAAGGCTGAAAGCCCTGGGGCTGTTGAGCCTGGAGAAGAGCAGCCCCAGAGGGGATTTGATCAATGCTCAGCAAGAGCTAGAGGGTGGAGTGCAAGAGGATGGTGCAAGAGTGCAGACTCTTTTCAGTGGTGCCTAGTGCCAGGACAAGGGGCAGCAAATGAAACCCAGGAGGTTCCACCTGAACAGGAGGTGAAAAGTGTTTGCTGGAGGCCTGGAGCAGGCTGCCCAGAGAGGTTGTGGAGTCTCCTTGTTTGGAGAGATTCTAAACCCACTTGTCCATTGTGGTCCTGGGCAAGCTGCTGTGGGTGAGCCTGCTTCAGCAGTGGGGTTGGACTAGGTGATCTGTAGAGGGCACTTCCAATCCCATGCTGGGATTCTGGGATTTATGGTGAAACTGCTATTGTGGCTGATGACATCAACATCAAAGAATGAAGTAATAGGACCTGTGCCACAGAGAAGCCATTGCTCCAACAAAACATATGCCATAGTGTTTAGCAACAAGTGCTGAACTAATTACAAATAGTTACAGCTGAACTGTAGATGCCAAATAGAAGGAAGAATCTTACTTCCTGCTGAAGTACAATATGGTCAGGCAAAATGTAGTGTAGAGGCTCTGGCACAAACAGAGAATGTTTTCAGAGCAAAAGCCATGTTGGTGGCACTCAAATTGCACCAGAAACAATGGTCTTTATTTCATTCCTTTGAGACCCTAGGAAGGGTCTCAAATCTGGGTTTGAAGGTTTGGTTGGTGGGTCCCATTTCCCCTCCTGCCTCGGGCAACTCAAACCCATGTTTCCCACCCTTCAGGGAAAAATCTGTGGTGAAGGAGAGGATTTAGGATTTGTCAAGGCAGCCAACAAAGATGAAAGGGAGCATGGCTCCAGGGCTCAGGGCATCCTTTTGGTTCCACTCTCTTCTCCCAGGATTGTTTCTGTCTTTTGTTTAAAGGCTGTTTCATGTAAGCATGCACAGTGCTGGGACTGGGATGATGCAGTCGCATGGTTTCACTGCCTTCTGTTGACCCACACAACATGGACCATGCCTGACAAAACAGTATAAAATGCACGTGGTTTCATGGAAATTGAAATGGATGAGACTGGGACTGTTCAGCTGACAAAAATGAGTAAGAAAAGATATAATAGTACTGAGACAGTTCATCATATAGTGAAGGTAAACCAGGTTCTTCTTTTTATCCACTAAGAAACAAAGTTCAATGAAGCAGAAAGTGGGAGAAAGACTTAATCAAAGAAGCTTTTTTTTTTTCTTTTTTTTTTTTTTTTTAAATAAAAGCTGTAATTAACCTGTTGAACTCATTGCTAGTAGGTATAACTTAGGCCAGGAGATTAGTAGGATTCAAAAAGGATTAGACATCTATAAGCATAATGAAAATATCCATGAGTTAGAGTGGGTATAATATTATCTCAAACCCTTTCATAGAACAGTTTGCCTGTTAACACCAAGTGAGTCTTGTGTGCCAATATCTATTTGGTGAAGTATCCTTTTATCCTGGATCTTTATGCATCATTCTTAAAGAAAAAAGAAAAAAAAGAAAAATACAAGGAAGAAAAAAGAAAAGCAGAGATGACAACTATTTCTCTGCACTGTTGCTGTTCCAGGGAAGCAGTTTTTACATTGCTTATATGGAATAGTGATTTTTCAAACTTATTTGATATTTGTATTTGTCTTAAATTGTTGTGGTTTTTTTTTATCCTTTTTTTTTCCTTTTTTTTTTTTTGTTTTCTTTCTTTTTTTTTACTACCATAAGTAAAACTCATCTCTGGTAAATAAATTGAGGGAGAAGCTCAACCTGACCACCCAGCTAAGAGTGAAATAGAATCATAGAACCATAGAATCATTAAGGTTGGAAAAGAACAATAAGGTCATCAAGTCCAACCTTCTGCCCAACACCTCCATGATCACTAGACCATGTCCCAAAGTGCCACATCTACTTTTTTTTTTTTTTTTAACACCTCCATGGATGGTGACTCCAGCACCTCCCTGGGCAGTCTGTTCCAATGCCTCACCACTCTTTCAGTAAAGATTTTTTTCCCCCTAATATTCAGACTGAACTTCCCCCGGTGCAACTTGAGGACATTTCCTCTCGTCCTGACCTTAGTTACCAAGAGAAGAGGCCAACAGGGGCCTCTCTATAACCTCCTTTCAGGTAGCTGTAGAGAGCAATAAGGTCTGTTGGAACATTTGCCATAAGAGGTAATCCACAACTCTAAGGGTCTGATTTCCCACTTGCAGTAGGAGTGAGATGACGGAAGTAGTCTTCACAGTACAGCTGAAGACCAGTAATGTAGTGAGAGAAATTGAGGACTACAAATCCTCCACCTCCATTTAGGGCAGGTTGAGATCAAACCTTTTCCCACCCAGGTGCATAGTGATACTTGGAACATCAGAGAGCACTTACGAAAATCAAGGCTGGGTTCTTCTTTTTCCTCCTTCTAGGCTCATTTATCAAGAAATAAATAAAGGCAGGCAGATCTTAAAATAACTGAGGGTTATGTAATTTGTTTTAGTCTCTGGGAGGCCATAGAGATGAAGAGAAAAACTCCTAGATTACATTGTCAATAGTTATTTATTGTCTGCAGTAAATGTAAAATTAGAATTGTATTTACATAGTCTTCTCTACTCTAATTTATTTTTGCTGACCCCTCTGGCCATCTATACCTTCCTATTCCTGAGGAAGGTTGCCTGAGGAACTGGGGAAGTCACCATCCCTGCAGGTGTTTCAAAGATGTTTGGATGAGCTGCTTAGGGACACAGTCTAACAGTTGTCTACAGGGAGGTGTTAGGTTATGGCTGGACTTGGAGATCTTAAGGTCTTTTTTCCATTCAGGTGATTCTATGGTTGTTTCTAGCCCCTCAATGTAACTCTAGGAGTGAAAAGACCACCAGACCACAGGGTTTTCTTTTTCTCCCCCTTTTTTTCCTTTTTTTTTTTTTTTTTAATTATGTAGTGTTTTACTGCTGTGAAAACCTTGTTGCCAGAGATACTATCTCATATTCTCAAATTCAGAGAAAAAATCCCACCTACTTAATACCCCCAAGAGAGGTTCAGCATCAGCTGGACTCCTGAGTGTCTTTAGATATGACTAAAGTTATTTTAGTGGTCCAAAGATGGTTAATGTCTTATGTCTTTGGGACTAGAGAAAACATTTCCTAGTTAAAGTTCTTTCTACCAACACGATTTTACCAGCTGAATTTAGTTGTGAGTGATACCTAATAATTCTTGCCCCTTTGCTCTTGGTTTACAATTTGTCAGCATTACTTTATTACTGTTTGCAAAAGTAACAAAAGGTGCTGCAACAGGGATTCATTTGGGCAAATTAAACCTGCAGTGGGATTTCAAATGCCAGCATTTGTCCTCTGGGATTAGACATCAGCAGCCTGTGGAATTACTTCTGACATTTCATCCATCATACACTCAGAATACCTAAACAAACTGGTGCTGCTCTCCCTCTGCTCAAAGAACAACTTTCACAGAGCCTTCCCATGGAAATATCCCAACCTATTAGTGTCAGGAAATTGTGCTTGGAAAGTTAAGAGGGGAAAAAAAAGGAAAAATCTTCTGCAAGTGAAAGGCAGAGATGTTATCATGCATCAATAATGTGTGTTGGGAGGTTGGCTTGTAAACAGTTCTTTGGCTAGTGTAAATTGGAATGACATAGCTGGTGTAGATATATTGATTTTGTTCACTCCAGAATTTTTGTCTGTAGGAGTGAGTAGACTTACAACTGTGAGAATCTGGACTTACTCTTAAAGCAAGCTGCCAAATCAATGTTAGGAGACATAGGGGGAAGACTGGGTCCTGCAAAGACTGCTTCTTCTCCTCTTCTTTGGCTGACAAAGCAAATTGCCAAAACACACACATTTTCATCATAGACTCTTGCACCATATGTTTTTCAGCCTTGAAATGCTAAGAACATACTTTGGTGGTTTGGTGGACAAAGTGTCATAGAGTCCTAGAAATATTTTGGGTGGAAAAGACCTATAAGATCATTGAGTCCAACTGTCAGCCTAACACCACCACAGACATTGAACAATGTCCCGGAGTGCTGTGTCCACATTTCTCAAACACCTCCAGGGGTGGTGGTTCCACCACTTCTCTGTGCAGCCTGTTCCAATGCCTGACCAGGCAACTCCTTCCTGGCTAATTATGATCAAACTAGATCAGCTGTAAGATTTACATACTCTAGCATCAGCAAACAAAACCTGTGGTTTAGGCTCATCATTAGAGGATAACAGCCTCTTCATCTATGTTTTTCATATGTGTATACATATATATATATATAGAGAGAGAGAGAGAGAGAAAAGGAAGTTGTGTAGTAGATTTCAAATTGGTTTTCCATTCTGGGAAGACCTCCAAGGATATATCCCAATTGCATGAGTTACCCTCCCCTCCCACACTTTTAATAACTAATATAATGTGCTTTGAAGTGATGTGGTCTCACACTGAAATCTACAATCAAACACCTAAACTAACAGAAAAGGTAAAAACCACCACAAGGGAGAATTTATAAATGTAAGTGCATAATCAGATAAATGAGAAGAAAGTTTTGAGAAGGATTGCAGAGGAGTAACAGGAGATATTGCTGGTGTGTTTCTTACTTCATTGTTGTTTTCTTTCAGTAAAAGTTCTATCAGCTGGGGAGAGTTGCTCACTTCTTTGAAGCTGGCTCTTGTTTCTCTGAAATCAGATTCCTTATTCCCAGGGCTCCACTCTGTGATGCCAGCACAAACACGCATCGGCAGCTGCACAGAACTTTAAAGAGTTAGCAACGAGCTATCAAGCAATTACTTATTCCATTTCAGATCTCTGTCCATTATTTTCACTGAGAGAGTTTGAAGTTGGGGGAATAAAAATCAGAGAAAGCAAATAAACGTTTTGGAAGCCTGAGTGTCTCACCTAAGGAGAGAAGCTTTACCTACTGCTAACTGAAGAGGCAAGACTGTAGGTGAGAAGTGTCAGGGGGAAGAATAACCCCTTAAAAATAGAATAAGGCCTTAAAAAAGTGCATGAGTCTTCACTTAGATGAAAACAGAGAGTTTTGGTGAGCTGAGCCAGTGTCGCCTCTTCTGGCAGCTGGCACAGTTCTGGCTTTTCCTGCTCTTGGACAGCAGGATATACAGGCTGCTCTTACCTAGGGTCAGTCACAGAATGTTAGAGGTTGGAAGGGACCTCGAAAACTCATCCAGTCCAACCCCCCTGCCACATCAGTATAACCTAGAGCAGGTCACACAGGAACATGTGCAGGCAGGTTTTGAATGTCTCCAGAGAAGGAGACTCCACAACATCTCTGTGAAGCCCATTCCAGTGTTTTGTCACTCTCACAGCAAAAAAATGTTCCTTATCTTCACATGAAACCTCGTATGCTCCAGATTGCACCCACTGCTGCTTGTCCTGTCATTGGACATCACTGAGTAGAGCCTGGCTTTGTCCTCCCAACACCGTCCTTCACATCTTAATAAACATGAATGTGGTCACCCTTCAGGCTCCTCAGGCTAAAGTGACCCAGGTCCCTCAGGCTAAAGAGACCCAGGTCCCTCAGTCTCTCCTCATAAGGGAAATGTTTTACTCCCTTATGAAGTCCTCTTGGAGTCAGTAGGGTTGTGCTGTGGATGAGTGGAGCAGAATGAAGTGAATGAAGAAATTAAGCTTGAAATTCTTGGATTGTTTCCAAAATTAACTCTTGCTGTTGTTGCTCCTGAGTCTAGAATAGAACTGTTTTGTGTATGTGTGTGAAATACTGGCTATTGTGGACAGATCGACTCTTACTATAAACAACTGTACATTTATCCTTTGGCCTGAAGGGCATGATGAATAAAAGCATCAAGCAGCTTCTCCTGAAACCAGCAATATGGAAAGCATGAACTGTTTATATTTCAGAGGCACCTGTGTGATGAGGGGCTGTTAGTAATGCCCCTAGTGTCCCTGGCTGGACACCAAAAAAAGCCAAATGCCACTCCAATATGAAGGCAAGCAGTCTGCTCATGAGAAAAAAAACCCAACCTCTGCTGTTTATCTTCAAGTTGTCTCTTTGCTTGGATGGTATTTATTAATTGTATCAATAGAAGTGCTGCACTGAATAATCTGAAGAAAAGAGGAAAAGGCATATAAATATGATTTATCATGATGAAGATGAAAGTTTCAAGCTAATAGTTTCTGATCCTTTACAGTTTTTTCAAAATTTAGCTGTCTAAACTCCATCCTTCTTTGCATTTTACTGGGTGAGAAAAAGAAAATATTTTATTTCTTCTTATTCCTGAATGGAGCAAGGAGAAGCTTCTCATACATCCAGTTAGATGTGCCTTGTTGCTGGAGATGTAGGGCTTCGACAATTTGACATATTGCTTTGTCCCCCAAGGCAATCTGTGGGACTGCAGAGAAATAACTGTCCCCCTCTTCTTCCCTCCTTTCACATGGAAAGAGTGAGATCTACTTCAAGATGAGCACCCATGGTGAATTTTCCTGCTTGCATACCACCAGCTGAGGTGGCCAATATTCCTGTGAGAATGATCACCCACACAGAATCCCAGCGTGGTGGGGATGGGAAGAGACCTCTGGAGATTATCCAGTCCAACCCCCTGATGCTAAAGCAGGGGCGGCTACAGCAGCTTGCTCAGGATCACAATGCTTAAGAGAAGGAAACTCCACAAACTCTCTGGGCAGCCTGTTCCAGGGCTCCAGTGCCCTCACAGGTTCCAATTTGTGGTCATTGTCCCTTGTCCTGCCACTGGGCACCACTGAGAGGAGTCTGGCCCCTTCCTCTTGACAATCACCCTTTAGCTATTGATGAGTATTGATAAGATTCCTGACTCAAACTGTGCCATTGATTTACAGCCTGGCTCTTCATCCATCTGCTTTTATTAACCTCCACGTCAGTGCATCCAACTGATTAAATGTCTTCAGTACTAGAATTTCAGGAAATTGTTCTGTAAATGGACCAAATCCTCACCTATGTGAGCAAGAGTGTGGGAGTAAGAGGTGTGAGCAGGTCCCAGGAGCCAAAGCTTGACATCATTTTTCTGGGTAGCTTATCCATCTTTGTCCCAGACTGGTTTAATTTATCTTAGAGAATATTTTTATGAGCTGGTACAGAAAGTGAGAGGGAACTAGTCAGGGTGGGGTGTCTTGGGAATACAGCCAAGCTTTGCATAAACCGGTAGTTCAGTCATTCACCCAAAAACCATCAGGGGATCAGTTCTAATCCCCGAATCAGTTACAAAACAACATCAACATGGAAGACAGCTCTGTGCATTTTTGGAGACACGGGGTTGGATGTCAGCTTTGGGGAGACATGTACAGATCTGAGTTGCAGCAAAGCAGAGACAGGCATCAACTCAGGGCTAAGGATTTCCCCAGACACTGTAAAATTAGGTTACTTTATATATTTTTTATCCCCACAGACTTTTCCCAGCATCTGGTTCTGCTTCTAAAACACTCATGAGTAAAGAAAGCTATTGAGGAGGGTATCTGTAACTGGGTAACTTGCAGGAGATAGGTTTTTTAATGAATAATGACTTTTTTTTTTTTCCCCCCCGCCTTTTTCCACACAGAAAGAGTGAAATCAGTTTTTCAACCTTGATGCTGGGAGTGGAGAGTATAATTTATGTGTGGCCTCCATGCGGTGGCAGCAGTTTTGTTGGTTTGTGTATGACAGAAATGAATGGCTTGTGATACACAGCTGTTGAACAACAGACTAGATGAAACTTGCTCGCTTTGGTTTCCAAAATGGTCTTGTAGATGCTGAGAGAATTAAGTAAAGGTTGTTCTTTGTTCACCCTCTCACACTAATCAAATAGTTAAGATGTGAGCCTGTATGGCAGATTTAATCTTCCTTGCACGAGGATGGAAGCCTTGCTCTGTGATGTGTTGCATGATTTCCTCCATGATGACCTTCATTCCCTCCATCCTTTTTGTGACACAAAGCACTGTACTCATCACTGGTGAGGCTACATCTTGAGTAGTGGGTTGAGTTTTGGGCCTCTCATTAGAAGAAGGATGTTTTCTTGCTGGAGTCTGTCCATTCAGGGAAGGTCATCAAAGCTGGTGAAGGGTCTGGTGAACAAGTATTATAGTGAGCATCTGTGGGAACTGGAATTGTTCAGCCTCGAGAAAAGGAGGCTGAGGGGAAACCTTCTGGCTCCTGCAACTCTCTGAAAGGAGGTTGGAGCCAGGTGAGAGTTGGTCTCCTCCTAAGTAAACAGTGACAGGATAAGAGGAAACAGCCTCAGGTTTCCTCAGGGGAGGTTGTTAGGTTTGGCATGGGGAAAAATTTTTTCACTGAAAGGGTTGTCAAGACCTGGAACAGTCACTCCAGGACAGTGGTGGAGTTATCATCCCTGATGGAGGTATTCAAAAGACCTGTAGATGTGGTGTTGAGGGACATGATTTAGCAGTGGACTTGGGAGAGTGTAATTTTAACAGTTGGATGTTTAAGGTCTTTTCCAGGTTAAATGGAATAAAATATTGGATCATCCTTTGTCTTATATCACCCAAACCACTATCTATTTCAAAGTCTTCTACACGTGAAATAATTGGGAAAAAAAATCATTCAAAATGGCAATGAGAGATGATAAGACATCTACAATACACTGTGATAGCCCTGCCCATGTGGAGAAGCCTCTTTCAAAGAGGAATTGGTTGAGTACTCAACCTGAAATCAAGGCACCAGCTCTACTGTGTCTCATTGTTCCCTGCCCTTTTATATCTATGGAGGGAAATAAATACTCCTAGATGAGACAAAGTAAATTTTAGACAGTTAAAGGTGGGTGAGTTGAGTCCCACACATTTTTTTACAGCTAGATATTTCTATGAGCAGTATAAAACAAAGTCCCTGTCATATAAAGATAAGTTTTATAACATTTTATGGTAGAACCTACGCATCTCCCCAAAGATATGAGAAAGTTTCAAAAGGTTGTGATATCATTTCATGTATGACAGTAGCTGAGAGACACTGCACGAGGCCCCAGGCTGCAGATAACAGCTTGATCCTGCATTCCTGAGAATCCTTAGAAATTCTGCCAAAGCACTGGACTAGGCATACTAAGAATGCTAAGGAGAGATACTAGGCAAACTGGGACCCTTTCTCTTAGGTTCCTGGCTTGTGGTTAGTAAATGCATGTAAATAATGTACAAAATATGATTTAACAAATGCACATGCATTATGAGGGGGGAAAACTGACTTTAATTATTTCTACACATAAAGGTTGTGCTACAGTGGAAGGGTCAATAAAGGCAAATCATAGAATTATAGAATCATAGAATTGTCAGGGCTGGAAGGGACCTCAAGGATCACCCCGTTTCACCCCCCCCTGCCATGGGTAGGAACACCTCACACTAGATCAGGTTGCTCAGAGCCACATCCAGCCTGGCCTTAAAAACCTCCAGGGTGGAGGCTTACCACCTTCCTGGGGAAGAACTTCTTCCTAACACCCAATCTGAATCTACCCATTTCTAGTTTTGTTCTATTCCCCCAAGTCCTATCAATACGTCAGGGCTGCAAGTGCACACTGGTGCCTCATGTTGAACCTCTCATCCTTCAGCACCCCTAAGTCCTTTTCTTCAGGACTGCTCTCAAGCCAGTCCCTGCCCAGCCTGTATTGGTGCTTAGGATTGCCCCAGCCCAGATGCCGGACCTTGCCTTTGGTGTCATTGAACCTCATGAGGTTGTCTTGTGCCCACCTCTCCAGCCTGTCAAGGTCTCTCTGGATGGATCCCTTCCCTCCTGCGTGTCTGCTGCACCACACAGCTTGGTGTAGTTGGTGAACTTGTTGAGGGTGCACTCTATGCCACTGTCCATGTTGCCAGCAAAGTTGTTAAACAGGACTGGTCCCAGTACTGTAGTGGTTTGAGCCCTAACTGGAGTTTAAGAGCTCAGATGGTAGCAAACCTAGAATTCCCTCTCCCCGACTACCCCCCCCTCCCCCCCTTTGTTTTTTCCTGATAAGGAAAAAACAGAGAAAGAAAAAAACAAAGGGGTAGGGGAAAAGAGAAGGAGATAAATCTATCAAAAAATAATCTGGAGTTGTTTTGGAAGTAGGAGAAGTAAATTTTTTAACAAAATATAGCAGTCACAGAGAGGATTTACAAGGGTAAGAAATAAGGATAAATAGGAAAAAAAACAAAAACCAAGCTTGGATGGCCTTATATTTCCCTCGATGCATGTGGATTTCAGTCCTTTAGAGAAAAACATGGATGCAGCAGGGAAAGACTGGGCCTGACCATGTGGCAGAACTAGGAGGCTGGATGTAGCTGTTGATCCTGCCAGACAGGCAAGACAGAAGCAAAGGGACTTAGGGGTACTGGTTGATAGTAGGCTGAACAAGAGCCAGCAGTGTGTCCAGGTGGCCAAGAAGGCCAATGGCATCCTGGCCTGCATCAGGAACAGTGTGGCCAGCAGGAGCAGGGAGGTCATTCTGCCCCTATACTCAGCACTGGTTAGGCCACTCCTTGAGTCCTGTGTCCAGTTCTGGGCCCCTCAGTTTAGGAAAGATGTTGACTTGCTGGAACGTGTCCAGAGAAGGGCAACAAAGCTGGGGAGGGGTTTGGAGCACAAGGCCTATGAGGAGAGGCTGAGGGAGCTGGGGTTGCTTAGCCTGGAGACATTATTGCTGTCTACAACTCCCTGAAGAGAGGTTGTAGCCAGGTGAGGGTTGGTCTCTTCTCCCAGGCAACCAGCACCAGAACAAGAGGACACAGTCTCAAGCTGTGCCAGGGGAGGTTTAGGCTGGATGTTAGGAAGAAGTTCTTCACAGAAAGAATGATTTGCCATTGGAATGTGCTGCCCAGGGAGGTGGTGGAGTCACCATCACTGGAGGTGTTTAGGAAGCGACTGGATGAGGCACCTGGTGCCATGGTTTAGTTGATTAGATGGTGCTGGATCATAGGCTGGACTGGATGATCTTGGTGGTCTCTTCCACCCTGGTTAATTCTATTCTATTCTATTCTATTCTATTCTATTCTATTCTATTCTATTCTGTTCAGAACAAATGGCTGCAGTGTCCTCCTTTTTATAAGCTTGCTGGACAGGAAAGGAGAGTGGAATAGACCACCTTTGACCCAGGGGACCCCTCCTCCTGGGAGGGTGAAACCCAGTACCTCTCTGTTTACCTGGTTCAGGTTTCTTTTGTCCCCTGGGGGAAGCAGGGCTCTCGCAGCCCTCCCCCCAGGTTGGGTGTAGCCCAGCACAAGTACTGATCCCTGAAGGACTCCACTTGTCACTGACCTCCACTTGGACATGGACCCATTGACAGCCACCCTTTGCATGGGGCCATCAAGCCACTGAATGGTCCATCCATCAAACCCATACTGCACCAGCTTGGAGACTAGGGACACAGTCTCAAGCTGCGCCAGGGGAGGTTTAGACTCGAAGTGAGGAGAAAGTTCTTCACTGAGTGAGTCATTCATCATTGGAATGGGCTGCCCAGGGGGGTGGTGGAGTCATCGTCCCTGGAGGTGTTCAAGAGGAGATTGGATGTGGCACTTGGTGCCATGGTCTAGTCATGAGGTCTGTGGAGACAGGTTGGACTCGATGATCCTTGGGGTTTCTTCCAACCTTGGTTATACTGTGATACTGTGAAATTATGACCCTGTTGATTGGTGCCAGTTACAATCTTTGCTTGGATGCAAGTGGAGAAATTTTAAAGGTAAAATCTGCAAATTCCTTCATTTGGACATCACTGTCCTTTGCCTCAAGCACCTAAGGTCATAAATGCCTCAAATCAATATGGCCACAAAAGGCTTGCAAAGAGGTAAATGCTCAACTATTGTTGTTAAAATGGTGGTTTCCTTACAAGAAAGGTTAGCCCTGACTAGAAATTCCAATGTGTGACAAGATCACAAAGACCAATTGATCACTCCAACAGCCAACACCACACAGGGAATTTAGAGTAAAATACTCGTCTCTGACCTGCCCTGTGGATGGTCTAGTGGTCTGCAGTCACTCTACGCAGATGTTGATATCAACAGGGCTGATAGAAAAGTATGTATCAAGGTGACCCTTTTCTCCTGCTTTGATTGATTGACTTAATAATTTTTCATCTTGGGAGGTTTGGGGGGTAGGAAAGGGAATGTATCATTAACCTCTTTTGGAGGAGATGTACCTCAAGCAAGCGTAATTATTTTTCTAGCTTAGACTATTACAACCTCTTCCTATACTAACAAATATTATTTGAGCTCAAAACTGGTATTAGTAAAAAGACATTTAATGCATTGACCTAAAATAAATTGTGCTTGGGCTTGCTGGTGAGTGGTGAAATCTGGAAAGGGTTATGCCTCTTCCATCAGAGTAACATAACAAAGGACTTGGTTCCTGAGGACTATAGCTCTGTAAGACTAGATTTACTGTAAATTACCACTAATAAGTCACTGAATATTTATAAAGAGTTCTGAGAAATTCACAAATATCCAACTATATATTTTTTTTAAAGATAAAAGGTAACCAAGCAAAAAGACAACAGTAAAAATTTAAAAGAATGTATAACCTTAAGCTATGTGAAGTGCCAAAATACTTCTAAATACATGCCAAGAACTAAGTGGTCTTGATTTATTCTTATCTGGGGATCATTTTACCCAATCAGAACTTTAATGTTCCTTTCTTATTCTGGGTGTAAGACCACGCTATTCACACTGGTTTCCAAGTATGACAGATTCCAGCCCAATCTGATACTGCAGTGACTGTTCATTTCCCACTGGCGATCACCCCCTCATCTTATGGCTGCAAAGAGAAACACAGAGAAGGATCACAAGACTCTCTATAATAATAATGTATGCTTTACATGCATCTATATTCTAGCACTGAAGAGAAAACATTGTGGTCTCCTTCCTTACTTTGCCATTTTCTTTGGTGCAAATCTGAAATCAGCTGCAATTAGTATTATTTCTTGATCTTGCCCCCTCCCTTGTATTTTCTTTTTGGTATCTTGCTTGCCAGGATAATTTCTGCAAATTATGCCTTGCCAAAAAGAAGGTACATAAAATACATAGAGATATTTGCAGACAACACTTTGGCAAAGGATTGATAACGTTGTTCTTCAGAAGCCCTGAGTGCTTTCTTCACCACATACAATTTGAGCTCTACTAATGCAGTTGCTCATGCATCTACTTTGGATACGGGCTCTTAGGACATTTTAATTTGTTAGGCTACAGCTCTTCTGTATGCTTGTGTCTGCTGGTGGTTCCCCCCCCACCTGCTCTTTAAAAGATTTTGGCTCTAGCCCTTGTTGCAATACATCAGTTTAATTAAAATCTGTAGATGTTTTCCATAGACAACATTGAGTGGGGTTTACATCTTGTCCATGAATATACATTGGCTCTGACTTGAGTGTATGAATGGACACTTCAAATACACGGACAATAAATAGGTCCTTTATCAAGAAACAAGCACAAAACATCAAGCACATACCCTCTACAGTGGTGAGAAACAAAGCTTTGAAAGGATGATTATCCCAGGTTTGGGAGATGTCACTTGTGTGACAGAGGTAAGAGCAACGGTGAATAGGATGGGACAAGACTCTTTTCAGTGGTGCCCACCCACAGGACAAGGGGCAGTGGGTACAAACTGGAACCCAGGAGGTTCCATCTGAACAGGAAGAGAAAATTCTTTGTGCCAGAGCCCTGGAGCAGGCTGCCCAGAGAGGTTGTGGGGTCTTAGTCTCTTGAGAGATTCCAAAGACACCTGGATGTTATGGCCCTGCCTGAGCTGCTGTGGATGACCTTGCTTTAGCAGGTGGGTTGGACTAGATGATCTCCAGAGGTGCCTTCTGACCCCCACCATGCAGGGATTCTGTGATTCTGCAATAAGAAGGAAGCTATAGTATAAACAAAGAGAAAAGGCTTGGTTTTCATTCCAGTTTAATTTGCTGGAGCATGATCTTTTCACCAGCACACTGAAAACAGGGATGTGTCCCCGCCTTCAGCCTGCAAATCAGCTAGCTGAAAGATTGGCAGCTGCCTGCAGACTGGGCACACCTTGTGTTCCATCCCAGGCAGGTGATGTTTTAATCACAGCCATGGTGATGGAAGGGCTGGAAGGGCTGATCTTTCACACACCAACCTAAACAAACACACCACAATATGTGTGTTGCAACCCAGACTGGTTCCTGCTCCCAACACACACTCCCCTGGCTGCAGGTTCTCAAACATCACTCCTCTGCATGCTCCTGTGTCATTTTACAATGCTGAGCTTGGCCTTCTAGAAACCATAGGATGATGTTTCCCCATCATCCCAGCAAGCTTCAACTTTGTGTTTACAGAAAAAAAACAAACCAAACCCAAAACAACAACAACAACTAAACCAGGAAGAGGAATGAAATGAATTTAAAAAAAAAAAACCTCTTAATTATTGATATGTAGAAAAATTGTCCTCCTGTGTTCTGAAAACTGGTGTAAAATGTCACAGCTAGAAGAGTTTCTTCCCAGTAAGTTATTCTCAGTAAATTTGGTCTGCTCGTTGCACGCATACACATATAGATATCTCAGATCTGTCTTTGTAGACGCTTTCTCCTCATGAAAAGCATTCTGACTACTTAACAGGCATGTGGGATCCTGCATAAATTATGCTGATTCTATATGATTCAAACTATAAAGTATAAAATTACATTGCATTTTCAATAGGTGTACACACAAACCATGTGGAACAAGAAAGGTCAGACTGGAAATTCCCCATTCTCAGATGTGAATATTTTTCATTCCATCCAACAGCCCCATTGATTTTTCACTGGGCTGAGGAAGAAGTCTTGTATAAGACCATCATCTAGGCTTGGTTTAAGACCACTTCAGGCCTCCAGTCTGGCAATCTGATCTGTGCATAGACAGACGCACAGTGAACTGATGTCAGTGGGCTGCTTTTCTTGGCTTGGGGAAGGCATTTCATGGATGAAGGCCATAATAGTTAACTCAGCTACCCAAAGAAGAACATGATGAAGCTCCACTGCAACATTTTAATCTGTTGTCTTTGGGATGATATTGACTTTAAGCTTTGTAGATGTGTGGTGCTTCTCCACTAAAAACCATAATATTCTGGCAGTATTTCCATGGCTTTAAGAGGACAGACAAATATCACACAGAGGTTAGAGAATGAGCACTACTTGGTATAGCTGAGGTGAATTGCACCAGCAGAATGGAAATCACAGAATCACACAGAATGCCAGCATGGTAGGGGTTGGATTGGACTTCTAGAGATCATCTGGTGCAACGCCCTTGATAAAGCAGGGTCACCCTCAGCATCAGGGTCACCCTCAGCAGCAGGGTCACCCTCAACAGCTTCCTCAGGATCACAATGTTCAGGTGGTTCTGGAATCTCTCCAGAGAAGGAGACTCCACAATCTCTCTGTAGCCTGCTCCAGTGTTCCAACAGCTTCACACTAGAGGACTTTCTCCTATGGACACCCATTCCTCCCCTTGAATTTTTGCATGCTTGCTTTCCTTTGTGTTTGCTGCCTTACAGTGAAGTTTCTGAACTTGCTTCTGTGTATCCCACCATAAGAGTTAAGTGCCTGTTTTCAGAAATAATATATTTCTGTGAAGCTGCTCTGTACATGAAAAGATGGTTGTGACCTCAAAAAACAGCTATCTTTTGATGCTGGAAATGAGATCTCTAGATTTGGAGCTGGGCATCTTTGTGCTTAGAGCCTGTTCCTGATTGTTTTGATATTGTGCAGAGATCTGCTCTCACAAGATGTTGAGTGATGACCCAACACCCTTTGAAGCCTGTGGAAACTCTCCCATCAGCTTCCAAAGCAGACTGAGAATTGTGCCTGAATCCTACAACCTATTTTTGTCCCTCTCAGTTATCAACATGGTCTATCCTCTGGGTGTCATGGGCACACAGAATCATAGAATCACCTGGTGGGGAAAGACCATGAGATCATGGAGTCCAACCATAACCTAGCATGTCCATGTACATACATGTTAGTCCCCATTCCTTAGCACCTCATCCAAATGTCTTTTAAAGACCTCTAGGGGTGATGACTCTATCACCTCCCTGGGCAGCCTGTTTCAGTGCCCAGAAGAGAAGTTGAATTAGCCGCCCAAAAAATTTAACAGTCTGTTAGAGGTGCAATTTCTGTGAGAATGGAACAAAGGTACCTACACATTTGAGAAAGCTTTGCAGTGCCAGCCTGCTTTCATTGCTGCCAGTTTTAGTGTCACCTGTGACCAGAAGCACAAGTACTCTCTACAGGGTACTTTTCATATAATGCTACCGGCCTCTGCCTGGCTCAGCCACTGATCTCTGCAGTGCTTCATCATGTTCTCCCTTCACAGATGGATCAGACATCCCACTCTTTTAATGTATGGCACACAGAGAGATGGATGCACCTACACGAACCCTGTTTCCTCAATGTGCATTGGTATGGCAGTCAGGCATCTGTGACAAGGAGGAAGACTACAAGAAAGAAGTTGAGGTGCTGGAGAGAGTCCAGAGAAGAAGGGCAACAAATCTTAAGAACAGTCCGGAGAACAGGTCTTGTGAGAAGCAGCTGAGGGAACTGGGGTTGTTTAGTCTGGAGAAAAAGAGCCTGAGGGGACACCTTCTGGCTCTGTACAACTCCATGAAATGAAGTTGGAGCCAGGTGGGGTTGATCTATTCTACCAAGGAACAGAACAAAAGAAAATGGCCTTAAGTTTTCCCAGGAGAGGTTTAGATTGGACACAAAGAACAATTTTCTGTTATCAAGCCCTGGAACATTCTGTCCAGGGCACTGGTTGAAATACCATCCCTGGAGCTATTTATAAACTGTGCAGATGTGGTGCTGAGCGACATGGTTTAGTATTGACTTGGCAGTGTCAGATTTTTGGTTGGAATTGAAGATCTCAAAGGTGTCTTCCAAACAAAATGATTCTATGATTCAATAAAGTAATGCCGGTGTCATATGTGTCTACAAATGGTTGTTTGTATTGGATCAGGACTAAAATGTCTCAGGATTAATCCGTACAGAACTGAATCCTAGAAAAGTTGGACTGAATGATTCTTGAGGTCCCTTCCAACCCGGCATTCTGTGATTCTATGAATCCTTTCTGCATCTTCTTGGCCCATGAAAAATGACATTGCTGCCCATGAAGTTGTCAAGATTAAATAAACTGCATTTTCAGGTAGCATGGATCCAACACATTCTGGAATTTTGGCCTGTCATTGGAATGGGCTGCCTGGGGTGGTGGTGGAGGCACCATCACTGGAAGTGTTTAAAAAGAGACTGGATGAAACATTTCGTGCTGTGGTTTAGTTGATTAGATGGTGTTGGGCGATAGATTGGACTTCATGATCTCAAAGTTCTTTTCCAATTTGGTTAATTCTATATTAATTCTGTGTTCTGTATGCCTATGAGGAGCTACTGAACACTTTGAAGGGCATCTCAGGGGAACTGCTCCTCACTGGATTTACAAGAAGCTCTTTCAATTCTTCAAACACATTTCAGAGGATAATCAGGACAGGCACAGACTTCATTACCTGTTTCCTCTTCTGCTCATTTCCCATTTGCTAGCTTTCTCATGCACATGTTCAGCCCAGTTTTCCCTGGCTCTGCGTTCAGTATCATCTGAATACAGCTGTCAAAATCTGAACCAAGACACAGTTCGAATTAGATTTCCCTGTCATAGTGGAAGGAAATATTCTTGGAAAGTTACTCCATTCCAAATTTCAGTTATCTTCAGCTAGTTGTTTTGAATGAAGCTTTTGCTGTGGCTCAGTTGGAATACTTAAACCAAGGCCATGCTGGACACACTCTTGAGCAACCTGGTCTAGTGGAAGATGTCCCTGCCCGTGGTGGTGGTGGTGGAACTAGATGATCTTTAAGGTTTTATGGACTAGTCTACCTGTCTATATGAAACAAGTTGGGATGGAAATGTCACCAATTTTAAGTCATTTTCACTGTCAATGTAGGGGATGACTTAAAAAAATTAATTGTTTGCATGATAGCATTAATAATAATGCCAAAATAGTTAATGCCACCGAGCACAAAAGAATGTGTGAAACAAATAAGGGGTCAGGATCAGGAACACTGAAATGTGAATATTAAATTAACAATAATAGAAAAGTTGTGGGGCCTGGTATGTAAATGAATGTTGCCTGGGGCCAAATGTTCTCGATAGCAAAGCCAACGAGATATTAAAACCACCCCACATGACTTTGTTTTTCAGCTCATGAGCAAATCCATGCTGAAAATATGTTTATCTGTTCTAACAGCAAAAACAAACACTTTCCATAATGTATGTATTAAGAGGATGTATGACTTGCACAGCATTCACAGCTAGGAAAATGTGACTGCATACAGCAAGAGCTGTGGAACGGGAGGGAAGAAGAAGGAAAAGTGGTAAGAAGGACAGATGGTCAAGGAGATAAAAAACTTGCTAACCAGAGGTTTTTGCATGGACCACAGCATCCCATGTCCCACAGCATCCCATGTCCCACATGCTGGTTTCTTGATCAGACTTGTTGCCAAGACAAATTTTTTCTTGGACTCTGGCATTTATGGGATGTGCTTGGCTTGCACCAAGAACACAGCAGTTCCTTCCCCACACAAACAGCTCCTATCTAACTAGGCTGGATATAAACAGAAAGGCTGCTTCACTAATTACTTACACAAACACAAAGATAGCTGCATTCTGGAAGGTTCGTAGGAACAGGTTTTGTTTCATTTTTGTTATGTAGTTTTTTGGGTCTTGTCACGGTTTTGATTTTCATGGTTGTCAAACTCCACCAAGAGCAGCCTAGACCCTCATACATAGGAAGGTAATTCACAAGTTTGGGGGTTTCTTTGTTTCTTTCTTTTTTTTTTTTTTTTTTTTCTCTTTCATTTTCTTCCCTGATGCTTTTAATTTAATAGCAAAGTATTTAACCAAAGCAGGATTTTTATCTGGATAGTGATTTTTCTCTTCCTACCAGCCCCTGTATCTATTGAGACTACTTGTGTGAGCAAGGAGTGCTCCAGAGCTACCAGCACTGACCTCAGTGTAGATGTTTGCATCATGAGAAGAAAATTCTTACACATCCTGGAAATGCTAGTGCATTTCACTGCACTGACACGTTCCAGCAAATGGTGGCTTTTCCAAAAGCAGTATGACTACTTTTATGAGTCAAGTGAAACTCATTCATAAGTGTTTTCAGATTCGAGCCAACTGTTTTTAAAATTATGCTCCATCTTCTCTCCCCCTTTTTCCTCACTTTTAGACTAAGGATTTGAAATATTGAAACAAGCTTAGCAGGGGGAATAAGGGGAAAATAATTTTCCAAGTGCATCACATACTGTCGTCCTTGTCCTCTCACTTGTGCATGAAATGCAGCTGAAATGTGGAATATATGAAATAAGTTCCTGGCAGTTTACAGCAAAGCCACAGAGAAAGGAGGTGAGAGAATAGAGAATAATAGAGCCAATGGAAAAACAAGCACCATTTCTTTCAGACAGGCAGAAAACTACTCAGCTGCCATCGCCTAGGTCCATAAACTAAACCTTGCAAGTAGTCTTACTCTCTTTAAAGCACATTTTTAGAGTCTGAGGAATAACTGGTCTCAGTTCAGGCTCTGGGATTAGCATTCCTCTTGTGCAAAGTACCATGGAATTTTAATGAATAGAAGAAGTCAGAATTTCTGCTGTCCCCCACCTGAAGTTTGTTTATTTACCAGTTTCAAGACATGTGTAACATCTTACTTCAGTGGTGCATCTGCACCAGCACCACAATGAGGCAATGGTTAAAAATCTTCTACTGTAAAAAAGAATGGTTTCTGTGAGTCACATATAGTTCTAGACACACATATAAATGATCTCTGAAAATACTGTCCCCAGCTGAGATAATGAGATATTAAAAGATATTACAATGGACACAGAGATAGAGCATCAGAGTCCAGTTCAGTTTACTGTGGGAGTTTTTTGTCTTTAATGTAAAAGGAAAAAAAAATTAAAATATGGTTTTAGTTGCTATTGTAAATAAATGAGTATTTTTCCTCAGGATATGGATATCTCCAGGACCTGATTAACTCAGCACCTGTTTAGGTCAAGTAGAATTCTATACAAAAATAACACATCAGGCCCTTCATCCATCCATCCTTCAAGAGGAGGTGGGTGTTTCATTCCATTTGGTAGCCAGACACAATTCAAGGTCTGTGTCTCAGTTCCTCCTTTACTTCAGGTCTTCTGAATTATTTTCCCCTTTAAAACACTCCTTTAGAGTAAGAGAATCAGAATGGTTTGGGCTGGAAGCGACCTTGAATATCATCTAGTTCTAATGCTGCTGCCATGGGCAGGGACACCTTCCACTAGACAGGATTGCTCAAGACCCTGTCTGGCCTGGCCTTGAACACTTCCAGGGAGGGAGCATCCACAACCTCCCTGGGCAACCTGTTCCACTGCCTCACCAAGCTCACTGCAATGAATTTCTTGCTAATACCCAGTCTAAATCTCCCCTCATCCGGTTTCAATCTGTTCCTCCTCACACTATGGCTACAAACCCTGGTAAAAAGTCCCTGCCTAACCTTCCTTTAGGCTCTCTTCAGGTACTGGAAAGTTGCTCTGAGGTCTCTCTCCCTGAAGCAATCTCTTCTCCAGGCTGAACAGCCCCAGCTCTCTCAGCCTGTCCTTGTAGAGATGTACTCCAGCTCTCTGATCATCTTCAGAGTCTCAGGGACCCAGCAGCAGCACAAGCAAGGGCAAATAGGTAGGAAAATTGAAGTCCTTGGTCTTGCGGTGACTGGCCAAAAATCTTCATCTAGCCTAAGAATCAAGATGTTTGGCCCAAGTATCTTGCTAGGTCCAGAATTTTGCATAAGTGGTCTATATGCTTTTAAGATGGCTGAAGGAGAAAGCTAGTTTTAGCTTCAAGATGAGTCACTGTGAGCTGCTTTGTAGATGCTTTGGGACAAAATTTCAAATCTTCCATTGACATTTGCAAAGATTAAGTAGCTGCCTATATGAAATCTGGTCATGGAGTCCTGAAAATCTGGCTTCCTGCTAAACAGAACCAGACCATAATACACAATGTGGTAATTCTTATTTGAATGTCATGAAATGTTTTGGATATTAGCTTGCTTCCTACAATGAATATAAGTTTCAAGAGGAAAGCTAACAACTTAAAAAAGGAAAAAAAAAAAAGAGAATATAAGTAAAAAATAACACCTCACTCCAACTCCCAAATCTTTCCAGAGCATTTTATATGGTTTCCAAAGTTTAAGTGCATTCTGAATAACACTCTAGTTCAGCTTTAGGAGGTATAAAACTCTAATCTCTGTCACTTAATTTGTCTCATATCATCATCACAGGTAAAAGTAAATGATTGTTTATTGAATTTTCATCCTCTTGAAAAAAAAAGGCAAGATGTTTTTGTTATGATTAAAGAAAATAAGAATGTTATTGTCTGCTGGAGGAAAGCCAAACTTTGGTAAAATCTAGCTAGATAATATATTCTCTTTATGATAAATTCAGCAGAGTGAATATTCATTGCTGAAGTTGTGTTCCCTGAAATACAAAATTTATAATAGAAGTGAGATTGTGTTCTTAACAGCCTATATGAGGCCTTTTTTTTTTTTTTTTTTTTTTTAAAGCAACTATCTAATTACCTTTTAAGTCAATTATTTTGCCTGTTCTCTCAGTGGCTCTGCTCTCCCCCAAATGTTTCATCTGAGTTTTTCATTATCATTTTCCAAACAAGAAATTAAAAGCTGTGAAGAATCAATAGCACAGTCCTCATGATCAGATGTTAATCTTCTGCTCAGCTCACCATGCATCCAAGACAATGATCTTATTGGTGTGGGGACTGATATATTTAATGGAACTCTTGTAGTTATTATAGTCAGTAGCAGTAGAGTCTTGGAATTGGTAGCAAAAAGTCAACTGCACATTTGAATACTTAATTTTGTGGCTATAAACAGCCACGTCACACTTCCAGCAACAACAATGAGATGGTTTTCAACACTGCTCTACCAAGCAGGCATGTTTTCTATTTTCCTCTTGTATACACAATTAAAAGCATTCCCACCAGAGAACTCTGCCCTGCATTCCCTTCTAAAGCAGAGCATGAGAGATGACTTGCAAAAGTCAAAACCCTGCCTTCCCTTGGGCCAAATAATGAAAGAGAAGCCCAGCAGTGCATTGTTGCTTCTAGGGCTTCTATTAGAAGTTTGAGCTCACTGACTGATTGTCGATACTTGCCCCAGCATGACATTAATAAGGAGATTTCTGGTCATGGGAAAAGTATTTTTATTTTATTTTTTTTTTCCTTCTGTCTGGAAAGGTAACTTCACCTTTTATCAGGCAGAAGATAAGGTATTGCATGCATGGAGAACAGGCAGGTTCTCCTCTTGCTCTGGGGGATATCCACCAGTGCCTGCGTTCTTGTTGAGTAATAATGAGATACCATATCCAAACAGTAGAAGATGCATGTCAGATGGTTCTCCAATAACATTAGAAAAAAAAGCAGCTGATGTATGGGATATTGAAGGCAGATTAAGTTGTTAATGTATATTAGTATATTCTTAATTTCCTTTTAATTGAAAAAGACATATTGACTTTAATTAGAACCATTTCACAGGAACTGTCAATTAGCACATGTCAAACTAGTTAATTCAGAACAGAATTCTTTTAATTAGGGTCTGCTTTCCTTTAACTGTGGGGCCAATGAAATCAGCCTTTCCTTATCAAGATTTTAAATGTCTCTAAGACATACAATACAAATGTAGCCTCTTATCTATTATTAGAAGCCCATATGGATAACATTAAAATGATGATGCTGGCATTGTTCATGCAGCACAAATCAAGAGTTTCCTTTATGACTGTTTGGGGAAAAAAAAAAAGGGAAAAAAAAAAAGAAGGAAAAGATGGCTTTGAAGAAAGACTATTTTAAATACACAGATTTATCCGTCTTTAAAGAGACTACAAAATTTATGACATGCATGTTCACATTTAAAGTATTATTTAATACGTCTGCTCAAATAAATGGGCCTATTCAAACGTTTTGTGTGTTCTATCAGCCAAAGACACATAAAACATTTTCAAAGCCATGCAGTAACGTTCTTCCCTCAGATGAACTGTAATCAAAAGGAGAAAACAGACTTGATGATTTTTTTTTGGGACAATATAAACCCAGCATTGTTAACTTTCATTGCATACTGAAGATTTAACACTGATTGCTAATCCAGTGGCTGCAAACGCTAGGGAGCTAATGTCATCTCAGTTATCAAACAGCATATAATCCTGGCCTTGACTTTCGCATGAATTTTCTGAGCATGTGTGGGTTTGCTGATGGATCTTGTCTTGTGGTTGACATGCTGGTGTCAAGACCTTCCCTGTGGTTTCTGGGAGGTGTAATGCTGGTCACATCCCTTTGGGAGCAGAAATAACAGAGGGAAAAAACCACCAAATCAGAAAATATAAAAGGAATGATTGCAAAATCTAGAGTTAGTTTTATCATACAGGGTTTAGCCACTGTTTTACTGACCTATATCAACAGAGGATTACAGAGATTAGTGAAAGGAATACTTAATAACTGAACTGTGGATTCCAAAGAGGATTATCTGGCAAGATATTTCATGTATCCCAATGCTTTGTTGAACATATTAAGGGCCCGATTATGGGCCTGAGTAACTCAACAATAAAAGAAGTGTTGTTTCCCAAAATGAAGTACAACTGGGATGCAGTCAAATTTAATGTGTCCTAGAAATACACTTTGCCTACCATGCTAACCACCCAGATTCTCTACCCCCAGGGCACCTCCCCAGGGTATAGAATCATAGAATTCTTTCAGCTGGATAAGATCTCTCTAAGATCATAGAGTCCAACTGTCAACCCCAAACCACCATGGCAACTAAACCATGTCCCCAAGTGGTGTGTCCGCTCATTTCATGAACACCTCCAGGGATGAGGACTCCACCACCTCCCTGGGCAGCCTGTTCCAATGCCTGACCACTCTTTCAATTAAGAAGTTTTTCTTAATATCCAATCTAAATGCCCCCTGACACAGATTCAGGCCATTAAGGTGTATAGTAAATATGGTGGGTAATAAAGTTGTAAGAGTTCCGTGTGCTAAAATGTGTGCTAAGGTTTCCACAACACTTTGAAAAGTGAATGAAATTTCACTAGATGATCTGCAAAACTGAAAAATGGTATCCCAAAGCTTCTTCACCTCAAGATGCTCTGTAGACCCCTCCCTTCATGACTTACTGTCCACTATGCAATCTAACCACAATATAACTAAGAGCTACAGTTCTACTTTTAAATGTGACTGTAAATAGGTAACATAAGACCCTGATATTTATTCATTAATCCTATTGTGGCCCATATTAAATCTCTGCTTATCAGTTTAAATGCTTACCATAATTTAGAACTCTTTAAGCAGATCTAAGTCACTTCAGCACTGAATTGCATAATCCAACTTTTTCTGTAAGACAGCAGAAACAATACTTTGGATTTTGATTACATTGCTCAACTAGCAATATATTCTTTGTTTCAAAAGGGCAACTGGCACTGATTCTTCCTTTAAAGTCATTCCACAACACTGTGTGTAAGAAACATGGGTAGGTTTGCCAGCAGCACTAAGTGACTGCCTCAGTGCTTACATATTATCATATTATACATTATGCTCAACATCAAACTACAGGACTGTTTGAACAGATTGAATAATGTGAAATTTCAGATTATGGTGAAATTTTTAGTCCTTGTAGTATCCCAGTCAGGTGGGTAGTGATTTGTCTTATCCATACCTTGTGGCTGGGACAAGAGAGAAATGGTTGTATGGAGGGAAAAGTAATTTACCTAATCCCCAAACTGAGGCATTTAGAGTGGAATTAAAAGTAGAAGCTCCCAATTTCCCTAAAATTCCACAATACTCCCTGCAAATACACCAATGCACCTCTCAGCACAGCCCACTGCATGCTATGCCCTTAAAGCTGTGCAAAACATTTCCCCCCCCACCAATTAATACTAAGGCGATTCATTGCTTAGCAGCAGCACTAATATTTACACACTTATGGATCTTATGATTAAGTAGCAAGCTTTGACTTCAATTAAACCTGACAGTTTCTGATAGCAAAAGGTCATTACAGAACTTCAAAAGCACTTGAACTCCAGCAAGATCCTTGCAATTGTCTATATAATATCTTTCAGCCATTGGTGGCTTCTTGATCTTCTGCAGCAGGACCAACTCCTCTGTCAACTTTAGTCTATGAGTGGTTGAATCTCAGTGCATAATAATAATAATGTTAATAATAAAGAAAATTCTACCATCTACAAAATATTTCACCCAGTCTGACTTAATGTCTTTTTTTTTTTTTTTTTTTGGATAAGTGGTGGTTAATAAAAATTGCCCATGTGAATCATGTACTGTTCATGCATTGTTCATGAATCAACCCAAGAGCCATTTAAAAATGACTAGCATTAGGGAAACGTAATAGCTTTTTAACAGATTATTTAAATGACTGTAGCTCTGATTTCCAGTCGTTTTATCCAAACAGCTGTGGCAGAACTATCCCTGAAAAGGGAGTAACTTTCTGATTAAACTCTTTTGTTGTTGGATTTGAGAAATATTTTAGAAGAGAGAATTTCTCAATTATGTATTCATCTTTCAGAGCCTGGGCATGGAGGGATATAACAATTTGATCAAACCCAGCTGAAAGCACTAATGGTTTGGAGGATTCATTCTCTTCTTACAATCATGGAGAAGAAAGACTTTAAATACGTTCAGAGCAGAGCAGTTGAGACTGACCAAAGTGTGAATCACTTCATTGGTAGTTTCTGGTCTCCACAGCTTGGTTTGCCTGGTATCTTTGTAGTGTGATGTGACAGTGATGGAGCATTTGTGCATTTTTGTGGTCAGATTATCAACTCATCTGATCCCTTCCTTTTTGCTTTTTTGGCTGCACTCATCACTATGTAATTGAAACCAGTGGATACCCTCATCTCCTCATGTGCTCTTGGCTCCTTGGCCTGGTGTTGCCAGTGGTTAAACTCTCCAACCATTCCTCCTTTTCCAAGGAGGGATTTTAACCATGACAGTTGCACTCATGTTAAACCACTTGCAGTGCTTGAAAAAGAAGTCCCCTCCCATTAAATTGGAAGAGTTCCTTACTCTGAGTCCTCCAGGCCAATGGTTTTCATTTACTGTTATTGTTTTGAAGCATAGCCCAGATTTTATGAAAAAACATGGTCTTTTGGATAACTCTGCATTCTGCCATGTTCAGTTTTGGGGTTCTCACTCCAAGAGGTGCTGAAGAATGACTAAAGAAAGTGCAACAAAGATGGTCAAGTGTCTTTAGTACAAGTCATATAAAGAGTGGCTGAGGGAACTGTGGTAGTTTGACCTGGAGAAAAGGAGCCTGAGGCAAGACCTTTTGTCTCTCTATAACTTACAGATAGGAGGGTGGTGTGACGTGAGGAACAGTCTATTCATCCAAGGGACAAGAGACAGAATGAGGCAAAACAGACTCAACTTACCCCAGAGGGAGGTTTAAGTTGGATATGAAGAAGAATTTATTTCCTGAAAGTGTTGTCAAGCCTTGAAACAGGCTGCCTGGAGCAGTAGTTGAATCATCATCCCTGGAGGGGTTTAAAAAATGTGTAGATCATAGAACTGCAGAATTGTTTCAGCTCTAAGATCATTGAGTCCAAGTATTAACCTAACAACACCATGGTCATTGAACCATGTCCCAGAGTGTCATGCCTACATGTTTCTTGAACACCTCTAGGGTTGGTGACTCCACTGGCCCCTGCAACTTGTTCCAATGCCTGGCCACTCTTGCATGAAAGATATTTCCCCTAACCTCCAACCTAAAGGTCCTCTGACACAGTTTCCGGGCATTTCCTCTCCTTCTATCAGCTGATGAAGAAGAGATGAACCCACACCTGGCTCCAACCTTCTTTCAGGAAGTAGTAGGGAGCAATGAGGTCTCCCCTCAGCCTCCTCTTCTCCAGGCTGAACAACCTCAGCTCCCTCAGCCTCTTCACACAAGATCTGTTCTCCAGACCCTTCAACAGCTTCATTACCCTTCTATGGACACCTTCCAGCACCTCAATTTCTTTCTCATATTGAGAGCCCCAAAACTGAACCCAGTATTTGAGGTGTGACCTTACCAGTGATGTTGAGGGATGTGGTTAAGTGGTGAATTACATAGAATCACAGACTGTTAGGGGCTCAAAACATCATCCAGTCCAATCCCTCTGCCAGAGCAGGATCACATAGAGCAGATCACCCAGGAGCACATCGAGGCAGGTTTTGAATATCTACTGAGAGGAAGACTCCCCCCTGGGCAGCCTGTTCCAGTGTGGGTAAATGGTTGGACTTGATAATCCATCCAAAACAATTCCATGATTCTATGACTCTCTTTTGAAGAAACTCTGTGTATCTTTGTGTTAATGATGAAAACTACTTGGAAGACAAATAATGCTTGAGGCACCTAATACAAATCTAATTATTTGTGATGTGGTTTAGTGACTACAAAAGAAGGACAGCCAGGAAACTTCCCTATGGTCTCAAAGAAGGAGCCTGTGGACCACCAGAAGCTCACTGATCACAGATGATGAAACTGCTCCTCCTGATCCTGCAATGTGTTTGAGCATATTCCTTCGGGTCACACCGCCTTGCTCTACAGCACTGTTAACTACTCCTTTATTAAACAATTCTCCAAGCATAACTAAAGCATTTTGGTTGTTAACATACATAATAAGTTACATTTAAGAAGGTTTCAAATCAGCACATTGTATTTTCCAGCAAAGTCATAAAAATATGCTAACATGATAACATCTAATGAGGGAAATGTTGCATGCAGATGTCTGTTTGCCTATTATCCCATAAAATGACTGTATATTTTTATTTATATGAGTAATGTTAGACAAAAACATGTTACAAAAACCCCATTCATTTAGGAAATGTATAAACACAATGGCTCTAATATAAGAAACTGTTTTAAAACATGGTGTTCCCCCTCCCTCCCCTTTTTTTTAGTGTTTATAAAATGAAGAGAAATTAAAAAAAATAAAAATGTTTCAAAGTATATATTTTTTTCCTTCCCTCATGATGAGAAAGAAATATAGGTTCTCAGCCTGCATATTATTTGTGATGTGGCAGCAAAGTGAAATTTGTGCCTCGCCTCCTGTATCCTTTACATGATGCAAAGGAGTATAATTTTATTTTTGTTTTATTTGAAGGCTCTGTCTGGGCACATTGGCCACCAATTTAATTTTTATTGCAGTGCATGGATAGCAAAGTCACATATCCTTACGCTATTGCAAAGGCCATAGGAAAGGAAAGGGAAAGTATAATTTTTGTTGTTGCTGTTGTCATTTGAAATTTCCATAGTGTCTCTGCACATTGGGTACCATTTCATTTTTATTGCGCTGCACTGATAGCAATGTCACATATCATTAAGTTAACACCAAGTTCGAAAACAAAAAAAGAACAACCAAGTTAGAAAAGTAAAAACAATAAAAAAACCATTTCCCCCCTTCATCTCCCCCCTGCTATTACTATTGTTTGAAATTTTTTGTACTGTGTGGATATAATTTCTGTGGGGTGGTGGAAGTCCTGAAGCATCTAATATCCAAGGTGTTGTTCTGTGGATAGAAAACAAAGAACTGCTCACATTCTTTATCAGTGGAATGAACATTTGTTCAATATCCAGAAATGGTTAATGTGGAAACTCACATTTTCCAGGAAAATTGGAATAATTCCAGAGTCAATGTCTCCAAATCAATATATTTTATTAAAGTGCTTATCTCGCATGCCTTAAAAGACCTTCTGTGTCTACCTCACTGTCTTGTAACCCCTGGGCAGAGAACATGAGCTCCACTTTGGGATGTGATGAGTTAATCTGTATTTGTGGTGGACCCACACTTCCTTGCTGACACTTGTAAATAAGTGCCACCAGGATGGAGAAGGTGCTCATCTACATGGGGAGCACCAGGCAGCTGCATAGCTGCTCTGCTCTATGTGACAGGTCACCCTACAGGTCACCACTAATAGCAGGCAGGAGTACAGCCTTTGGGCTCCTATGGGAAATTTGTGCCTTAGTGTGGTGAATCTATTGCCAACAATTGTCTCAGTTTTGGAGAGCAAAAGAGGCCAACTTGTTTCATTTTACTTAATCTATTATTAGCCATTTCCCATATCATGCCAAATACAGTCTCTTTATCCTTGACCTTTGGAGCAACTCTGTTGTGGTCCTGTAAGTCAATGTCCATTTTTAAGGAGGCAATGTCTGTTTTTAAGGAGCCACTGTCAGACAAGCAGTTACAGGGCTGCCAACAAGCTCCAATGTGTTCCTTCTTGGTCTACAATTTGGTAGGTCTGCTAATTCGAGATGGACCCCATACACTGCATCTTGCATCCTGTTCTCCAGGCAGAATACTCCAAGATGGGTAACAAAACTGATGACAGTCCTGGAAGGCATGTCCTGTGAGGAGTGGCTAAGGACACTGGATTTGTCTAGTTTGGAGAAAAGGAGGTTGAGGGTCAATCACATTGAACTCTGAAGCTTTCTGAACAGCAGACATGGAGAAAGAGATGTTGTTCCCCCTCATATGATTCTGTGATTCTGTGTCCAGTGATAGCATGTATGGGAATAGGTCAAAACTGCTCCAGGAGAGGTTCAGTCTGGGCTTCATAATGGGAAGTATTTTTCACTGAAAGAGTGGCCAAAGAATTTAGAGAGGTGATCAATGCCCCAAGCATGTCAATTTGGTTTAAGGGACATTTGGACAAAGCCATTAGTGAGATGTTTTAGCTTTTGGTCAGCCTTGAAGTGGTCAGGCAGCTGGACTAGGTGATTGTTCTAGGTCCCATTCAAGTAAAATTCTCCTCTCCTCTCCTCTCCTCTCCCCTCCTCTCCTCTCCTCTCCTCTCCTCTCCTCTCCTCTCCTCTCCTCTCCTCTCCTCTCCTCTCCTCTCCCTCTCCCTCTCCCTCTCCCTCTCCCTCTCCCTCTCCCTCTCCCTCTCCCTCTCCCTCTCCCTCTCCCTCTCCCTCTCCCTCTCCCTCTCCCTCTCCCTCTCCCTCTCCCTCTCCCTCTCCCTCTCCCTCTCCCTCTCCCTCTCCCTCTCCCTCTCCCTCTCCCTCTCCCTCTCCCTCTCCCTCTCTTTCTTCCATCCTATCCTGAGACAACTACTGCAACTGATGCCAGAATAAATGGCTCAAACTAAGGAAACTTCATCTAAGTTGCACTTCATGCACTTTGCATTGGCTTTGCAGTGTTCCCACCTGGTGCTCACAGTGGAATTCAGGCCACAGAGCATGATCTCAGACAGCATATTCAGCATCTGTAACATGGCTTTATTTTCTGTCACACATTTTGAATTTGAATAGTTTTAAACTGTGGTTTGACCATGGATGAACACAAAGCTGCGGCAATTCCAAGTTTGTCCATGGGTCTTTGGAGACCCTGTTATTTGAGGTGGGTTAAAAGAACATCCAGGCACTTCCAGTCTTGACAGGGAGCAATCCAAGGAAGACTCTGGACTGAGATTTGTGGTCTACATGAACCAAGCAGAATCTGGAAAGACAGGAGAACTTCAGCCAACATGTGTTTAATGAAAGCCATATGACATTAAACGACCACAGATGTATGCAATAGATTTTGTGGTGTCACAATAGGCTATGTCCCAATAAGCCACCTGAACACAAAAATATGTGACAGCCAGTGTGGTTTACATTTTTAATGCATTTCCTTGTGTGAAGCTTGGAAAAAGTTCCTCCTCCCTATTGCCACGGGCGACTTGTGTGCAACAGCAGCAGCACTCCATCTTCAAAGCATCATGTATCACAAAACAGAAAATCATGAAATAAAGCCTGGCTGGAGGAATCTCACCATTTACACTGAATCTGAGGTGTCAGCACCTGTCCTGTTGCTGCAGCTCCTTGGATGGTATCCACAAAACAGACAGTCTTCTGCAAGTAACACACGGACAGTGGGGATGGCTTGCTTTGGAAGTGTTTATTGCACTGTTGGGCACAACCTTTGATGGTGCCAATGTCCTTTTCCCCCTGTACCTTGAGTGAGACAGAACAAGTGTGAAATATTTTGTAGCAGGTGTTAGAGAAAGTGGGATAACATGGCAGTTTTGGAAGAAGCGCAGGAATGGGAATATGCTACTAAGCTCTCCATCTGGAGAGAAAACCCAGAACCACCCTTTCCTTGCAAGTGGCAGGAAGAACAGAGGAGTGTGTGTTTGGGGGTTTGTGGGAGACAAATTTCTCCTTGTTTCAAAATGTCTCCATATGTTTTTATTTGTATTGTATACTTCCCTCTTGGCTGTACTGGAGCTCTTTTGTATTACAATGGCACGTCCCAGAACATTTCTAAGTTATAAAAACCTTACTTATCTCAGAACTCCACCAATGAACCATGACTTTCCCCCTTCCCTGGGCTTTTATTAAGCTCAGTGGGACTAATTCCCCATTGCTCCTCACCTTATGTAAGCCTTTATACTGGTGCCAAATGGGTGTAAAATGCTGGCTAAAACTATGCAACATGCCTCTGACAGGTTGAGCTAAAGGTCTGGGATCACATACCAGGAATCTGTGTCCAAACCTAACATCTCCAGTGTGGGTTGAGCCACTCCAGATGGCAGGTGATATTCCAGGTGTTAATAACCCATTTTCTGTCCCATGTCTATCTCTGTAACAAAATGCTGACAACCTTTTCTTATAGTCCTTTAAATTAGGTGGGATCATAAACGCACACACACGTACACATATATATGTATATATACAACTTCTTACTTTTTAAGTCAAAGAGATTATATATGTGTATGTTTTCCTCTCCATATATACATATATATGAGGTGTTTTAAAATGATAGGCTTTTAGGGGAAAAAAAATATGTCTGGAGTACTGTTTCAGAACATGAACTTAATTATCATGAAAACTGTGCTATCTAAAAGTAGTTTAGTTTGCTGCCAGCCAAGAGCCAAGGGAAGAAGAGGCAGGAGAAACTATTCTAGAAAATTCAAAACTCTTAAAACTTGAACTGCTGCTAAACTGATATGTGCAAGGAATTTAATGCTCTGCTTCTGCCAGCACCTTGGGTACCAGGGGAGGGCTGTTTGCAAACAGTTTTAACTCCCTGTGCAGAAGGAATGGCAATATACCATCTCCCAGCAATGGCAATTTGCTTGTTTTAGCTGGATGTGAGTCCTGGCAATTTCTGACAGCCAAGGGATGCCATGCAGAGTACAAGGTTTGGGGATCTTGAGGACTGGCCAACTCTCCCAGAGGGCTGAAGCTTAAAACATCAGTTTCACATTTTTTAGGGTCCAAGAGGCATCTGGGTGGGGCTGCAAGCTGTTTGGTGTTGGAGCATGGGATAAGCTGCCTGTGTTGACATAGCCCTTACTCATTATAACCATGTTGACATAGAAATTACCAACATTCAGCTTTGGTAATTTCAAACCCGCATGGCAGTGGCTGTGTAATGGGAGGAACAATAGAGAACTGGACTCACTATACAATGCATTTTAATAAAATTCTTCATATGGTTTGATTTCTAAAGGATCTCTCATCAGCCTATTCCCTACATTTTTTTGTGAGAGTCACCACAAACATTGGCATGAGACTGACTTAGAATGGAAAATATTAGCAGGAAAAATGGGTTTGCTCAATATGTTGAATGCTCTGCCAAAATCCTCTTGCAATCCACCTGCAGTTTGAAGACTTACTTATCAGAGTAGCTGGAGTTAAATAATAAAGTATGGATTTTACCTAGTCCTCATATGTACAAAGAAAAACAAAAAGCAAACCCCAAAAGACAAAGAAACAATATTTCAATTATAATCAAACTCAGTTCATAATAAAAATCACTAATGACTTTCTGTGATAAAATTCCTCCTTGTAAAGCTTTGGGATAACTAATAGATGGTGATCGATACGGGTCCACAAATGAATTAAAGGTTTTCTTTTAGAAAACTTATTATTGTCACCTTCTGACTAGCAAGAGTTTTGACCTGGTATGAACCCACGCCTCTTCTGTTGGAGCCTCTTCGATGCAAGACTCTTCAATGGTCGGGCATTAGAATAGATCGCCCAGGAATGTGTTGGAGTCACCATCCCTGGAGGTGTTCAAGAAACAAGTGAACATAGTACTTTGGGACATGATTTAATGGCCATTAATGGCCATGGTGGCCTTAGGTTGATGGTTGGACTCAGTGATCTCAGAGATTTTTTCCAACCAGAACTATTTTATGATTCTACGAAGATGTCTGTTCTTCTTGAATAATAATTTATTGCAGAAACTTCAGAGTAAAAAAAAAGTAAAAAATCCTGCTTCTCCTAATTTGATCACTTATGCATCTGGTAGCTGAGATACAAACATCCTGATGTCATAACCTTTGGAAAATTAAAAATAAAAGAAAAAAAATTAATAAGCTGGCTTACGGTAATCAAGAATTGGTTTTGCCTGATTCTTTACAAATAGGACAAATTGGCTGCTGGTGCTACTAACATCAGCATGTTCTGGCAAGGCCAATTTGGTATGAATCAGGAGTTGTCTTGATAGGAACAGCAGCAAAACACATGATTTTTATGGGTGCTGTACTTAAAACAGTGAAATCAGTGCCTGTGCCTCACTCAGGTAAGGCTACACTGAACAGGAATTTTGTCTGAATAGGAGAAATAAGGATTTGCTCATATGTAAAATGTTAATTTCCCCTTGTCATGAACTCAAGCTCTCATTAAAAAAGAAGTAATTACAATTTCTCAGCAATTTAACTTTATTAAAACCATTCTGTCTGATAATCTATATTGTCAAGTTATGTTTAATACTTATTGTGAGATTAAACCACTAAAATATCTCTATTTTGAGGAAATATCTGGAATCTTCATTCATAAAAGAGCTATATTAAAGCAAACATTCAGATTAATTGATGATGGGATCATTTAGACTAGAATAGCACAGAACAGCATAGAATAGCATAGAATAGCATAGCATAGCATAGAATAGAATAGAAAGAATAGAATAAACCAGGTTGGAAGAGACCTTCAAGATCATCGTGTCCAACCTATCATCCAACACCACCTAATCAACTAAACAATGCAACCAAGCACCCTACCAAGTCTCCTCCTAAACACCTCCAATGATGGTGACTCCACCACCTCCCCAGGCAGCCCATTTCAATGGCAAATCACTCTCTCGGTGAAGAATTTATTCCTAACCTCCGGCCTAAACCTCCCCTGGTGCAGCCTGAGACTGTGTCCTCTTGTTCTGGTGCTGGTTGCCTGGGAGAAGAGACCAGCCCCTGCCAGTCTACAACCTCCCTTCAGGTAGTTGTAGAGAGCAATAAGGTCTCCCTTGGGCCTCCTCTTCTCCAGGACAAGCAACCCCAGCTCCCTCAGCCTCTCTTCATAGGGATTGTGTTCCAAACCCTCCACAAACTTTGTTACCCTTCTCTGGACACATTCCAGCAAGTGAACATCTTTCCTAAACTGAGTGGCCCAGAACTGGACACAGGACTCAAGGAGTGGCCTAACCAGTGCTGAGTACAGGGGCAGAATGACCTCTCTAACTTCAAAGAGGAAACCTCAGACAAAATCTATTAGCACTGGGTGAAATCTTCAGGTCATCACCTACTCTTTGCAGTCACTCCCACCAATACTTATACATGTAAGTACTAAGTGAAAAATGATTGAATAACTTTAAGATTTAATCTGATGTTATTAAAGTTTTTTTACTGGTTTTTGACCAGCTTATATAAATAGTCTAAGCCATCGCATTGCCTGTAATTACTGTGCAATAGATGAGGTTACGGGCTAGTTAAAAACATATGTCTTAATTATAAAATAATAATAATAAAAAATGCAAACCTAATTTCAGAGCATAGCAAAATATCTGAAGCTTTAGACCTAGATGATTGAACCCTGTTAAAATCCTAATTAAAATCCTAAATGTGTAAGAATTGAGAAGTATTTTTAAAATAGATATTTGTCTTCTGCATTTTAATACTTTTAATGACCAAAATCTGCACTAAGAAGCCAATAGGCTGCCAGCATGTTCTGCAGAATCATAGAACCATAGAATCACAGAATTAGAATAAGATAGCATAGAATAAACCAGGTTGGGAGAGACCTTCAAGATCATCATGTCCAATCTATCATCCAACACTACCTAATCAACTAAACCATGCAATTTTTAGGGTTGGGAGGGACCTCAAGGATCATCCAGTTCCAATCCCCCTGCCGTGGACAGGGACACCTCGCACTAGTTCAGGCTGCTCAGAGCCACATCCAGCCTGGCCTTAAAAACCTCCAGGGAGGAGGCTTCTACCACCTCCATGGGAAATCTATTCCAGTGTTTCACCACCCCCACAGGGAAGAACTTCTTCCTAACATGCAATCTAAAACTACTTACTTCTCTTTTGGTTCCAATTCCCCCTAGTCGTATCACTACCTGATATCCTAAAATGTCCCTCTCCAGCTTTCTTGTAGGCCCCCTTCATGTACTGGAAGGCCACAATAAGGTCTCCTTGGACCCTTCTCTTCTCCAGAATGAATAGCCCCAACTATCTCAGTCTGTCTAAAGTTAGTCTTGCTAATGTTTAATGAAAAAAGGAAATACAGAAAAAAACACCTTGGTGGATCTTTGAAAGAAACTTTTAATGTGAAAACAGTATCAACACATCTGTCATGAGGGGCAGCAGAAAATTGAGTCAAATGCAAAGAAAAAGTTATTTGAATTAACCACAAATTCAAGAGAAAAGGCTCTGTGCATAGCTTTACAGACACCTAATATGATTATTGGTAACACTGGTATTTATTTCATTCATGAATATCCGAGTTATTAGAGTCTGCTGAGGTTCTGTCATTTTCCTGGCATACCAAAAGAGAGAAAGGAAAATTATCTGGGAAGAAAGTATTGCTCCTCTGCCTTAAATCGATGATTACATTCAAACAGAGGAATGGGTGCTGTGTTGTGCTATCAAGTGACTTTGTGTGTTACCCAACAGCTCTTTCCGCTGGCTCAAGGATGTGCTCCAGAGATTGGCCCAGAAGAAGAATGCTCTCTGAAACATGTACTTCTCTCTCCCTCTCAAAACATCAGAGCACTTATTGTAGGACACCAAATCCAGTCATGAAGAACTCCTTGCATTAGAATGAGAAGATATGGAAAGACCTGCAGATTTCCAGGTGATTGCCTCCTGTAAGTGCAAACACTCATCATGCATGATGCCATGACTTGTGGTCTACAGACTCCAGTCACTTCCCATTAATAATTAATGTTGACACACAGAATCATAGAATGGTTTGTGTTGGAAGGGACATTTAAAGGTCATCTCATCCAACCCTTTCTGCAGAGAGCAGCGCCATTTTTCACTAGAGCAGGTTGCTTAGGAAAACTTACTGGAATGGGTCAGAAATTCAACAGAAAAGAGATTGTGCATAGCTTGATAATGATTGTCTTTCTAGACATCCAGTGCAACAAATGCAATTATTAGTAAAAGTTTTTATTCCTTCCCTAGGAGGTTTAGTGCCAGATAACCTAACTTACAGAATCACAGAATCAAAGAAGAGTAGAGGTTGGAGGTGCTCTCTGTAGATCATTGAGTATAACCCCACCTGGCCAAGGCAGGTTCACCTAGAGAAGGTCACACAGGAACATGTCCAGGCAGGTTTTGAACCTCTCCAGAGATGGAGATTCCATCAGCAATCTGAGTAGCCTGTTCCAGTGCTCCATCACCCTTAAAGAAGTTCCTCCTTATGTTTAGATGGAACTGCTATGCTCCAGTTTATTCCTGTTGCCCCTTGTCCCAGGCACCACTGAACAAAGCCTGGTCCCATCTTCCTGACACCCAGCCTTTATGCATTTATAATCATTGATAAAATCCCCTCTTAGTCTTCCTTTTTTGTTTTCTTTTTTTCCTTTTTTTTTTTTTGTCTCCTGGACTAAAAAGGAACAATTCTCTCAGCCTTTCCTTAAAGAACCTCTGCTAGGAGCTGGAGAGCCATCAGTTTTGGTGAGCACCAAACAGACTGAGACGGGCCTCCATTTTTCTTAGAAACACATGAAAAACAACTACTGCCATGACCACAAGGGAATAGTGATCCCTCTTCATAAATTCAATTTGTTCATAACCTTTTGACACAGACCATAAATAACCTTCATATATTTCACACACACAGACACATGTAATAAATTACATGAACAATGTATATAAATATTTACTTTACGAAAACACAAACTGAACAGAAATAAATGCCATGTGAGCAAGCCATCTATTAGCAAAATGGTTAATTCTCTGTGCCAATCAATAACTAGATTGCATATCTCTTGCCCTGTGTGCTGTGCCACTGTGCTGGGCTAGTTACAGGGACAAAATAGTAGCAAAGGAAACATTAATTAATTGTCAGTGAGGCTGTTTCAGCAAAGGTTACACCGGAGACAAAAGAAGAGGCTGTGATGTGGCTCGTGGAAAGGACAGTATGATTTTCTGAAGCAGGTTATGAAATCTAGAAAAGAAAAAGTTATTTTAAACTAGTGCCATCTTTATTCCTGAAAGCTGTTCTCAGTGAGTGAGTTCAATATGTTTTATTTACACATATGAATAGTATATTAGAAAAACAGCAACAACAAAAAAACAACTAAAAGAATATGGCAAAATTCCAAAGTGGTTAATCAGAAAATGTTTATAAGAGAATAGTTGCTCTTCCTCAGCTTTATACCTAAACCCCAGGTATCCTGCAGGGATTGAAATCAGAACACCAGCTGGATTTCCCATGTTTTTTTACCCTATTTGTCTTTGTGCCTTATAAGCTGGAGAAGATAACCTGTCTGACGAATGAGATGCTTGATTTTAAAAGTTATATAATTAAAATATGTTGTGAATTTGAAGTTTGATTTTAAAAATGGTGTTATGAAAAAAATGCTGATAACATTTAGGGTAGAAAACTGAAGATGGTATACATTATGAAGTACTGTGATTTTTTTCCCCTGTTTCAATGTTATCACAATTTCTTGCTGAAGATTTAGAGAAATTAAAAATATTAAATTAACATATTATTAGTTTTCTTTTTATTAAAAATAGTAACAACTATAATAAAGATAATAATAATAATAATAGTTACACCTTCCAAATATAATGATGTTGATTTGTGTTTTCAAAGGCAAAAAAAAGAAGAGTTCTTAAGCAAGAGGAATCAGAGAACCATTCTCACTGCTGGAAATGTCCTTAGTCATCTTGACCCTTTTTTAATCTTGATCATTATTCTAGGAGAAATTGTGAGTTTGTCCTATTGCCAAGAAGTAATGTAGGGCCAGACAGCAACTTAGATCAGTGACACACTAACAAATGACAGCCACAGAAACTTTATACTTTATACCTTTAGGTGACCAGGATTGTGACCTTAGAAAGTACAAGAGCAAAATGGGCAGAGAGTTGGCAGCCTCCTCCTTCCCAGACACAAGGTAAGAAAATTTGATGGATCAAAGGATGTTAGAAGCTCAAACACACACTTCTGAAGCAATGATCCAACCCATCCATCCATTTTAATTAAGAGACCAAATTTTCCAGTGACACACTTGCCACTACTGCAGAAAGTACTGCCAGTTTTGTGTTAGTCATGGTAATCTAACTGCCACCACTGGGTCATGGAGAACTGAGGAGAGATGTGCTCTGCAAGTACTCATAGACTCATTTTTGTTGGAAGACACTATTAAGACCACAGAGTCCAACTGTTAACACAGCACTGCCATGTCCACCACTAACCACACAGAATCACAGAATCACAGAATTACTAAGGTTGGAAGAAACCTCAAAGATCATGAAGTCCAACCACATCCTTATGCACCTCATCTACGCAGTAATGTGGACTACATAGGGATGAAGACATCACCACCAGCTTGGGCAGCCTGGTTCAGGCCTTGACAACCCTTTTGGGGAAGAAATCACTCCTCACGTCCAAACTAAAACTGCCCTGGTACAACCTAGGGCCATTTCCTCTTGTCCTGTCACTTGTTACCTGAGAAACCAGCCCACACCTGGCTCCAACCTCCTTTCAGGAAGTAGTAGAGAGCAATGCGGTCTCCTCTCAGCCTCCTCTTCTCCAGGCTGAACAATCTCAGTTCCCTCAGCCTCTTTGCACAAGATCTGTTCTCCAGACCCTTCAACAGCTTCATTACCCTTCTAGGCACAGCTTCCAGCACCTCAATTTCTTTCTCATATTGAGGGCCACAAAACTGAACCCAGTATTTGAGGTGTGACCATACTGGTGGTGCTGAGGGAGGTGGTTAAGTGGTGCATTGCACAGAATCACAGACTGTTAGGGTCTCAAAAGATCATCCAGTCCAACTGAGTTCCCTCAGCTGCTCCTCACAAGACTTGTGCTCTAGACCCTTCACCAGCTTTGTGACTCTTCTCTGAGCACTCCACTGCTTCAGTGACCTTCTTGGAGTGAGGGGCCCAAAACTGAACCCCATGTCTGAGATGTGGCCTCATCAATGCCATTAACAGAGGTATGATCACTGCTCTAGTTCTCATAATGTTAGAAGTCTCTGTGGGTCAGCTGAAGTAGAGGAAAATCTCTTTAGGTCTATTAATCAAACAGGCCCTGACCTAGAATGGTTCCAAGAATTGAGCATTTCCCACCTCCCTGGGCAACATGAGCCAGGCTTTCAACATCCTTACCATAAAAATTTTCTTCCTTCCCTCCACTCTTTTAGTTCAAACCATCACTCCTTGTCCTGTCTCAACAGGCCCTGCTCAACAGTCTTTCCCCAGCTTTCTGATCAGCCCCTTTATGCACTGGAGTCCAACAGGATGGCATTCAACAAGTCCAAGTGCCGGGTGCTGCACTTGGCCACGGCAACCCCATGCAGAGCTACAGGCAGGGGTTGGAGTGGCTGGAGAGTGGCCAGGCAGAGAGGGACCTGGGGGTGCTGATTGGCAGCCACCTGAACATGAGCCAGCAGTGTGCCCAGGTGGCCAAGTAGCATCCTGGCCTGTATCAGGAACAGTGTGGCCAGCAGAAGCAGGGAAGTCATTGTGTCCCTGTACTCTGCATTGGTTAAGCCACACCTTGAGTACTGTGTCCAGTTCTGGGCCCCTCAGTTTAAGAAGGACATCGAGACATTTGAACATGTCCAGAGAAGGGCAACAAGGCTGGGGAGAGGCCGTGAGCACAAGCCCTGTGAGGAGAGGCTGAGGGAGCTGGGATTGTTTAGCCTGGAGAAGAGGAGGCTCAGAGGTGACCTCATTGCTCTCTACAACTACCTGAAAGGTGGTTGTAGCCAGGAAGGAGTTGGTCTCTTCTCCCAGGCAACCAGCACCAGAACAAGGGGACACAGTCTCAAGCTGCTCCAGGGGACGTTTAGGCTCAAGGTGAGGAGAAAGTTCTTCACTGAGAGAGTCATTTGTCATTGGAATGGGCTGCCCAGGGAGGCGTTGGAGTCACTGTTCCTGGAGGTGTTCAAAAAGGGATTGGATGTGGCACTTGGTGCCATGGTCTAGTCATGAGGTCTGTGGTGACAGGTTGGACTTCATGATCTTTGAGATCTCTTCCAACCTTGGTGATACTGTGATACTATAATACTGTGGAAGCCCACCATAAGGTTTCCCTGTTCTCCAATTTGAACAATTCCAACTCTCAGCATGGCCTCACACAGAGGACTTCCAATCCTCCCATTACTGCTGTGGCCTCCTCTGGCCCCACTCCAACAGGTCCATGTCTGTGCTGTGCTGAGGGCTCTAGAGCTGGCCCCCAGCACTGCTAATGGCGTTTCAGTAGAGAGAAGCAGAGAGACAAAATCCTTTCTCTTCACCTGCTGCCCATGTTATTGGGGATCAGATGAGGGCATGGCTGGTTCTGGGCTGTGAGTTCACATTGCTGACTCATGCTCAGCTTTTCCCCATCATTATTGATCCCCAAGTCCTTCTCTGCAAGGCTGCTCTTCATCCCTTCATCGTCTAACCTGGGCTGATTCCAGGGATTGCCTTGACTCAGGTTCAGGACCTTGTACGTGGACTTGCTGAGGTTTGCATGGTCCCACTTGCGAAGCTTGTCTGGATCCTTCTGGATGATATCCCATCTCTGAGGCATGTCAACCACACCACACAGATTGGTATCATCAAACTATAAGGTAAAAGCATTGAATTAGTGAAACAGGAGATAAATCTGAACTCAATAGATTTGAAAATATTAAATGGCTCTACCACATGCTTAACTGTAATTACTTAATCTCATTGGGGTCTACCTTACCACAGGACTTTATAAGCAAATGAGGGCCATTCATGTGGAGTCATCTGGCCACAGCTCCTTTACCCTTATGTTACCCCCAAAGCAATTGGAAACAGTCCTATTTCAGCTTTATTTGTTTTAACTTGAGTTTAGGAAAGTATAATGCCAAGGCAGGACCTCAAGATGTCAAAGAAATGTCAGAGTTGAAACTTTGCCAGGTAACTGACAGGCCAGGAGCAGTTAAGAATAAAAGATCAAAGAAGCTATGAGAAATAAAAATAGCCAGAGATCTATAGAATAGATATCTTATTATGAGATTAATTGCTAGTGCAAATGGTACATGTATACATGTGTAGACAGTACTGTGTGCTACAGAGAGGGGACAGACAGGTGGGATTTTGAATTTCCCAGTTCCTTAACTTCTTCCTTTATCCATTAACCACAGAATGATAGAATCATAGACTCACAGAAAGGTTTGGGTTGGAAGGTACCTTAAAGGCCATCTAGTTCCAACCTCCCCACCATGGGCACAGACACCTTCCACTAGCCCAGGTTGCTCAAGGGCCCACCCAACCTGGTTTGGAATACCTCCAGGGAAGGAGCTTCCACAACCTCCCTTGGAAGGCTGTTCCAGTTTCTCACCATCTTCACTGGAAAGAATTTCTTCCTAATGTCCAGTGTAAGTCTCCCCTCTTCCAGCTCAAAGCCATTGCCTCTTGTCCTATCACTACAAGCCCTTGGAAAAAGTCCCTCACCAGCTTTCCTGTAGGTCTCCTTTGAGGTACTTGAAGGCTGCTCTAAGGTCTCCCTAAAGCTTTCTCTTCTCCAGCCTGAACACACAGAATACACACAGAATTAACCAGGTTGGAAGAGACCTCAGAAATCAAGTCCAACCTATCACCCAACACTATCTAATCAACTAAACCATGGCACTAAGTGCCTCATCCAGTCCCTTTTTAAGCACTTCCAGTGATGGTGACTCCACCACCTCCCTGGGCAGCCCATTCCAATGGTCAATCACTCCTTATGTGAAGAATTTCTTCCTAACATCCAGCCTAAACCTCCCCTGGTGCAGCTTGAGACAGTGTCCTCTTGTTCTGTCTACTGCAACGAGACAGGACCCAGGCACCACACCGTGCATAGCAGCACGTCATCCCCTATCCTCTGTGCCAGCCTTCCTCTCCTGAGAGGCTGGCATGGTGTGGGTGGAGACTGCTTCAGCAGTGGTGCTTTCACCAGAGGGAGGGAGGTGCTGAGTCACCTGGGCTCATTCATGAATTGTTCTCCAGTTAGGTCCTGTGACCAGGGATAGGGATGGTGGTAACTCACTACAAAGCTGAGGTCAAACTTAAGCAGGCAGGTGTCCAGGCAACTGGCTGAAGAGAGTGCTGGAGCCTGGCACTTGAAATGGAGGGCAGTGGAGATAACACCTGCATTAGGTGTGAGCAGCTTGATTATCTGCTTAATCTAGTGGCTAAACTGAAGGAAGAAGTTGCTAGACTTAGGACTGTAAGGGAATATGAAAGGGAGATGGATTTGAGGAACCAGGCTCTACAGACTCCCCTAGCAGAGGGAGGTGACTCAAGAAGCAGCAGGGAATGGATTCAGGTCCCTGTTAGGAGAGGCAAGAGAAAACCCTCACAGCTCCCCTCATAGATCCCCTCACGACTCCCCTCACCACTCCCCTCACGACTCCCCTCATCTTTCCAGCTGCCCTTGCAAAACAAGTATGGGGCACTGGAAGTGGAGGGTGAGTGATTGAGAAGACAGAAGACACATCATCCAAGGTGTTGCCTAAAGCAAAACATCTTGCCCCCTGAATCAGGACTTGTTCCTAAAAAAACAAGCAGGAGGGTAAATGTTATTGGTGATTCCCTCCTGAGGGGAACAGAGGGCCCCATATGTCAGCTGGATCCTTCCCACAGGGAAGCTGTGCCAGGGGAAGTTTAGGCTGGATGTTAGGAAGAAGTTCTTCATAGAAGGAGTAATTGGCCATTGGAATGGGCTGGCCGGGGAGGTAGTGGAGTCACCATCACTGGAGGTGTTTAGGAGGAGACTTGCTGGGGTGCTTGGTGCCATGGTTTAGTTGATTAGATGGTGTTGGGTGATAAGCTGGACTCGGTGATCTTGAAGGTCTTTTTCAACGTGGTTAATTCTGTTCTATTCTATTCTACATCTGTTACCTCCCTGGGGCCCAGGTCAGAGATGTTACCAGAAGGCTGCCTAGTCTGGTACAGTCCTCTGATTACTATCCCTTGTTAGTTATGCATGTGGGGAGCAATGAGGTTGAAACCAGAGGTCCTAAGGCAATCAAAAAGGACTTCAAGGCTCTGGGAAAACTGGTTGCGGGATCAGGGGTACAGGTAATTTTTCCATCAATACCCTTAGTTGCAGGAAGGAATGCTGAGAGGAACAAGACAGCAGGTGTCATTAAGTGGCTCAGAGGCTGGTGCCACCAACAGAATTTTGTTTTTTTTGATCTTGGGGAACTTTCTATGGCACCAGTTCAGCTAGCAACAGGTGGAGTACATCCATCCCAGAGGGGGAGAAAGATCCCAGCACATGAGAATAGCCTGTCCCACAGAGGGGAAAGGGTTCTAGGAAGTGAGTTGGCTGGATTCATTGACAGGGCTTTAAACTAGATTTGAAGGGGGAAGGGGCTGAAACCAGTCCCGCCAGACAGGAGTCTGAGGGTGGGAAGCTGGAGTCAGGGGGGAACCCAGCAGCCCAGCTGAAGTGCATGTGCACTAATGCACGAAGCATGGGTAACAAACAAGAGGAGATGGAAGCCTTGTTGCAGCAGGAAAGTTATGATGCAGTTGCCATCACAGAAATGTGGTAGGATGACTCACATGACTGGAATACTGTACTTGAGGGCTACAGGCACTTCAGGAGAGACAGGCTAGGGAGAAGGGGTAGAGGGGTGGCCCTGCACATCAGGGAGGCTCTACATGCCATGGAACTAGAGATTAAAGATGATCTGTTTGAGTGCCTGTGGGTGAGAGTTAGAGTGAAGACCAACAGGGCAGACATCCTGGATGGAGTCTGTTATAGACCACCCAACCAGGAGGAAGAGGTTGATGAATTATTTTATAGGCAGCTAGAGGCTGTCTCACAACCACCAGACGTTGTTCTTATAGGCAACTTTAACCTGCCTGATAGCTGCTGGGAACTTAACACAGAAGAGAAGAGGTCTAGGAGGTTCTTAGAGTGTATGGAGGATAGCTTCTTATCCCAGCTGCTGTGTGAGCCTACCAGGGGTAAGGCTTTGCTTGACCTTCTTCTAACAAAGAGAGAAGGGCTGGTGGGAGATGTGGTGGTTGGAGGCTGTCTGGGGTCCAGTGACGATGAAATAATTGAGTGTTCAATATGCAGTCAAGCTAAGAGGGGCAGCAACAAAACCTCCACTCTGGACTGCCAGAGGGCAGACTTCAAGCCCTTAAAAACAAAGGGGTCCAGAAGGGCTGGACCTACTTCAAGGAAGAACTCTTGAAGGTGCAGGAACAGACTGTGCCAATGTGCCGGAAGATGAGCCGCCAGGGCAGATGGCCAGCCTGGATGGGCAATGAGCTTCTGAGTGAATTAAGGGAAAAAAAAGGGTGAATCATCTGTGGAAGGAAGGAGAGGTAACCAATAGAATGTTTAAAGATGTTGCTAGGTCATGCAGGAAAAAACTTAGAGAGGCAAAAGCGCATTTAGAGCTTAGACTGGCCTCTGCTGTGAAGGACAACAGAAAATCCTTCTACAAATATATTAATAGCAAGAGGAGGGGCAAGGACAACCTCCACTCCTTAGTGGACATGGAGGGGAATATTGTAACTAAAGATGAGGAAAAGGTAGAGGTACTTAACACCTTCTTTGCCTCAAATTTTAATAGCAGGATAGGTTGTCTTCCAGACAACTGGCCTCCTGAGCTGGCAGAGGGAGTCAGGGAGCAGTATAGTTCCCCTGTAATCCAGAAGGAAGCAATTAGAGACCTGTTCAGTCACTTGGATCTCCACAAGTCCATGGGACTGGATGGGATCCATCCTAGGGTGCTGAGAGAGCTGGCAGATGTGCTGGACAAGCCGCTCTCCATCATTTTTCAGCAGTCCTGTCTCACTGGAGAGGTCCCAGATGACTGGAAGCTGCCAACCTGATGCCCATCCACAAGAAGGGCTGGTTGGACGAGCTGGGGAATTCTAGACCTGTCAGCCTGACCTCAGTGCCAGGCAAGATTATGGAACAGGTCATCTTGAGTGCAGTCACACAGCACTTACAGGATGGCCAAGGGATCAGGCCCAGCCAGCATGGATTTAGGAAGGGCAGGTCCTGCCTCACCAACCTGATCTCCTTCTATGACCAGGTGACTGCCTGGTGGATGTGGGGCAGGCTGTGGATGTAGTCTGCCTGGACTTCAGCAAGGCCTTTGACACCGTCCCCCACAGCAAACTCCTGGCCAAGCTGTCAGCCCCTGGCTTGGACAGGAGCACTCTGTGCTAGGTTAGGAACTGGCTGGAGAGCCAAGCCCAGAGAGTGGTGGTGAATGGTGCCACATCCAGCTGGCAGCCAGTCACTAGTGGTTTCCTCCAGGGATCAGTGCTGGGTCCCATCCTGTTTAATATCTTTCTTGATGATCTGGATGAGGGGATTGAGTCCATCATCAGTTGACACCATCAGATGACACCAAGTTTGGGCCAGGTGTTGATCTGCTAGAGGGTAGGAGAGATCTGCAGAGGGACCTTGACAAGCTGGACAGATGGGCAGAGTCCAAGGGCATGAGATTTAACACATCCAAGTGCCAGGTTCTGCACATTGGCCACAACAACCCCATGCAGTGCTACAGGCTGGGGTCAGAGTGGCCGGACAGCAGACAGGTAGAAGGGGACCTGGGGGTACTGGCTGAGAGTAGGCTGAACATGAACTAACCGTGGGTTAGTTGTTTGGGTGGTGTCGGATTGGTTGATGGGTTGGACGCGATGATCTTGAAGGTCTCTTCCAACCTGGTTTATTCTATGTATTCTATGTATTCTATGAGTCAGCAGTGTGCCCAGGTGGCCAAGAAGGCCAATGGCATCCTGGCCTGGATCAGGAATAGTGTGGCCAGCAGGAACAGGGAAGTCATTTTGTCCCTCTGCTCAGCGCTGGTTAGGCCACGCCTTGAGTCCTGTGTCCAGTTCTGGGCCCCTCAGTTTAGGAAAGATGTTGACTTGCTGGAATGTATCCAGAGAAGGACAACAAAGCTGGGGAGGGGTTTGGAGCACAAGCCCTATGAGGAGAGGATGAGGGTGTTGGGGTTGCTTGTCCTTGAGAAGAGGAGGCTCAGAGGAGACCTTATTGCCATCTACAACTACCTGAAGAGGAGTTATCACCAGGTGGGTGTTGGTCTCTATTTCCAAGGCAATTTGTGACTGAACAATAGGACACAGTCTCAAGCTGCACCAGGGGAAGTTTAGGCTTGAGGTGAGTCACCATTACTGGTAGTGTTTAAAAAGAGATGGGATGAGGCACTTGGTGCCATGGTTTAGTTGATGAGATGGTGTTGGGTGATACGTTGGACTTGATGATCTCAAAGGTCTTTTCCAAACTGGTTAATCCTGTATTCTGTATTCTAGGTTGCCTGGGAGAAGAGACTGGTCCCCACCTGGCTATAACCACCCTTCAGGTAGTTGTAGACAGGTCTCCCCTTAGCCTGCTCTTCTCCAGCCTGAACAGCCCCAACTCTTGTAGGCTGTTTCCAAAAGGGAGGTTCCCCAGCCTTCTGATCATCTTTGTGGCCCTTCTCTGGATCTTCTCCAACAGTTCCATGTCCTTCTTGTGTTCAGGGTCACAGAACTGGCCACAGTACTGCAGATGAGGTCTCACCAGAGCAAAGGGGCAGAATCACCTCCCTTATCCTGCTGCTCATACTGTTTTTGATGCAGACAAGCACATGGTTGCTTTCTGGGTTGCCAGTGACCATTACTGGCTCACACTGAGCTTTTTACCAACTAACACCCCCAAGTCCTTCTCCTTGAGACCCCTCTCAAGCCGCTCCTTACCCAGACTATATTTGTGCTTGGGATTGCCCTGACCCAGGTGCAGGACGTTGCACTTGGCCTTGCTGAACTTCATGAAGATGACATGGGCCCACTTCTCATGCTTAATCCTCATGCTATAGGAGGTCTGTTTCTGACTGCAGATTTCACTGAAGTTTCATCTATTTAATGGGGATTCTGCAAACTAATCTGGGATGCTGCAGCATAATTCAGTGGATTATGCTTTCAAATAAAATTTCCAGACGTAGCCCTCTATTTTCTTTCTTAATATTTTCACCCCATTATCATAGTCAACTATCTTACAGCAGTTGTTACGATAGATTTAAAACTATCACCAGTTACCACACCACAGTGTCTGAAATACTGAGCTTTATTTTCTCCAATAAAATAGATACATCTGGGTAAATATTTCAATGACAAAGTAGTTCCCCCCCCCCCCCCCCCCATGATTATTGTTAAAACCCCACAAATGTTTTTAGATTTTTATTACATGCCCTCATTGTCAACTTTTACCAATACTCAGAACTTAATCTTTCTCTTTCTTTCTTTCTTTCTTTTTTTTTTTCCTACTGAGTAAGCTCCCACTCTCTTTTAATGTATTTTTATTTCTGAATTCTATTCCAAGGTCACTTTTCACAGGACACAAAACTGAGACCTTAACAGGCTGATGTATAGCATGAAAACGATGGAGCAATTTTAGGGATTCAGTAATAGCAAATTACCAGGACTGAATGATCTCCCTCTAGAATTCTGAAGCTAGAAAATTATTAAGTGCAGTATGTATAGATGGGAATATACACTAGCTTTTAAAGATAGTAATAAGAATATATAGCATCCCCCATTCCCCTTCTTAGTGATTGGAAAGCACTAATAATGTTAAGTTCAGGGTTTTGAGTTTCTTTTAAAAAATAATGTGAAAATCCAGACTCGTTTTAGTGCTGCGAACACTGTTGAGTTCTTCTAAGGAAGAGGATAACACAGGAGTTGGAAGAGAATAACTGAAAAGACCAAAAGGACTTTTCTTCTTGAAAAAAGGAGCTGAATTAAGGCAAAATGGGTAAAATGAGGAAGGAGGAAACAACTCCCAGACTTTCCAAAACCTTATAATAATGATCACAGAGCACAGAATGTTAGGGGTTGAATGGGACCTCTGGAGATCTTTGAGTCCAACCCTTTTGCCAAGGCAGGTTCACCTAAAGAAGGTCACACAGGAACTAGTTCAGGCAAGTTTTAAATACCTCCAGAGGTGTAGACTCCACCACCTCACTGGGCAGCCTGTTCCAGTGCTCCATCATCCTAAAACTAAACATGTTCCTCCTCATGTTTAGATGGAATTTCTTGTGTTCCAGTCTGTGTCTGTTACCTCTTGTCATGTCTATATAATCCATAAAAGAATGTTTAAGGCAATAAATTGCTGTGTTGCAAGGAATAGGCTCCTACTTTGGATTAATCTAGGTAACATTTTATTATAGATAGTGAACTCATCTTCTCCCTACAATGTGAAAGTTTATTTAACTTGTGGCAGGAAATGGTTAGGATGGATAATCTGCTCTGCTAATTTACTATGGACATGTCCATACAGCTGACCATGAAGGAAAAAGTCAGACCTACCTATTATTGAAAAGATGCTTTGAGGGACTGTAAAGTTGATTTGGCTAGTGGAAGGTAATTGTGGCATCCAATATTCCCCTTGAGCTTCCACCTCCCTCTGTCAGCTCTGTGAAGGGTCCCACACTACCCTCAACCTGTCTGTCTGTGCATACCCAAGATGAGGCTGAGTCTGCTCCCAATACAGAGCTTTAATCTCCTAATTTGTCCTGTTGGACCAGACTGCAGAACCTACAAAGATGTCAGCAGTGCAAGATCTGCTTGTGAGGAGCAGTGAGCTAGCTTGTGTTTAGGGAATCGCACACTTAAAAGAGCAGCAACAACTTAACCAGCAATTAAATTACTTGTGTGTGTGCTCTAGATCTGTGAATAACGCAGAGATCAGTGTCATATTGTTACACTAATCACATCTTCTTGTGTGTGGGAGCACCTTCAGGTTTGTTCACCTCATTTTGGAAAGGACATTTTTGTCACTCAGGTGACATATCTTTACACAGGTTTTATTTAGCATGTTGGACTACAAAATGAGTGGTTAGACTTCAATCTGGGTCTGAATAACCTTGGATTCTTTTCTGTAAAAGAGAAGACTAGTCAAGAGGAGGCAAGTGAATGAGAAAGAGCATCTCCTTTTTTTCTGTGCAGACCCATAGAACAAAAATAGAAGGACATAAAGTTGGACAGAAATAAAGATTAATTCCACTATCTGGCTTGAAATCAAACTAGAATCCAGTTCAGAAGGGCTGTATTATCTCACTGTTCTTCACTGTAAACATGTAAACAGATAAATGTGTGACTATTTCAGCCAAATGCTCTTCTCCAGCTTCAAAATTATACAACATCTGAGAGAAATGTTTGGCCATCACAAAAATAATCAAACATAAAACTTCATGCTCCACAGTAACCTGAAGATGTCAGGAAGGAAATATTTTCCTGTGCTAATGGGTAACCTTAGTTGTATTTTTCAGCAGCTGACATCTTCTTGAGCTACTTGCTAATTAATGGTGATGACAAGTGCCACTGTCTGATATGCTGTGGTAGAGGTGTTCCCACTCCAGGTAGGAGAAAACACCTGGGAAAAAGGGAGTAGTTGTACCTTTTGCTTCTCCAGATACAGATCAGTTATTTTTATTTTTTTTTCTCCCCCTAGTGAGGCTGCAGTTGAATCACTGGGTCCAGTTCTGGGGTCCCCAGTTCAAGAGAAACAGGGAAATACTGGAGGGAGTCCCACGGAGGCTACAAAGATGCTGAGGGGGCTGGAGCATCTCTGAGTACGAAAGACTGAGACACCTGGGGCTAATGAACCTGGAGAAAAGCTCCTGAGAGGGGATCTGATCAATGCTCAGCAAGATTCTAAAGGAAATGCTGGGGGGCAAGAGGATGGGACCAGACTATTTGCAGTGGTGCTCAGAGACAGGACAAAGGACAAAGGGCACAAACTGGAACCTGGAACCCAGGCGGTTCCATCTGAACAAGAGGAGAAAATTAATTAGTGTGAGGGTTCTGCAGGTTTGGAGATGGCTGCCCAGAGAAGTTGTGGAGTCTCCTGCACTGGAGAGATTCCAGACCTACCTGACCATTGTGATCCTGGGCAAGCTGCTGTGGGTGACTCTGTTTTAGCAAGGGTGAGTTGGACTTAAAAGTCTCCAGAGGTCTTGTCCAGTCACCACCATGCTTGGATTCTGTGATTTCTCTGTGGTCCTTAAATTTTTTTTCAAGAATAGTGTGGCCAGCAGGAGCAGGGAAGTCATTCTGCCCCTGTTCTCAGCACTGGTTAGGCCACACCTTGAGTACTCTGTCCAGTTCTGGGCTCCTCAATTTAAGAAGGACATTGAGACACTTGAACATGTCTAGAGAAGGGCAACAAGGCTGGTGAGAGGCCTTGAGCAGAAGCCCTACAAGGAGAACCTGAGGGAGCTGGGCTTATTTAGCCTAGAGAAGAGCAGGCTCAGGGGAGACCTTATTGCTGTCTACAACTACCTGAAGGGAGGTTGTAAGCAGGAGGGGGTTGGTCTCTTCTCCCAGGCAACCAGCACCAGAACAAGAGGACACAGTCTCAAACTGCACCAGGGGAAGTTTAGGCTTGAGGTGAGGAGAAAGTTCTTCACAGAGAGAGCTGTTATCCATTGGAATGGGCTGCCCAGGGCGGTGGTGGAGTCACTGTCCCTGGAGGTGCCAAAAAGGGATTGGATGTGACACTTGGTGCCATGGTCATGAGGTCATAGGTGACAGGTTGGACTTAATGATCTTTGAGGTCTCTTCCAACCTTATTGATTCTATGATTCCTCCAACTTTTGGTCTACTTCCTTACACTTTTAGTCAATCAAATGCATTTTTAGAATAGAATAGAATAGAATAGAATAGAATAGAATAGAATAGAATAGAATAGAATAGAATAGAATAGAATAGAATAGAATTAACCAGGTTGGAAAAGACTTTTAAGAGATATTCTCTGATTCATCTGTGTCTGTGATTTACCTATTAAGCCACAAACACAAAAGGACATTGGAAAATGGAATAGGTTGCCCTGGGAGCTGTTGGACTCACTGTCCCTGGAAGTGTTCAAGAAATGTGTGGATGTGGCACTTGGGGACACGGTTTAATGGCCGTGGTGGTCTTAGGTTGATGATGATCTTGGAGGTCTTTTGTAACTGAAACAATTCTGTGATACTCTGATTCTATGACTCTCCCATGTATGTAGGTACAAAACTCCTTGAGTACACCTCTGCCTGATGAGAAAGCACAAGTGTTCTTGTGATACTCAAGAACAACAACCAATATTAAAAAAAAAATTAATTCTTTTTCCTGTCAAATACTGTGTGCATATCAAAGATCTGGAATACAAAGCAGACTTAACAGCAATCACATTTTGAGTAGAATTCACTTGAATGTAACACCTTCTCCCTCTAAGGTTTTGAGTGTGGTATCTTAGAGAGGATCACACCAATTACTCATTCTGGGAACAAAGGCTCCTTTTTGAAAGCTGTCAGCTTGCTGACAGTTATGATGAGCATTTACTTCAGGCTTGTAAAACATATTAATCAAACTTGTTCCTATAGCTTCAGTCCAAGGAGGGTTACTGTATCTTTTAGAGAGATGTTTTACATAAGTGAAGAGCTCTGAATACGTATACACCTTGAATGCAAACCACTATCTATGCCATTCATTTATTCGTGATGAATAAATACTACACTGCACCAGGCTTAAGCAAGATTGAAGCAGAACATGGAAATCTGTTTATTACAAGACTGTTTGCCAAAGACCTGTGCACCATTCATTGAACCTTAACAAAAAAAAATCACAAAAACCAACCCAACAAAAACCAAACCAAAACATTTGAAAATATGGGTTGCATTTGCAAACTTCAATGTATGACATGGAGAGCTGGCAAGCTGCCTGGTTTCTACTTAAAGGATTGTCATTCTGGGAAAAATAAATTTCTCTAACTAGACAAAAGTCAATGTTTTCATGTTTTACTGCAATCAAACTGATATGGCTGACAATTTAATGTCTCAACACTTAAAATATCTGTGGATAATCAGTTACCTCAATCAATCATAACTACAAGATTTCTCTATTTTCAAATCCTGTATACATGTGATTGAGATATTTAACAGTTCAGAGAAACCTTCCCATTCTTAATCCTTCATGTTTCCTCTTGAGCTGTGCAGTTTTGTTGTTTTGTTGTTTTATTCCCCACCCCCCTACTCCCAATGCACCATTTTATAATTTCTGGGGGGAAAAAATAAAATAAAAAATTCCAGTCCTGTGCTGTAATCAGATTTTGCAACCTTTGTGATAATGCCCTGTTTTATTTAATTTTATGTATATTTTATAGTCTGCTTGCCTGTCAAAAAGATGTGGAAATGTGCTGGCATTCCAGCTGAAGACATCATTATGAGTGAGAAAATGCTCAAGGCTTTTTCAAAGTGGGTGCTGAAACATACGCTTCTCTTCTTTGACTCCAGGGGATGCTAACAGCTGCCCCAGCAGACAGGTATCGCGAGGTCAAAGGCTAGCAGAGCTGTGCACCTCCAGGATGTGGCTGCCAGCCAAATACATGGGTAGTTTTCTCAAAACTAATAATAAAAATAGCAGCAATGATGAGAAGGAGAAGGAGCTGACAACAACAACAACAACAGAAAAAAAAGTGAAAAGGAACCTGCAAGGAGAGAATTCTGGGTAGAGGCAACACTTGATTTTAATATCTGACAGGTTGAGTTCACTAATCTTTGCTATTCATACTGATGTGAAACTTCATACAGTTTTAGAGATTTGTATCTATTAAGACATGGAGCAGTGTTCCTACAACATAGGAACAAGTTTGGTAGCGCTTGCTGCTCTTCCTCCTCCGTGATAAAAAGTGATATGAACTGTTTTAAAAGCCTAACAGATAATTACTCTCAACACTCAATAAGGAAAACTACATCTTTGGAGTCTCCTCTACCTTAAATTAAAAAAAAAAAAAAAAAAAAAAGAAAAGACAAAAGAGAAAGAAAAAAAAAATTACAAGCCCAAAACTCACCAACAAGACAAAACAACATTCTTTTCCCCCTCCCCCATTTCTTCCCCCCTCTCTTTTGTTTCTTTGATTACTTGGAGCCTTGTAATCAAACTAAGCTTAGTTTCGGCACCCTCGGGGCACTATCTCTTAGTTCCCTGTCAGGCTGCGTTGGAAAACAATCAATCTTGCTCTTGCACTGGCTTGGTGGAAAGTGCCACGACACGGAGTGCAGTGCTTTGCTCTCGCTGTGTGAAGCTCCGATGACAAAAGTTTTTATCAGAAGCTGACTGTATTTAGGGTTATGAATATGCAATGACTCTCATTAGTATTGAAGCACAGGAGCACGGGCTGACATCCCCCGCCACTTTTAGCTGCTGCAGAGTCGTCTAATGAATTGTCTTGCTCTTTCACTTTGCCGTTATGGCTCCCTGTTCCAAGGGGAGTTGCCCGGTTTGAGAATACTATTGACGGCAGAAATTAATTGCCAAGAACTGCTCTTGATTTTGTTAAACAGTGTTGAGACGGTGTTTTAAAGCTGTCAAAACAGAAAACCATTAAACTCTGCAGGAGATAAGATCATCACGAGCGAGAGGACCTGCGTGTCTCTATGCACGCAAGCATGCAGGTGTGACACAGGTATGCATATGGTCTTGTAATCATATCTATATGTACAAACGTATAGAATCATAGAGTCATTGAGGTTGGAAAAGACCTTTAAGATCACTGAATCCAACTGTACCCCAATTGCCATGACCACTAAACCATATCCTGCAGTGTCACATCTACACACTTCTGGAAACACCCCAGGGACTTCGATTCCACCACCTCTGTGCCTAACCTCTTCTAATGCTTCACCATTCTTTCAGCAAAGAAATCTTTCCTAATATCCATTGTAAACCTCCCCTGGCACAACTTAAGCCCATTTCCTCTCACCCTCTTGCTAGAGTGTGTGTCAATGATGGGTCCCAGGAACCTGACCTCCTGCTGATTTATCTGCTATTCTTCCATCTAGAACAAGCAGGGATAAGGGAAAGTTCTCCAAATGAGCAGGGCTCTTGATGCATTGGTATTTGATCAACCCTTTAATACTCTTTCTTTTCCCTTTGGGACCCTGCCAAACATTTTTCAGCTCACACTTCTGCAATCTTTACGAATAAGTTACTGATAAGGATGTTTCCAACAGATGATTAAGATATCTGGCTTGATTTGTCATATTCGAGGAGATGTGTAAGCCTTCAGAAAAAAGTAGAAATAACCCTCTTTGCTTTTTATTTTTTTTTTCTCCCCCCAGTTGGTTAAATTAAGTATTTTTTTTTCTCCTATTCATCTAAAATTTCTTCTGACATAAAAGGAGCTTTTGTGGCTCTCTGCAGATTGTGAAGGATAGAGTGAATGGAAATGGATAATATATTCCAAGAAGCGTAAGTAGCATTCTGAAAGGTGTGCGTGTACTGCAAATAATAAAGGATATGAGGTTCTCCCAAGAAGGTGTCAGCCCTGTGCAGCTTTTTATCCATTTAATCAGTAATGGAAATGGTCCCAGTGCAAGGAAAGAGGATTTGTTTAATTTTTACTGGGATTTTTGGCATCATTGCCCTGATGTGAGCTTGGCTTACCTCTTGACCCAACCCCAGGAGTGTCTGTTCTCATCAGCTGGAGAAAAAATAAACACAAAGAACATCTACATGTTGGGAGCATTGAATACAAGAGCAGTTTAAAATAAATGCAGTTCTGACAAAAGTGGCTCAAGTATCATACATCAAACACTTGTTACCTCTCTTGGCCTTAGTGATTGCACGTGACTAAGAAAGAGTGAGTGATAAAATCTGAAGAAAGATGAAACCAATCTGGGCCTTTTTAAAGATCATCAATCATTCTGTGCAGCCATGATATTATTAGTTCCAGTAAGCCTTGTTCTCCCATTTTATGGACATCATAAACCCCCCACCCCTAGACCAACGCTACCATGGGAAATCATTTTTATGGGCAGCATCTTAGTGTGGGCCAATCAGATCTAATCACATAACAAGCTACTGAATTATTCAACGTTCTCCCTAATTTTGCATTCTTCCTGCACTTTGCTGTCACTGCAGGGTTTTAAAAGTATGTGTTTTTACAATATTTATTAAGAAGATAACCATACACAGGGATTTTTGCTTTCTCTGTGTCTCTCAATAATGGTTTGTTCCCTCAGATTCTCGCAGTATATACATTACTGTATGGAGAATATTTCGTGGCTTTAAACTCTTTCAGCTTTTAAAATGCTGATCGTTAGGACAACAATGGTGAAACAATTGTGTTCAAACATAAAATATTCAGATTTACTGAGCAAACTGTAACCAGCATGTCTCTTAGCTGTTGCTATGAATACAGGGCTCACATTGTATATGAAAATATTTCAGTTTTAATTGCAAATCTGTGCAGAGATGATTTGGGGTCTGTAATTAGCACATAAATTCCAGACTTTGTGACTGCTGTGAAAACACACATTATTTATGGAACTATTATCTAAATATAATTCAGTGTTTTTTTTGCTTTCAACAACTACTGTAAAAGTCTGATTTAATAAAATGTGAAAAATTTCCTGTCTCTTCCACTTCTGTTTACATTATGAAGCATTCATTCCTCTGCACTTCCACTTCCCACTCAGCCATACAGTGGACTTTGCTTTCAGTGGCTCCATACTTCACTCACACCTCAGGGAGGTTTCTTCACAACCATAAAGTGCCGGGCACTTAATTTGTTTAAAATGAAAGCTTGGATTATGCAAATTGCTCTGAACTGCATGAGCAGAGTGAGTTGGTGACCTCCATCTTCATGCTTTTCATCCTGGCTAGAAGGGGGAATAGATAGGAGCCCTGTCTGAGCTGGTTTTAAGCCACCATATGCAGTTTCACAGTTATTTGGACAGGGTTACTGGAAGGACAAAGTGGTCTCTTGTTCCTACCCACTTCTTGTAACCTGCAGGCTCAGCCACTTCCATTTTCCATCAAAGTAGGGTACAACAGGCATAAAATGTGTCTTCTTCCCCACTTATGTGTTTCCAAAGCTGTTTACTCACACAACCTGTTCTACAGCAATAGTTTTTGAGACCTTTTGCCATTCTAGTATTTAAGACTGTTTTCAAGTTTTGTTTCAGGAGTATTTCCCTTACCAGCTTTGTGCTTTTCTTTCAGTAAGGGGGCTGAACACCAGTTCCATAATGACAGGTTAAAGAATAAAACAAATCTGTGCAACAGCAAATATCTATAATCTGGATTTAATTTAAAGCAGAATCATAGAATCATGGAATCGGAGAATGCATCAGGTTGGCAGGGACCCTCAAGGGTCCCAGAATCATAGAATTACAGAAATATTCAGGTTGGAAAAGACCCTCAGGATCACCAAGTCCAACTGATAACCCTACTCTACAAGGTTCACCCCTAAACCATAGCCCCAAGCAGCACATCCAAACCACCTTTAAACACATCAAGGGCTGGTGACTCAACTACCTCCCTGGGCAGCACATTCCAATGTCTGATGTTTTCTAATGTCGAGCTCATCTTGTCTAACCCACCTAGAGGGAGAAGAGACATCTCCAATGACATTGGGTTGCTCAGGGCCCCATCAAGTTTGACACTGAATGCCTTCAGGGATGGGGACTCCAACCCATGCCTGGGAAACCTGTTCCAGCGTTCCTCCACTCTCACAGTAAAGAACACTTCCGAATGTCCAAACTGAATCTGCCCTGCTCTAGTATCAAATTACGGCCCCTCGTCCTGTTGCTGCGTACCTGAAACTTTCCCCCCTTCTTCCTTACTTCACCATCCTCTCAGGTCTCTCTGTGTACATGAGGTTTGCACAGTTTTGCTGTCATTGAAGGAAAATCTTTCCCAACTGTCCCTCTCCATTTGAAGTGTGAGACAGCTTTGCTGACTTTGTTTCAGTAGCTCTGTACAAGGGCAACCTCTGTGGTCACTGCAATAATAACCACAATAATCACTAGCAGAGTTGCCTCACCTCTCCCAGTGCTACCCTTCTTCACCAAAAGCTGGATTTGCTCTAGTGTTCTCCATCCCAATCCATGAGAAGTGAGCAGGTGGGATGAGCATAGTCCAAGTGCCAAAAATCATAGAATGGTTTGGGTTGGAAGAGACCTTAAAGATCATCTAGCTCCAAATCTCTTGCCATAGGCAGGGGCACATTCCAAGGCCCTAACCAACCTGGCCTTGGACACATCTAGAGAGAGGACATCCACAACCCTAACCTCACTGTAAAGAACTTCTTTTTAATCTCCAGTCTAAATCTCCCCCCTTTCAGCTGAAAGCCTTTGCCCCTCGTCCTGTAACTACCAGCCCTTGTCAAAAAGTCCCTCTCCAGCATTCCTGTAGTCCCCATCAGATATTTGAAAGCTGCTCTAAGGTCTCCCTGAAGTCTCCTCTTCTCCAGGCTGAACAGCCTCAAGTCTTTCAGCATGTCCCCACAGAGCAGGTGCCTCAGTCCTCGGATTATTTTTGTGTCCCCCCTCTGGACCTTCTCCAGCAGCTCTATGTCCCTCTCATGCTGGGAACATCAGAACTGTATACAGTGCTGCAGGTGGGGTCTGAGCAGAGCAAGCAGAGCAGAGGGGCAGAATCCCCTCCCTGTGCTGCTGCTCTCCCTGCTTCGGATGCAGCCCAGCACACAGCTGCCTGCTGGGCTGCCAGTGACCATTGCTGCCTCATGGTGAGTTTTTCATAGGCTGACACCCCCAAGTCCTTCTCCTCAAGATTGTGAGTGAGCATTTTTTATTTTTATTTTTATTTTGCAGGAGGCTACCAGGATTTGGCTAGATGTGGGTGAGACACCTTTCTGTATATCTGCCTGGTTGGTGTTGGTAGATCCAGGCAGGATGAAGTACATGGGGTACCTTGCAGTCTGGCTCTAGGGCTGAACAGTGATATCAATGTCATGGCACACACATTCTGGGAAGGAAGCTACCAAGAGTAATTGAGACATTCAGTGTGAAGCTACTGAAAGCTTTAATTTAAAGTTTCACTACTAAATTTAAAGTGACAGAGACCCAACTGTGAATGGTTATTTTGTTAAATAAAATTGCTTTTCCTTTTCTTTCCTATTCCCCATGGAAGCACTCATCTCTGCCTAGCCATCATTGTCACCAGGATCTGTCTTTGTGGCTTCTGGTGTTGTCAGCAAGAGGCTGAGCATCCTCACCTCTGATGGGGAAGAATTCAACAGGGCAGGGTGGCTGAGAGCATTGCAGGGTATGGAAGAGCAGGATGCTCTGCAAGGAGATTTGCAATGGGTCAGGTCTGGTCTCCTGGCAAAATTAGGCATAGCATTGGTGTTTGAAGGAGACCTTTTAAGCTGCAAATGGGATCCAGGCACAGAGCACACACTGAGTACATTTTTAGAGATGAAAACAAGGATAGATGAGACTGGAGATGATTTCTGACAAAGAAGTGGGTTAGTTATTGTTGTCATTGCTTCCTTCATTATTTTAATGCAAAATTTTGCTGGTTGTTTACATGGCAATCCTCAGCATGAAGTGCAGCTTATAAGATGACACAAAAATTTCTCCTGGATGTCTATTCAACTGGTGTTACACCTAGACTTACTTCAGGTGAGTGGGTTATGCTGCATTTTAAACATCAGTGGGACAGATGCCAGGAAAGCTGTAGGACCCAAGTGCTTGCAGTGGGCTCACAATATCAGTGTTTTTTTTGAATGCCTGGCACGGTCACAGAATCATAGAATGCATGAGGTTGAAAGAGAGTCTCAGTGGTCATCTTGTCCAATGCTCCTGTTGTCAGCAGGAACATTTCCAACTAGTGCACCATCAAGTTTGACCTTGAATATCTCCAGCGATGCAGCCTCCACCAGGTCTCTGGGCAACCTGTTCCAATATTCCACCACTCTCACTGTAAATAGCTTCCTCCTTAAGTCCAACCTAAGTATCCCCTGCTGTAGTTTCAAACCACTGCCCCTCATCCTATCACCACAAGCCCTTCTAAACACTCCATCTCCAGCCTTCCTGTAGGTCCCCTTCAGATATTGAAATGTATTTTAAAGGTCTCCCCAAAGCCGCCTCTTCTCCAGGCTGAATAGCCCCAGCTCTCTCAGCCTGTCCTTGTAGAAGTGCTCTAGTCCTCTGATCATCTTTTTGGTCCTCCTCTGGACCCACTCCATCAGGTCCATGTCCTTGTGTTGAGAGCCTAACACACTACTGTAGGTGAGGTCTTGAGCAGAGGGGCAGAATCCCCTCTCGATCTGTTGGCCAAGTTTGTTTTGATGCAGCCCAGGATGTTTGATGAGATACTGTCATTGAAGGAGTGGTTTAGTCTGGTTAAAAAAATCACTGTCACAGGCCATGCAATGTAAAGTTAGTTTTACTGTGATGTTGTAAAAGAGTGACTTAAAGCTCAGTGGTAAGTTTCATTCTATTACTTACTACACAGAAATCAGCATTCACAACAAATTGGTGTAATTTGCAGGATTTGTGACAAATGCCAGAAGGACCTGAATTTTCATATGAGAAGGGAGGTACTGCTTTTTGGGGACACAGAAAGTTTTAACACAGAATGTCTTTAAAAAGTGCCAGGATTCTGTTGCCTTTCACTCAAGGACTTCCAAAAGCGAGAACAACGTTTAGCGTACAGGTACCAGAAATGAATGCAGATTAAGAGTTTGGGCTAGTAGAGCTGTCCCAAACATATCATCCAGACCACACAGTCATAATTCAGATCAATAATTTCCCCCCCACACCCCCACTTTGTTATCAATATAAATGCATTTTAATTCCAAATGCAGAACAAAAAATTGAGAGTTTTCAGTTGAGGTCAATGATACATAAATGAACTGGGCAGTCACTAATGAATACCCAGGTAGAAAAGAAATTTGAGCACTCATTGCAAGCCTGACAGAAAAAATTATTTCTCAATTATTGTTATTAATTTACCAATTATTTCTCCTTACAAGTGATACCAGCACACTAGGTTATTTTGTCAGCCAACTGTCAAGTTGCTGTGCGCAAGACCATGATATAGTGTTCTCACCTTCAGCAGCACTGCTAAACAGAAGCATATGAGATGTTTTCAATACACTGATCATCATCAGCCTGAATGGTTTTCATTGTTAATCCCCATGTTTAACCAAAAGGGGAGGTTTTGGCTCAATCAGATGAACTACAAGGTCTTGCATCTGGGTCACAGAATCAGAATTGTCAATGTTGGAAGGGATCTCAAGGATCATCTAGTTCCAATCTTCCTGCCATAGGGAGGTTTTCAATTAGATCAGGTTTCCCAGAGCCACATCCATTCTGTCCTTAAAAACCTCCAGGGATGAGACTTTCACCACCTCCCTGGGCAACCTGGTCCAGTGTCTCACCACCCTCATGGGGAAGAATTTCTTCTTAATGTCTACTCTAAATCTAGCCTCCCATAGCCTAGATCCATTCCCCCCAGTCCTACCACTACCCAACACCCTAAAAAGTCCCTCCCCATCTTTCTTGTAGCCTCCTTCAGATATTGGAAGGCCAGAATAAGGTCTCCTTGGAACCTTCTCTTCTCCAAACTGAACAACCCCAACTCTCAGCCTATCCTCACAGGAGAGGTGCTCCAGCCCTCTGATCATCCTCATGGCCCTTCTCTGGACATGTTCCAGCACATCCAGATCTTTCCTGTAATAGTGGTTCCAGCACTAGACACAGTGTTCCAGCTGAGTCTCATGAGATCAGTGTAAAGGGGAAGAATCACCTCTCTTGACCTGTTGCCATACTTCTCTTGATGCAACCTCCTCCATATTTAATCCAAGCTGGGGGATGATGAGATCAAGAGCAAGCCTGCAGAAGAGGACTTGAGGGTGCTAATGGATGAGAAACTGGACATGAGCCAGCAATGGGCACTTGCAGCCCAGGGGCCAACCATATTCTGGGCTGTATCAAAACAAATGTGACCAGGAAGTCAAGAGAGGTGATTCTGCCACTCTTTTCTGCTCTGGTGAGACCTCACCTTGAATACTGTGTTCATTTCTGGGGCCCTCAACACAAGAAGAACACAAGAAGGGCCACGAAGATGATCAGAAGGTTGGAGCACTTCTCCCAGACTGGAAGAGCTGGGGTTCAGTATGAGGAAGACAAGTTTCCAGGGAAACCTTTCAACAGCCTTCCAGTACATGAAAGGGACCTACATGAAATCTGGGGAGGGACTCTTCAGAAGGGCTTCTAGTGATAGGCTGAGGGGCAATGGTTTTAAACTGGAACAGGGTAGATTTAGGTTGAACATCAGGAGGAAGTTCTTCACAATTAGGATAGTGAAATACTGTAAGAGGTTGCCCAGAGATGTGGTGGAGGGCATTGAAGGTCAAACTTGATGGAACCCTGTGCAACCTGATCTAGTTGGAGATGTTCCTGCTTACTGCAGGGACATTGAACAAGATGGTCTCTGAGGGTCCTTTCTGTGATTCTATGATTAAGAAAATATATCTGAGAAATCCTTCAGACTATGCTGGAGAGCATTCACCAGGAAGGTTGTAATGTAGAAGCAGAAGGGTGTTCTCTTTGATGGCATCTCTGGGAAGTCAAAGGCTGATTGCAAGACCAGAGGGCAGGAATATATCAACCAACTTGCAGAATATACTCTGGCTGATAGTGAGGAGCATACTCATTACAAAAGGAAGTTACAGAGCAGAGCAGGGAGACATCTTGGTGGTATGGCTACTCTCAGGGCAACGATCAAGGCCATCAGGGGAACATTTAGTTATGGACTGTAGACCATTTGTGGAGGTTGCTTTTTGCAATACTGGCAACCACAGAATTGGGTGTTCACCTGTTACCTTAAGTATTTGAAATGTAGAAGCCAGAAGCCAGCATCTCTCTGTGCTAGGTGCAAGGACCAAAACATCTGTTCTCCATGTCCAAGATCTTACAAGGATTTAACTGGAGACACTTCACTGCCCTGGTAAGACCATGCTGGCAGTGACCCTGGAGGTAAAAACTCATCCCTTGTATCTCTTCAGCAGAATCTGTGCACTGGCAGGATTATGCTTTTTGGTTCTGGGTTTGAGCTGGCAAGGGCTTGGCCCCACACTGTAAATAGAGCACCACTGTATAGCATCAATAGAGAAGCTCCTCCCAGATGTATCCTCATGGCTGGTTGACCACTGAGGCCAAATGATGTCCAAAATTCAGCCAGGGCTTTCCTGCAAAGACCAGCAAAGACCAGTCTGAAAGAAAGCTAATTAGTTTTGGCATAGCAAATGGTGGTGAAATCATTCAAGGAGGGACACATGCTCTGTGTAGATGGACAAAGATGTGATCTGCTTCCAGGTTGAGAAAAAAAAATAATTAAATTTATGTTATGTGCTGTAGCCTCTCCTTACCTATTTTAATTTTTAATAGAAATGTTCCTTTTTAAGTACGAGGAGCAATACAAGTTTAATGTGAGCTCAGAGGACCATGCAACACAAGCATAATTGACTCTCTGCCATCACTTGCTGGATATGGTTTCCCTTCCTTTTCCTAAGTGTTAATGTTTCCTAAGTTCTTAATGGAAACAGAACATACTGGAGAGCCAGCATTTGACACAGAGCTTATAACCTACCAGTCAATGTTGAAATTGGATTAGAATTATTTGGTAAGCAATTACTGACAAATGCACTAGAGTGGAAGGGAAAAATATAAAAATCATAGAATCATAAAATGGTTTGGGTTGTAAGGTTCCACCCCTCTTGCCATGGCCAGTGTCACCTTCCACTAGACTGTGTTGCTCAAGGCCCTGACAAACCTGGTCTGGAACACTTCCAGAGATGAGGCTTCCACCACCTCCCTGGGCAACCTCTTCCAGCATCTCATTGTAAAGAATTTCTTCCTAATCTACAGCCTAAATCTCCCCATTTCCAGCTCAAACCATTGTCCTTCATCCTGTCACTACAATCCCTTGTCAAAAATCCCTTCCCAGTTCTCCTGCAGCCCCCTTCAGATACTTGAAGGCCATTATAAGGCTTCCCTGGAGCCTTCTCTTCTCCAGGCTGAACAGCCCTAACTCCTGGAGCCTGTCCCCACAGGGGAGGTACTCCAGCCTTCTGATCATCTTCATGGCTTCCTCTGGACCTGATCCAACAGTTCAGTGTCCTTCTTGTGTTGGGGGGAAACCCTGAAAGAATAAGGTTTATGGAGGTCAAAGGTTTAAATTTTTCATTATTACAGTATCAGAGATTGGAGGTGATTTTTTTTTCAAGATATGTGGGTTCCTTCTGTGAGTTCTGAACTGGTCTTACTGAGAAGCCTTTCCACTTACTGGTGTCAAAAGTGAAAAGCCAAAGACATGAACCATATTTACACTGGACCTTTGAACTGCTGGCCTGGAACTATCACTCCTTTTAATCACAAAGTAGCTCAGTGTTTAACTAGCCTTACTTTCATCTCTGTCTCTGCAGCTGGTGCTGCCTTACCCCATCTGCAATAAACAACACAGAGAGGCTCAGCATCCTGAGCAGTGACTATAACCTGTCCTCCCCTTAATGACAGGTTCATGCATTTTGTCAAAACCCATCATCTGAACAGATCAGACTGAACCCAGCAGCTGCTGAATTGGACATACTCTGAGCTGAAATAAAAGCAGCGAGGTGTCTGTGCTTATTAGGGGCTTCCTAACAGGAGAAGTCTTGGTGTCTTGCTGAAAGGCAGCTTTCCTGTCATTGACGGTGTTTTCTGGAAGCTGAAGCTGTAAAAGTGAGTGGGAAATGATATTTGCTGTATTCACCAGATGAAACCTGGTAACACTTCTTTAGCTGGGAAAAGAACATCACCACCTGAACTAGCCTGGAGCTGCTCTCAATTTTAGGGAGCAGATGAAGCCATCACATCCTCACCCAGGACTGTTAACAATGCTGTGTATTGCGCACAAAGCTTGCAACCAGGCATATTTGTGCTCAGTAGTGTCAGTTGGGGTGTAACCTGAAGTTCACAGTTAGATTTCAGACCAGACACCTTCTGGGCAGAACCAGAGCTCTTCCTGCTCCAGCCTCAAAGAGCTTTTTGTTTCTCTTTCCTACCAAGATTCCTAGCAATAAGCAAGTGAAAAATGAAATGAATCCCCACCCCCAGCCATGTTTTGGCAGAAAATGGTGGCTTTGCTGCTCTTTCTTGATGCCGCAGACAGGTCTGACTAAATGCCCAGGAACAGTATTAACTCACTGGATGAAGGTCCTGGATGAAGGGATGGAGTGGACATTCAGCACAAAACAGGCTGTGCTGACATGCAGTGAGACCTGGACAGGCTGCAGAGCTGGGCAGAGGGGAACCACATGAAGTTCAACAAGGGCAACTGTAGAGTCCTGCACCTGGGGAGGAAGAACTCCCTGTCCCAATACAGGAGAGGGGTTGACCTGCTGCGAAGGACCTAGGAGTGATGGAGGACAAGAAGTTCCCAATTGAGGCAGGAATGTGCCCTCATGGTCAAGAATGCTAATGGTCTCCTAGGATGGATTAAGGAAAGTGTGACCAGCAGGTTGAGGGAGTTCTTCTCTCTCTCTACCCATGCCTGGTGAAGAAGGCCACGTGTAGAGTATTAGGCCCAGTTCTGGGCTTCCCAGTTCAAGAAAGAGAATCACCACATCAAGATGCTGGAAAGAGCCCAGCGGAGTCTACAAAGATGTTGAGAGGGACTGGACCATCTCTGTGTGGAGGAAAGGCTGAGTGAACTGCGGCTGATTAGCCTGGAGAAGAGCAGCCTGAGAGGGCATCTTCTCAATTCCCAGCAAGAACTTAAGAGCCTGAGGTGGGCAAAAGGATGAAGCCAGATTTTTTTCAGTGGTGCCAAGCAACAGAACAAGGAGCAATGGGCACAAACTGGAACCCAGGAGGTTCCATCTAAACCGTGCCGTGGGTTAGTTGTTTGGGTGGTGTTTGATTGGTTGATGGGTTGGACGCGGTGATCTTGAAGGTCTCTTCCAACCTGGTTTATTCTATGTATTCTATGTATTCTATTCTAAGAGAAGTTTCTCACTTCTTTGCTATGAGGATGCTGGACTTCTGGAGCAGGCTGCCCAGAGAGCTTGTGGAGTCTCCTCTGGAGAAATTCGAAACCTGCCTGGCCATTGTGATCCTGAGTACTGCTGTGGGTCACCCTGGTTTAGCAGGGGGTTTGGACTGGATGATCTCCAAAGGTTTCTTCTAAGTCCTACCATGCCATGATTCTGTGATTCTGGGTGTAAGTCCCTACCCATAACATGAAATAGAAATGGAGAGGAGCTGTTTAGCTGCACTCTCGACCTGTGGCTCTATTTCCAACTTTAATAATAACTTTTTGTTATTTTTGGTAATGACATTTATTTTTTTCCACATTTCAGTGTATTCACCTGGAAACTTGTATTATAATAATAATAATTTTCCATTGCACAGTGAGGCTAGGAGTTTTGATTGATGCATGCAAAGTATTTTGAGATGCAAGTGAAGTATTTTCAGATGCATGTAGGAAAGGAGATATAGAAAAGGAAAGATGTATCTGGAGATTAGCTGGCAAGTGACACCACCTTATGGCACCACTACCTTAGGGTGATACCATCACCTCTTAGTTTACCCTTTCTTCCCTTTTCTTCAACAGACCTTGGCTCAAACCTCTTAAAGATATTGTTTGCATAGACACAGACATGAACACATCCCTCAGAATTGTCTCTGAGACAAAGGAATTTATTTTTCTTTTTTGAGAAAGCTCATTAACAGTCTAAGCAATGATGGAATCAGCACTTGGGGTAACTCCAAAACCACCTACTCAAACCAGCGAGGAAGAGACTTAGAGACAGATCCTGGTGGCAGGATTAATATTTCCCCTGGCTTGGCCCTTGTGATTTATGTTCATGGCTATTGAAAGCAAAAGAAAGAAAGGTTTCAAAGCTGTGTTTATATTCCCCAGCAGAGCCTATTTGTGATTTCCATTTTGTAGGAGATTTTCATTTCTCTTTTATCCATTACTGGGCAGACAAAACTGAAAGACCTCTACTAATTCTTATTTCCCTCTGCTGACATCACCACCAGATTTAAATTTGGGAAAGCTGCATGCAGCTTTGAGTTCAATTAATATGCTGGTGTTGTCCCTGGACTGGAGGATGTAACTCTGTGTGTTTGCTGCTTGTTGTCCCTTCAGTAAAAGAACTGGAGAGGAGAAGGGAAGGAAAGGAAGTTTTTAACTTGGTTCATCTGCTTTTTTTTTATCTGTGCAGAGACTTTTCTGCCAGGTAAACAGAAAACCAGGATGTCTTCCAGTTAACACCTTCATGGGCTGTAAAATGCCAGTACACATGAGGACAACAAGAGGACACCTGGGGTGCACTTATAAAATGGTGACCAGAAGACTGATGGATGATCTTCTCCCCCTCTAATCTGCCCTAGTGAGGGAGGCCACATCTGGAGTTCTGGGTCCAGCTGTGGGCTTCCCAGTTTAAGAGAGACAGGAGACTACTGGAGAGTCCAGCAGAGGCTCAAAAGATGCTGAGTGGACTGCAGCATCTCTGTGAGAAGGAAAGGCTGAGAGATCCGGGGCTGTTTAGCCTGGAAAAGAATAGCCTGAGAGGAAATCTTCTCATTGCTCAGCAAGAGCTAAAGATTGTGGGGCAAGATGATGGGGCCAGACTCTTCCCAGTGGTTCCCAGCCACAAGACAAGGGGCACTGGGGACAAACTGGAAGCCAGGATATTCTACCTGAAGAGGAGGAGAAATGTTTTTGCTTTGAGGGATCCCAGGCAAGCTACTGTGGGTGACACTGCTTTAGCAGAGGGGTTGGACTAGATGATGCCCAGATGTCCTTTCCAACACTCAGTGATTTGTTATGTTATGTTACTCTGAATCTTTGAGCTTATAAGCACGGCATGAAGCGCATTCATACAGCAGCCTTCCAGGGCATAGGATGTGGAAGAGAATGAGGGAACCATCATTAAAATACCATTCTGTCAGCATTCAAAGTACCTTATTAGATTCACTGATGACATCATTGTAGAGAGCAAAAGGAACTTACAAGAATTTTTTTCCCTCCTTAGAGGGGTTTGAGGCAAGGTTGGACTTTGTTCAGCCTGGGCTGGTGGAAGGTGTCCCTGCACATGACAGGGGGGTTTGAAGTAGATGATCTTTAAGGTCCCTTCCAACCCAAACAATTCTATGATTCTATGAATCAGCTTTGTTTTGGCCCTAATTCTTGACGAATTAAACATATGTTGAAGGCTGTCTTTGCCCAGGGAAGTCCTCACTTCATTCTCTTCGAGGAAGGATACAAGACACCCTTTTAAATGTAAGCATATGCTGTTCCTGATAAACAGACTTTGCATTTTGTAAATTTAATTTGCATTGACATTGAAAAAGAAATGCATGTTGCTGGGTGGCTTCCACTTTACCTCCAATATCACACCCACTTCCCCAGGTATAAAAGGAGGTTTAGACTGCCTTTGTGAACATATGGCTGGGCAATGCCTGCACTGTGCTCTTTCCAGATGAAGATGCTCTAATTAGCTTCAATTACATGAGCTCCTGGCTACTTGGACTGCTGGAGCACTGCTCCTCATGCCAGCTCTACTCTTGCACAGCTTTCACTGGAGGCAACAAGGAACATCCCAGCGTCTCTGAACAGAGGACTGGGAGTTAGACTGTGTGCATACAATGAAGGAAAGGGATCTAGGGTAGTCTGACCTGAACTCTGAGCACAGACATAGCCTAGAGGGTTCTTCTACTCCTTTACTATACCCCAGTGAGACCACATCTGGAGTACTGTGTCCAGTTCTGGGCTCCCCAGTTCAAGGACAGGGATATACTGGAGAGTGTCCAGTGAAACTATGAGACTGATGAAGGGACTGGAACACCTGTCTGATGAGGAAAGGCTGAGAGACCCAGAGCTGTGCAGCCTGGAGAAGAGAAGGCTGAGGGGGAATACTCTTAATGATTGTAAATATCTGAAGGATAGGTGTCAAGAAGAAGGCATAAGTCTCTTTTCAGTGGTGTCCTGTGATAGGACAAAGGGAAATGGATACAGATGGGAACATAGGAGGTTGCACCTCAATGTGAGTTAAAATTTCTTTTCTGTGAGGTTGATGGAGCCGTGGAGCAGGCTGCCAAGAGAGGCTGTGGCGTTTCCTTCTCTGGAGACTTTCAAGGCAGGTCTGGATGCGTTCCTGCGTGACCCGCCCTAGGTGGTCCTGCTTTGCCAGGGTTGTTTGACTCAGTGATCTCCAGAGGTCTCTTCCAACCGCTACCATCATGTGGTTCAACAATTCCATGATAATGTTTTCTAGGATCAGACCCTTGATTTAAAGCAATGGTTGAAATCTTGAGGTAGGTTAAATTGTCAGATACAGTTACATAATGACAGATCTACCCAGCGATGTCCAGATGAAGGCGTGGATGTTCCTCAGCCACAATGAGGGCTGTAATCACACACAGCAAGATGGACATGTAACAGAAAGAAAAGGAAAGCTTGCCTTCGTCCCTCATTCTCTCAACTCACCACCCTGCATAACCTCTTGTAGCTTGAAGCAAGACAAGAAAGTCAGCACTTTGCACCCTCCAACAGCTTTGACATGACAGGTGTGGTATTTTCTTATCCACAGAATTGCCAAGGAAATCCGCCCAGGCAAAAGTGCAAAAGTTTTCAGTGCAAGGAGGTGGGGTGCAAAAACTGGCTTGTAGGCAAAGGTTGAAATGACTCAATCTGAAACAAAATGTAAAGCAATTACTGCTGGGGTAAAAAAAAAAAGAAAAAAAAAAGAAAAAAAGATCATGCTGACATTTAAAGGCTGCAGTGATAGTATCTGTCCCTTCCTGGGATGACATAAGCAGCCCTGGTTTGATCCCCAAGTGTTGATTTTATTTTATTTTGTTTTGGTTAGTGGTTTTTGATTTCTTTTTTTTTGGTCCTTTTTTTTGTTTTGTTTTGGTTGGGGGCTGGGGGATATTTTGGATATCCTTTATTTGGAGGTGTGGGGCAGTGGGATGGGTTGCCTTAACTTCAGTTGTTGATGCAGAGAAATAATTGCCACCCCAGAAAGGTAATTATGTATGCCATTGTTTATACACATAATAGGCCTGGAAAAGCATGTTCTGCAGATAGGAGGCAAAAAAAAAAAGAAAAGAGAAAATCCTGCTTTCACATCAGGGTGGAACACTATGTAAAGTGACAGATTGCCACAAATAGCATTCAAACCCTTGCACATTAGTGGTTGATTTTTCTTCTAGGGAAGAGGGGGGGAAGGGTTGAAGGCTATGGAAGAGGGTGGAGAGGAAAAAGAAAAACCCACAAGAAGACAGTTTTGTTCAACAGTAACATATCCAGTGGTTTTTCACTCTCCTGATTGCTGCTAAATGAACCTGTTTTTCAAGAAGTTGTTTTTAAAGTCACTGCCTCAAAGGGACAATTTCTGTTGTTGTCATCTTGTGCAAATACCACTTCTCCTAGAGTGGCCTTAATTTGAGTTGCTTTGAAAGCAGACTAGATAATCTGGTAGAATATGGTATAGCACCACATATCTCCTCTTTATGTCTTTTTAGTACCATGTAGAAAGTGAATTTAGGTCACTAAAGGCCAGCTAAACTCTCTCTCTCTTTCCCACCCCCCCCCCTCCCCTCCCATCATAATATATCTAACAACAAAAGAATAAAACAAACATTGTGCTGTAAAGTCACAATATTTTTTTCTGATGCTGTATTTTTTTTCCTTTTTTTTTTTTGTTTGGTTTTTTTTGTTTTAAGGCAAAATATATACTTCTTCAAAATATTGGAAGTACCAGGGATGAACAAAGGGGGAAAAAAATACATATGTATTTCGATATTGAACCCAGCATTGTTAGATGCTGAAGCAATTCATAGCAGGGCTATTCTCTGCTGCAGTGTCCAGCAAATTGCATGACCTGCTTGTTAGGCTTGACAACAGTGTTTTACCTAACAAAGGCCTCAACAGCTCAGAGCAGCAGAGGAATGTCAAAATGAGCACATTTCACACACAGATGTGTGACCATAATAGTCTATAAGAAGATGCATGGGGTGGAGGGAAGGGGCTGGGGGTTGGGAAGGCTAACAGTTAGCAGTAGGGACATGGCCCTACTGACCACATTTAATCAACCCTTCTGTAAACAATTCAACATTTTCATTGTTCTCTAAAAACTAATAAAGAGAAACAAGCACTTTTCATTCATCTTGAAGTAATTTTCTGTCAGGTTTGAGCCCCTTGTGGCCTACAGCTTGTGCATTGCTAGCTGTGTGATACAACAACTATTTCAATTTATTTTACAAACTCTGGCCATTCACATGTCAGTTAGTGTTCACCAAGCCGGCATCTGAAATTGTGCAGTTAACGAGTTTTACAACATTTCTATCAAGAGAAACTGTTTAGCATAACTGACTCTTAAGGAGTTATTATACCTCTAAAAATCCATTTTAAGGGGCATTATTTAAATAAAATAGAAAAACGGTTCACTGCCTTTTAAAGGGGCTACAAAAAAAGTCCATCAGATCCAGTGCAGTAATCCTCAGCTTAAAGCACTCTTGAGAGCACTTCTGGGAATTATCAGCATAATGAAATGTTTTGTGAAATGTCCAGATAGATTCCTCTACTCAACAATTTTACTGCACCATATTTATTTTCCTCCTAGTTTTTAAAGAAGTGAATTACTTTTTTTTTTTTTTTTTTTTTTTTGGAAGGGATGACTCTACATTGTGCAGATTAACTGAACACATTATTGCCAAAGCTGTTGTATAAGTGAGGGCTTCAGTCTGTGTGCAGTCTATATGCATTTGCAGGGGGAAAGAGGAAAAAAAAAAGAGAAAGAAAAAAAAGTCAAGCCCTTTATGCTATACTCAGCTCTAGAAGGGTTAAATCACAATGAGGCTTATGCAGATTTGCATTTCTCTTGTACCACATTTTTCCCATACTCTTAAACAACTTTGTTATATAATGGCACCTGTAAAATGCTTTATTGAAAACAACTCTTAAGTTAATTAAACAAACAAAAAAGCTAACAAGACTGAAATCCAGTTTGAAGTGCTGTGAAAGGGAAAGGTTTCTGAATTTTCACTTAAAGAGTAGGTATCTTTCTATTAACTGAGGTGACCAATGATCCAAAACTGCTAATACCAGGAGTCCATAATGGTAAAAAAACCTGTGGCATATGAGTGAGTCAATCTCAGCATATTAAACCACCTAACAGAGTAAAACCCATGTCTGCCATGTAAATTAACGAGTGTTTCCACATAAAATAAGAACTGGTAAGGCAAAAGATTGCATGACCGTCTAAAGCAGAGATACAGTAGATACAAAATCCAGATGTACATGTACAACGTGAACAGATGTAGTGACCACATATTTGTAATGGCATTATTTACTCAGTATTACTTCTATCTAGCTCCACTAAAAACTTCAGGATTAAGTGCCAGGATTACCAAAAAAAAAAAAAAAAAAAAAAAAAGTCCCATGTCCTGAGGGCTTTTTCCTCTCAGGGCCTTGATCAGCTTTGTCTAGTGGAAGGCATTCCTGTCCATGGCAAGTAGGTTGGAATGAAATTATATTTAAAGTCCCTTCCAACTCAGTTTTTTTCTATAATTCTGTGATTTAAAAGCAGAGTGCCTAACACTGTCTATCCTGGAGACTAATGGATAGATGCTCAGCAACTTTGATCCACAAGATACCTGGACAATAATTCAGTCTTGGCACATTCTCAGATCAAAAATGTAACCTTTCCCAGAGGTATAACAACCTTTCTGCAACCACTGTAAACAATACTACAGCATCAGTTATTAAGAGAGTCATAGGATCCTAGAATAGTTTCAGTTGGAAAAAGCCCTTAAGATCATGGACCCAGCACCAGCATGGCCACTAAACCATGTCCCCATGTGCTATGTCCACACGTTTCTTGAACACCTCCAAAGGATAAGGACTCCACCACCTCCCTGAACAACTTGTTCCAATCCCTGACTACTGCTTCAAAAAAGAAATTGTTCCTAATCCCCAACCTAAACCTACCCTTGCACAATTTCAGGCCATTTCCTCTCCTTTTATTACTTGATACTGGTGAGAAGAGACCAACCCCCACCTTACCACAACCTCCATTCAGGGAGTTGTAGAGAGTAATGAGGTCTTCCCTCAGCCTTGTCTTCTCCAGACTATCCCAGTTCCCTTAGATGTCACTCTTAAGACTTGTTCTTTACATAACACAGCTTCCAGGCTGGAGACCTTCTTGTGGCCTTTCTCTACTTGAAGGGGCTAATCAGAAAGCTGGGGATAGACTTTGATCAGGGCCTGTCATGGAAGGACAGGATGGGGGGAGATTCACACTAGATAGAAAGAAGAAATGTTTTGCGCTGAAGGTGGTGAGGCTGTGGCCCAGGTTTCCCAGGGAGGTGGGAGATGCTCCATCCCTGGAACCATTCCAGGTCAGGTTGGATGGGGCTCTGAGCCAACCTGCTGTAGTTGTATATGTCCCTGTTCATTGAAGGGAGACTGGACTAGATGACCTTTAAAGACCCTTCCAACCCAAATCCAACTATCATGATGGTGTTTAGGACTGGCCCCTTCCAACCCAAACCATTGTATGACTCTATGATTCTGTGAAAACTATGGCTGATCAGCAATGTCAAGTGAGATAGTAGACACTTTCCTAACAGCTGTACCAGAACTCATTTTTGCATGATGCTGAGCATTTTGACACTGACTCTGCACATTCCAAGTTTTAAGTAGGCAGTCACTGTCAGAGATGGTTGCCCCATGGTTAAAGGAGTGGGGCTTATTTATGACTGAAAGCTTTACTGGAGTGGTGTCATACTCCTCGGCACGGTGTTTTAACCCTTGTTATGGCAAAACATATAAGATGGGAGAAAAAATGTTGAGGATCTAAAGAATATGTTGCTCAAATTTATGTTAGAATCAGTGAAAAGGCTGGATGAGGCTCTGGCCAGCCTGATCTAGTGTGGGGTGTCCCTGCCCATGGCAGGGGGGTTGGAACTAGATGATCCTTGTGGTCCCTTCCAACCCTGACTGATACTATGATACTATGAAGAGTAGGAAAGGATGAAGGCTAACATATTTCTAAAGAGTTTGGAAGATGAGGTTAAAAAACATCCAGTGTAGAGAGAAAAATATATCCAACCCTACAGAACAAACCAAGGAGGGATAAGACCAGAAGTGAATGCTCATGCGTTATGAGCCTGTAATACAGCTGAAGAAACAGGGTAGTGAGCTTTAATTTAATACCACTTTTCAGTCTTAGGCATTCACACTGGCTTGTTCCTAGCTTGCTGCATGATCAGGTAGTAGATGCTGTAGTAGGAGAGGAAAGGTATTCTGGAATAAGGTAGAATTAAGTCATGAAGATATCACAGAAGCATAGACTGTTAGGGGCTGGAAGGGACCACAAAAGTTCATCCAGTCCAATCCCCCTGCCAGAGCAGGATCACCTACAGCAGATCGTACAGGAACACATCCAGGTGGGTCTTCAATATCTCCAGAGAGTGAGACTCCACAACCCCCCTGGGCAGCCTCTTCCAGTGTTCTGTCACCCTCGCAGGGAAAAAAATTCTTCTTCATGTTTCCATGGAACTTCCTATGCCTCAACTTTCACCATTGCCCCTTGCGTTGTCATTGGGCATCACCCAGCATGTCTCGTCTTTACAAACCCCACATCTTTCTGATTCTTGGCCTGAAGAGGGTTTTGATAGGAAAAATTCAGAGCTCTCTCTATAATCAGGGGAAGGAACAAGAGCTCAGAGGTGAAAGTGGATGGATAACCACAGAATTGAAGCCCCCAGAGCAGTCTGTCTTGCTGAGTGCTGGGAAGATGCGAAGGATGCAGACATCTAAGAGGAAGCAGCTTGACTGCAGTCATGGATTTCAGGACAGGTAATTAGTCGTGTATTTTCCATGATGCTAAGCACTATGGCAGCAGGATTTCTTTGTCCCCCCATTGTGTACATAAAGGTATTTGGATAAAATGGAGATAAATATTTCTCGATGATTTTCTGCTTTGCAGTGCAAAGGTATTTAAATGGGCTGCCCAGGGAAGTGGTGGAGTCACCATCACTGGAAGTGTTTAAGAGGAGACTGGATGAGGCACCTAGTGCCATGGTTTAGTTGATTAGATGGTGTTGGGTGATAGGTTGGACTCGATGATCTCTAAGGTCTTTTCCAACCTGGTTAATTCCGTATCCTGTATTCTGTATTTCCTCTTTAGGAAGTTTTAGGTACAATTTTTCAGAAATAAAAACTCAGTAACTAATTTTTCATGTGACCAAGGCCTTTATGGTTTCTCCACTGATTTTTATTTGCTCACACAGGTTAAACTTTATGTTTTGTTTCATTTTTCTCTTTTCCTCAAGGACTGTTTTTTACCCTAGAAGTAACACACACCCCTACTTTATAGGAGACTACACCAAGACTTGAAGGCATATAAGCTTCAAAGGGTATAACACAGACTGCAGGCATGTTCTAACTAAATTCTTCTGCTGTCAAGTAAAATCCAAGAAGCCAATGAGCTATAGTTGAGAAGCACCTTGGCTGAGTGTGTTTGTCCTGTCTTGGTGTTGTTGGATCATTAATTCTTCCAGTAAAACCTAGCTTGGCTGTCACCCATCCCATACTAAAATCTACACTTTAGACAGGTCAAAGCTCTACAATTATTGTTTTAACCCTGTACCTATATCCACACCCATTCCTTTGCTTCATATTCTTCTGCCCTGCTGGGCTAGCTATTTTCCATCCTTATTCCGTGAAAAACACTTCTCTTATAAGTAGGCAGGGAGCATGATCCGTAGAAAGCTGCATAAGTGCTCTCTGCCTCTCTGGAGGATTTGTTGTCCTCATTAAACCTTTCCCCCTCTAGAGAAGGTCTGTGAATCTTTTGCAACACCAGGACTGAACTAAAAGAAAAATTGCAGTGTCGTTTAAAACAATTAAGACATCACAACTTAGTTTTAGGTAGACAAGTCTGTCTTCAAATTATAATTTAAAAACTTTCAAAATCACATAGAAATAAACTGAAAAAACCCCACCCCACCCCGAACAGCCACCACATCAAAGCTGACACTGCGTGGTGAAGAAGACATTTCTGTTCACAACCTCTGTCCCTAGGTTGGTGGCAGTCTAAATGCCAAATTCCCTTGTGTTCAGCAGAGCTATGTATCAGGATAATGAGATGCAAGTCCATGTCAGTTTGGTGCTACAAGTAATAATGTCAAAAAGCTTTGTTCTGAGATACTTGTGACCTTTGATAGTCAGGAAGAGGCAAAAAATGAAGGAGGGAAAAAAGGGAAAAAAGACATTTAAAGAAAAAAAGCAAACCTGAACTCCAACCCCCCAAAGCTTTTCTTTTAGATTCTGTTATATACATCCAGGTGACTTAGGCCAGCTTTCCTTTGCCTTTTGGGATGCAATAACAGAAATATTTGGCACAAATCTGAAACTCCAGTCACAGACATCTAAAACAAAGTGTCTTTTTCACCTGTAAAGTTGAGGCTGGTTGGTAGAATTACCTCTGTGAAAGCTGTAGTTGCAAGCCTGCCTCTATCACTGATACAGCTGCCTATTAAAAAATAGAGGTGTAGCAGTAAGAATAACCCTTTTGTTGCTTTCCCCCCCCCCTACACTGGCTTCCAAGCAACAGGGCTTTGTTCTGGGGTCATGGAAAGGCTATGTACATATCCTACTAAGTTTTGAACTTCCTAGATGATTGCAGCTGAGTTGGTAAGGGTAGGGAAGAGATTGTGGATCTAGAAACAGGGCAAAAAACTTTGCACTGCCACATCATCATGATCAACTACAGTGATGTATGTGGCAGGATTTTTCCCATCCCATAATATACTCTCAGACTCATTAATATCCAAGTCAGCTGCCCAATGTTTTCCTATTTATTTCTGGATCACTTCTGTATCACTGGTTTTGCCTGTGGTCCCTTCTCTTCCTTCTTTGCCAAGTCAAGCACCACTCACAAATGAATGAACTAGTTTCAACCTCATACTATCAGCTGCTATAAAAATGCAAGATTAGGACTTACATTCACTCAAAAACACTTCACTTGCTACTTCATAGTCATGGAGATCTGCTTATTTTTAAAGGATGGTATAAAAAAATAAATGTATAAAATCATTCTTGTGGCTCTGAGAAACCTGATCTAGTGTGAGGTGTACCTGCCCATGGCAGGCAGGGCTTGGAACTAGAGGATCCCTTCCAACCCTAACAATTCTGTGATTCCATGATACTTCTACAACCACGGGCAGCAAAGATACTGTGCAAAAGATTACTGCTAACTGAAAAATACACCTGTATGAGCACAACTCAGCACATCAGGCTGTAGAAACAGCTCTGTAGAAGTAGCAATAAAAATCACAGTGAATCCTACCTTTATATTAGGATGAGGTGAGCAGAAGAAAGAAGATGAAGCACTTGGGCCTGCCTTGTGACTGGGGAAAGACCAGTAACTTAGCTGACACAAAATGTGTAGATACACAAGCAGTAGGATGTATTAGGAAAATTATCTGAGAAGCAATGAGCTCAAGGTCTAATATTCCTTTGCCATCAGATGCTTGTGAGTAATTTGACCATGAGCTGGACATCCATGGGGCAGCCCTGGAGTGTGGCCATACCCACAACTACCATCAGAAACTGAGTCGGGCAGAGAAGCAAAACAGAGGCTTACAGCTCATGTGTTTTAATAGACTTCTGTCATCAAAGTGGTCTGGGACCATTGTCCTGGTGTGTGATAAGCCTCTGACAGCAAGTTGACAAGGAGTCTGAGCCATGCATCCCTGGGGTAGACTGAAGCCTCGTCCTTCCTTTGTCATCTTGGCTGGCATCGGGGCTGCTGAGATACATTTCCTCAGGGAGGAGAACACCCTGTTTGTTTGGGCACTGCCATTTCCTTCAACTAAACCACTATTTCTGCTTTCACTGGAGTGCAGGATTCACATGCTTTCATCTATCTGTGGGGAATTTTCTTCATATGAATAACAATGGCATCATTGATACGGTGATTTTCCTGGGAAGGTCTTGCAGTAGGTTTGCAAGTCAGACAGAAGCTCTAGCTAGCAATCACTTGAGCAACAAATAATATATTTAATGTCCTGGAATTCTAGTGCTTGATGTTTCAGGAGAAGCTTTTATTTATCATTCTGTATGTCAACTACCTACTCAGATGATAGTGTTAGCTGTTCTTTCTGGATGAAAGGCAAAAATAAAAGTCTTACTGTATTTTAGAGGCACTTCAAACAGATATTTTTGCTTTGTGAAACCTGCACTTCCTTTAAAGTAAAAGCCTCCTGAAAAGGAAGAGACAGCGGACACTTAATTAACATTTGGTGTCATTGTGCAGTCAGTCAAAGGCTGTAATCACAGCCATGTCATGCCAGAGCTCATGTGACAAGCTCCTTTTTATGGGATCTAACCTAAAGCCTCCAAGGTGACTGTTCTTGTGCTCTTGTGGACAGGAAAATTTGGAACAGAGTAAAAGAAGAGTGCAAGATAGAGTGGAATAGAATAGAATAGAATAGACCAGACCAGACCAGATCAGACCAGACCAGGCTGGAAGAGACCTTCAAGATCATCGAGTCCAACCCATCAACCAATCCAACCCACCTAAACAACTAAACCATGGCACCAAGCACCCCATCAAGTTTCCTCCTGAACACCTCCAATGATGGTGACTCCACCACCTCCCTGGGCAGCCCATTCCAATGGGCAATCACTCTCTCTGTATAGAACTTCCTAACATCCAACCTAAACCTCCCCTGGCACAGCCTGAGACTGACAGATCTCACCTACCAAAGTTCACACTATAAATGTTAGGATAAAATGTGGTGGGTTATGAGTGGTCTGATCACACTGAGGCCAGCAGATGTTGATTTTAGTGGATTTAGACCAGATCCATAGAATCATAGGAATATTAAGATTGGAAAAGGCTTCTAAGATCATCAGGTCTAACCCAACACCTCCATGACCACTAGACCATATCCCAAAATGCCACATCTACTTGGTTATTGAACATCTCTGTGGATGGTGACTCTGCCACCACCCTGAGTGATCCAATCCCAAGTCCCTCAGCCTCTCTTCATAGCACATGCTCTCCAAAACCCTTCGTGAGCTTTGTTGACCTTCTCTGTATGTGCTCCAACCCTTCAATATCTTTCTTATACCGCAGTGCCCGAAACTAGGCACAGTACTTGAGGTCCAGTCTCACCAGTGCTGAGTACACGGATTCCTTCTTCTCTGTCAGTGGAAAGATGACACTGGATAATTTGTTCACGTTCCAGTGATTTAGAATCAGAGGTACACCAAGGAAGGCAGAAGATAGGGAGAGTGGAAAGATTTTCCCTAGAATGCTTCTAAGAGTATTTCCTTCACCCTGACAAGATCTTTCAGTATTTCATGTGCTTCTGAATTGGTTCTTCTAAAGGTGAAATGTATCTTTGAGACATTCACCTGTAGCTTATAAAGGTGGGATATGAGTCTATGTGCTAGAGCTTGAGCAACAGGTCAGATTTCAGATTTTCATGGACGTGAGCCAACCACAACCACCACCACAACAACAAAGTAAAGTAAAACCTAACAGCCAGAAGTAATCAAAGAGTAGTCTGTCCCATCAAAATAAGCATAAATAAAATGCAACTTCTAGTATATTTTTGTTGTTGTTGTTGTTGTGAAATTCTCTTTGAAAGGCCCTAGGGAAAAAAATATTTGCCCAATTCAATATTAATATGCAAATCTTTGGCACAGGGCTCCCTACAGTGATTTACCCAATTTCCTTGGGTGATACACCAGAGCAACAGTATGGCATCCAGACGGACTTGCATGAACTGGAGAGTTGTAGCCCAGGTGAACCTCATGATGTTCAAAAAGAGCAGGTGCACCTGAGCTGGAACAATCCTCACTGTCAATAGAGGCTGGGGGAGGAGGTGATAGAAAGCAGCACTGAAGAAAAGGACTTGTGGGTGGTAATGGATGAGAAGCTGGACATAAGCAGGCAGTGTGAGCTTGCAGCCCAGAAGGCAAATCAAAATCCTGGGCTGCATCAAAAGATGCATTTCCAGCAGATCTAGAAAGGTGATTCTGACCTCACCTGGAGTACTGTGTGCAGGTCTGGAGCCCTTGATATAGGAAGGACATGGACCTGATGGAGCAGGTCCAGAGGAGGCCACAAAAATGATCAGGGGCTTGGAGCACATCTGCTACGAGGCCAGGCTGAGGGAGCTGGAGGTGTTCAGCCTGGAGAAGAGGAGGCACTGGGGGCACCTTCCAGTACCTGAAGGGCGTCTACAAGAGAGAGACTGTTTACAAAGGCTTGTGGCGATAGTATGAGGGGCAATGGCTTCAAACTAGAGAAGAGCAGATTTTGATTGGATGTTAGGAACAGTTGTTTACTATGATGGTGGTGGAACCCTGGAACAGGTTGCCCAGGGAGGTGGTTGGGGCTCCATCTCTGGAGGTATTCAAAGTGGAGCTCAACAAGGCTCTGGACAACCTGATCTAGGTGAGGATGCCCCTGCTGACTGCACAGGGGGTTGGACTAGATGACATTCGGAGGTCCTTTCCAACCCAGACCATTCTCTGAGTCTATGATTCTATAATTCTATGATGTCCAACATTGGAATACCCACAGTTCCAAGCTGTGCTGCAAACTGATCACATCACGTGGCCATGTGATGCTGTAAGTTAAGAAATTTTTTAAGTAAGTTGTCTAAATGAGTTCCTGAAGAGACAAGGGTAAGTTTCTTGAGTATGCTGATAGTCTCAAATATTACAGTGCTGCTCATGTCCCTCGAAGTGTTCAAGAAATGTGTGGATATGGCACTTTGGAACATGCATTGATGGCTGTGGTGGTCTTAGGTCGACAGTTGAGCTAGATGATCTTAAAGAGTTGGGGCTGTTCAGTCTGGAGAAGAGAAGGCTCTGAGGTGACCTAATTGTGGTCTTCCGGTATCTGAAGGGGGCCTACAAGAAGGCTGGGGAGGGACTTCTCAGGATGTCAGGTAGTGATAGGACTAGGGGGAATGGAATGAAGCTGGAGGTGGGGAGATTCAGGCTGGACATGAGGAGGAAGTTTTTCACCATGAGAGTGGTGAAGCCCTGGAATGGGTTGTCCAGGGAGGTGGTTGAAGCCCTGTCTCTGGAGGTGTTTAAGACCAGGCTGGATGAGGCTCTGGCCAGCTTGATCTAGTGTGGGGTGTCCTTGCCCATGGCAGGGGAGTTGGAACTAGATGATCCTTGTGGTTCCTTCCAACCCTGCCTGATACTATGATACTATGACTCTTCCAACAGAAACAATTCTATGATTCTAGCTGCAAAATTCATCCTCTTACCTAACTTAATTTACATTATGTCAATAGAAGAATACAAATGCTTCATGTGGACTTTAAAATAAATTTATTCTGGGTTTATACTAATTTATGAACTTGGCTAATACTAAGTTTTGATGGAGTTTGATCTACATTAACATGTTCTTAATAGTCTTATTATAAATTTTTAAAACAGCTGTTGCCACAGTGCACTTTTTATTTAATGAAAGAGAAGGTCTGTGTTAGGATACATATAGAAAGTCAAGTGCCAGCAAAAAAATAGCATTATCCATTACCAAATAATCCCTTTATTTTTTATCACAATTGGCTGTCTAAGTGACTTTGTGTTAGATGTTGTTATATTGTTTACCACAGAATAGGCCCATTCAGGGTGTAAAAGGTGGATGCTTGTCTCCCTCAAATTCCTGTGCAATAATTCCTCTGCAAACTCTGAAAATGTAACTGATAATATGTCAATGATTGCTATACAAAGAAGTTAAATATTACAGCTAATTTTCTCACTGAAATCCAATCCAGGGATTAGCAACAATGGGGAATCTGTTTTATTTGCATTTAATTTGTACCTTCACACTGTTATCTCCCATGTTTTAGTTTCAGGAAATGTGGTCTCAGGCTATTATAACCACATTTCATGCTGCAGTTGCACTGTTATTTGAGCTCTATGCTAGGAAACGACTTACTGAAAAAAATTAATAAAATAAAAGCAGCATACTTTATTTTAATTATACTAGAGCTGTGTCTAAATACAAAAAAATACTATGGAATATATTTAATATGGAGCACAGATTAACAGTTTTATGAGACATAAAATCTATCTATATCATTTTCTATTTACAAATCAGTTATATATATCTTTCAACAAAACAAATGCCTATAGTGTAAAAATGAATAAGGAGAGCATCAAACTAGCAATCATGTAAGCAGTAAATAACATCTTAATTGGCCTGGAATGCTGGAGTTTGATTTTTTGGGGGCTAGGTTTTATTTATTGATCTGTATGGTGTATTTATCTTTCTGGTGATTTGTACAAGTCTATTCCCTTTTTCTCTTTTTCTTTTCTTTTTTTTTTTTTTTTTTTTTTTTTAAATTTATTTTTCCCCTCCTCAGTATTGGATCCATGTATGGTTTTAGATTGCAAATCCCATCTGGGGAAATAGCCAAGGAAGAGAAGCACTGTTGCTTCTGGAAAAGCCATCCATTTAAAAGCAAGGGTAACTTCTGCAGTTTTTACGCTTTGTCTTCTGATGAGAAAAGAAGGGGACAGAGAGAGGGAAGAAATGCTGCTATTATGCAGTTGCCACCCCAGTGCATGCTTCAGCAGCCCTTTACTCTTCACTGGTTTGGCAGCAGTGAGGAAACAAGAAAGGATCCCGTGTGCACTGGGAAATGTCTTTTAAATGCTCCTGCCTATGTTCCATTTAACAGTGAGGCCAACAGACAGAAATGGATGAGGTGGTCTTTATGCACTGCCTGAAAGTTCCAAATTCATCTTTTTTTCAGGAGCATTTGGCAGATTTGTTCTTAGTACTCACATCCTAATACAGCTGAGGACTGGCAAACTCAATCACCCTCAGCCAGGGATTTTCCTCTTTGCTAAAACGTAGGTGTCCTCTGCTGAAGTCAGCAGTGGAGGAAAGGGAAATCCATTGATGACTCTCATTCCTTTATAAAAATGTAGCTGGAAATATCACCCCTGGAGACAATGTTTGGTTGGTTTTGCTCATGATTGTTAAAGTTTGGTCCTTAAAAAGCACGGTGGAGGAAAAAAGTTTACAAACAGCATTGTAGGACTTGCCTGACTTCAGCTGTTGTGAAGTTTCATCTTTCCAAATACGGAAAAGATTGTGCTCTGATAGCTGTCATTGCTCTGGTATAACCCTAGCTGTCTGGCAATGAACTAATGAAAATTTTTGGTGTGTCTTTTAGAGAATACATTTGCATTTGACATAATTAGTGGTAGGCAGATCCAGCTACATCCAGGGGGAATCTCAAGACAACTGCTTTGCCGACTATCAGTGCCTAATTTCTGAATGTCAAACCCAGCACATCTTAATTTCTAGAGAATAAGCTCAATTGAACTTGCTCCCCAGTTATACAAAAACTGCTCAGATAAAACCAAGTGGACACCAATGTAATGAATGTGGTTATTAAATTGTTTCAATTGAAAGAACCCTATTCTTACACCATCATAATGGGAACAATTTATCCCCACTGATCGGCCTGTCTCTTTTTTCTGAGCTCTCTTTGATCTTGAAGCATATTGCTGTGGTGTGTCCTATTGAAAAGCAAAACTGGGGCAATTTTAATGCTTTTGTACCTTACCAGTGCTCTATTTTTTCGCTGTTTAAAAATAGCTGTTAATTATAAGTGCAGTTTAAATGTCTCAAGTGACCCAGAAATGCAGGTTGGAATGAGACAGATTGTGTGTCTCATATAAAACAGATGTACTTTCACAGAGCAGTCTGAATTCAGCCCTCAATATGTATCTTTCTCTAAGGTTATTTCAGTCAGGTATTGAGCTTGTCTAGCACTAAGCTGTAAAATCCCACACATTTTGAACAATGAAGGGAAAACTGGATCTATATTTACCTCAAGAATAAAAAGCCTCTTTTTCTGTGTGGGTGTATTTTGCTGGTAGTGGTTGATGGGATGAGGGCATTTCCTTTCGACTTTGGAGACCCAGGAGACCAGATGCCTCATTTAATCTCCACCTCTTCTGCCTCTTGACGTAATAAGCCCATGCTTTTAAAGAACATTTAGTGGTAATAAACTTGCAGGAGCTCCTCTCATTCTGACTGGATTAAGCACTGCATGAGTACCAGCCATACCTTGCAGATATAAAATTTCAAGCCTTCCCCTGCATTTTGAGTGGCTTGAAGAAGGACTTTTTTTCTTTTTTATTTTTTTTTTCTGCCAACAATCCTTTTTAATTCCTCTCTGTGATGAGGTTCATCAGGAGAAGTCTGAAAAGTAGCATGCAAATTAAATTAAGGCATGTTAATGATTTACTGGAGGGCCTGAACAAATCAGTTATTTATATGTCTATGTATTTGTGTGTTGTTAGACAGCAATTTACAGACATTTCAATTCAGCAGCAAGACTCTGTTTCAACTTTCTGATTAGAATAGGCTGTCGGGTGCAATGAGTTTGATGAGCTCTCCCCTGTCCCTGAAGATCAGCAGTACACATTTCAAAGCCACCACCACTTCATGAAACTGAATGGTTTAATGGTGAAGGAAGCCAAGGGTCAACTGAGCTTGGATTGTACATTCAGATCTCACTCATTAAGAGAGACTGACACCTGGTTAAGGGGTGGATGCTGCTGGAAGGACCAGTCTGTGAGAGTGGAAGAACCTACCCGCTCTGCAGCTGAACAGGAAACCTGAGCCAAAGGTGTATTTTAAACTTTCCCCCTTTCTTCTTCATTATTAAGTATCTTCACGCTACTGAAGAATAAGAAAAGAAAAAAGAAAAGAGAAGAGATGAAAAGGAAATGGAAGGAAAAAGAAAAGAAAAGAAAAGGAAAGAAAAGAAAAGAAAAGAAGAGAAAAGAAAGGAAAAGAAAAGGAAAGAAAAGAGAAAAGGAAAATTAAAGGAAAAGAAAAGTACAAATAAAGGAAAATAAAGTAAAAAGAGAAGACAAGAAAGGGTAAGGGAAAGGAAAAAAAGACAAGAAACGAGGGAAAGAGAAAAGAAAAGACAAGAAAAAGGGAAAGAAAAGAGAAAAGACAAGACAAGAAAAGAAATTGAAGAGAAGAGAAGAGAAAAGAGAAGAGAAGATAAAAAGACACAATTCAATTCATTGGCTCACAAAACACTTTTTCTTAAAGAAATCAGAACTTTGAGGTCCATACTCAGACACATCCTCTCACAGTAGATATTCATGTGATGAATACTCAGCCCTGGTAAGGCCTTATCTGGAGTGCTGCATCCAGTTCTGGACTCCCCAGTTTGGGGACAGTTGAGTACAGCAAAGGGTTACAAAGATAATTAGGGGACTAGAACATCTGTCTTAAAAAGAAAAGCTGAGGAACTTGTGGCTTTTTAGCCCAGAAAAGAGAAGACTGGGGGGGGGTATCTTCTCAATGTTTACAAATACTTAAGAGTGTTGATGTCAGAAGAATGGGACCAGTCTTTTTTTTGATGGTGCCCAGTGACAGGACAAAGGACAATGGGCACAAAAATGAAAGTTCCATCTAAACATGAGTAGGAACTTCTTTACTCTGAGGGTGGTAAAGCACTGGAGCAGGCTGCACAAGTGGAGTCTCTACCTCTGGAGTAGTTCAAAACCCACCTGGATGCTGCTCTGTGCAACCTGCTGTAGGTGAACCTGCACTGGTGAAGGTGTTGGACTAGATGATCTGAGGTCCCTTCCAATCCCTATCATTCTGTGATCCTGGGAATAGAGAAATATGCTCATTTGATAGTGGGACTAAGTGCACTACTTAGTTTTCCACACTCCTGGAAACCATTTCCAATTTGATGCTTAGAAAACCTCCTGAATCTCAGAGGATTCTAAAAGAACAAATTGGCTATGATATATTGCAATACTGCGAGTCTAACTTCAAGAGAAGCCACAGACCTCCCTAGTTTGGAACACCAGTCCCCAAAAGACCACAGTGATTATATCTGCCTTTGGGAACTTTCTAATTGTGGAAACAAAAGTGCTTCCTTTAACTATTCCCACATTAACACTTAGTGCTATCACGATGGAAAACACAGATTTGATTGTAGCTGAAACAACAGCACATCCATATTTGAAACAGGAAAACAAGCATTTGGAAGAAGAAGGAAAAAAATGTTCATCAGCCATTGTTATCCTTCCATCTCCTTGGGGCTACATTTTGGTGCATAAAAGATTTCTCAAGGCAGTGATGTCAAGAGAAAATTCTTGCCAAAGCTCTGTGGTCTTTGTTTCTAGCTCTTGAGCGTTCAGATTGTTATTCTCAGATTGTTATTCTACAAAGTCCTGGGAGTGAACGTCAGTTTAAGCATGGTCATGAGTTTAGCCTGGAGAAGAGCAGACAGTGAGGGCATCTTCTCACCTGTTTGACAAAGAACTGCAACAGCATACACTTGATAGAAGTGAGGGTTATGCTGATGTGGGATGGACAGACACTGAAAAGTTCACAGAATCCCAGAATACCAGCATGATGGGGGTGAGAAGGGACTTCTGGAGATCATCCACTCTAACCCCCTTGCTAAAGCAAGGAAAAGTATAACCACATGTGGAGAAAATGTGGAGAAACCATTCTCTGAGGAGGCAGGAGTCACAAAGAGTCTTCAGGAAGGACTCTACAGATGAAGTAAATAATGCCATGGTTTAGTTGTTTAGGTGGGTTGGATTGGTTGATGGGTTGGACGTGATGATCTTGAAGGTCTCTTCCAACCTGGTTTATTCTATGTATTCTATAGAATAGAATAGAATAGAATAGAATAGAATAGAATAGAGCAGGTTGGAAGAGACCTTCAAGATCATCGCGTCCAACCCATCAACCAATCCAACCCACCTAAACAACTAAACTATGGCACCAAGCACCCTATCAAGTCTCCTCCTGAACACCTCCAATGATGATGACTCCACCACCTCCCCAGGCAACCCATTCCAATAGGCAATCACTCTCTCTGTATAGAATTTCCTAACATCCAGCCTAAACATCCCCAGGCACAGCCTGAGACTGTGTCCTCTTGTTCTGGTACTGGCTGCCTGGAAGAAGAGACCAACATCCGCCTGTGTACAACCTCCCTTCAGGTAGTTGTAGAGAGCAATAAGGTTACCCCTGAGTCTCCTCTTCTCCAGGCTAAGCAACCCCAGCTCCCTCAGCCTCTCCTCATAGGGCTTGTGTTCCAAACCCCTCACCAACTTCGTTGTCCTTTTCTCAGTGAAGATTCTCTCAATGAAGATCGGAAGAGTGTGGCCAGCAGGTTGAGGGGAGGTTTTCCACCCCCTCTACTCCGCCCTGCTGAGAACACATCTGGAGTACTGTGTGCAGTTCTGTGCTCTCTAGTTCAAGAAAGACAAGGAACTAATGGAGAGGAACCAGTAGAGGCTACAAAGAAACTGAGGGGCCTGGAGCACCATTGCGAGGAAAGGGTGAGAGCAGCCTCATATTTGGGAATCTTCTCGATGCTCTACAAGAGTTAAAGGGCCTGTGGAGACAAGAGGATGGGGCCAGATGCTATGCAATGATGCCCAGCAGCAAGACAAGGAACAACGGACAAAAACTAGAACCCCGGAGGTTCCATCTGAACAGAAGGAGAAAATTCTTTGCTCTGAAGGAGCTGGAGGCATGGAGCAGGCTGCCCAGAGAGGTTATGGAGTCTGCTTCTCTGGAGACATACCAAACCTTTGGAATTGTGGTCATGTGCAAGCTGCCGTGGGTGACCCTGCATTAGCAGAGTTGTTGGACTACTTGATTCTCAGAGGTCCCTTCCAGCCCCCATTGTGCTAGGGTAATAAAAAAGAAATAAATAGCACAGAAGACCAGGTTGTGCGGTCAAGGGACAACAGTGACACAGGACTCAGTAGCTTTACACCTACCTTCTTGGCAACACTTCTTGCATAAAGTCCTAAACTGGCCTTCATTGAATGTCTGAACTGGTTTTATGGACCCATTGTGTCAGGGAATTAATTATGCTTGCTGAGAGTAGTTCTGTTATGATTTCTTCCCTTATTTCAGACATAAAACAGAACAGCTGCATGTTGCATATCAGAACATACACATGCATATACATGTTTTCTATCATCAGCCTTTGAATTTGCTGTCATGAATTGTAATGAGTGAACCTCAAGTATTTGGAGAGTCAGTTTCAGACAGGGACCCAGTGATTTAAATATCTAGGATCCTACCCATGAAGCTGTCTTTCTACTCAGAAGTATTTCCAATCAGACAGTGGAATAGGTTGCCCAGGGAGGTGGAGGAACCACTGTCCCTCGAGGTGTTCAAGAAATGTGTGGACATGGCACCTTGGGACATGGTTTAGTGGCCATGGTGGTGCTGGATTGACAGTTGGACACAATGATCTTAGAGGTCTTTTCCAACTAAAATATTTCTATGATTAATTAAGCTTATACTCTTGTCCTTTATCTCATTTCAGACACATGACTGGGGGTCTTTGGAGATAGTCCAGAGAAGAGTAACAAGAACAAGCTCAGGTGAACGCAGTTGATGAAGAAACCCTGAATTGAGGGTGTTCAGCCTGTGGAAGTGAAGACTAGCAAGGGACACAACCACCATCTCATCACAGAATCATAGACTCATAGAATGCATCAGGTTGGAAAGGACCATCAAAGATCATCTTGTTCAACCTCCCTGCAGTGAGCAGGGACATCTCCAGTTATATCAGGTTACTCAGGTCCCTATCAAGTTTGGACTTGAATATCTCCCGGAATGGAGCCTTCATCACCTCTCTGGGCAAACTATTCCAGTATTTTACCACTCTCATTGTGAAGAACTTCCTCCTTATGTCCAGCCCTGCTCTAGTTTAAAACACCTCAACCTTCTAAACAGTCCTTCCCCAGCCAAGCAATAGGTCCCCTTCAGATATTTAAATGCTGAACAGTCTCCAGGCTGAACAATTCCAACTCTCTCAGCCTTTCTTTGTAGGAGAGGTGCTCCAGACCTCTGACCATCTTTGTGGCTCTCCTCTGGACCCACTCCATCAGGTCCATGTCCTTTTTGTGTAGAGGACTCCAAATCTGGACACAGTACTGCACATGAGGTCTCACCAGAGCACAACAAAATGGCAGAATCGCCTCTCTTGGTCTGCTGCCCATGCTGCTTTTCAAAGAAAGAAAAGCTTCTTTGGGGATGCACTTGGGTTGTTTGCAAACACTTTAACTTTGTTCTCTCCTAACTACTCTTTCCGTTTCCCTTCCCAGTCATCCATTGCTTTGCTTCCTACTATAAGATTCCCAAATAAATGTTTCTCGCCTTCCACAAAAATGGATTTGTCAGCAGGCTCTTCTTCCCCATCCCTTTTGCAGTTCCTTTCACTCCATTGCAACTATCCATGAAGATCTAGTTGACAAATCAAAATAAATTGAAGAAACACAACGTAAGGAGGTGAATGGGGTTTTTGGTGGCCTGCCAGTGTCTCTCTGCATTTGTGTTTACACTTCCCTTGTAATCAGCAAATTTATGATTTACATTTTTTGCCTAAATCCAAACTGAAGATCCTAGAACTGGTGCTGATGTTTGAGATGAAGCTAGATGATGTGAGTTTTCTGACTGTAACTGCTTTGCGTCACATTTTCCTAACAAGGCTAATATTTTGCTTTCATTTTTTGCTCACAAGTTCCTTGGCTTTTACAGTGATGAAGAGCTTGAAGCTAATTTCATGCTTATGTTATGGTAATACAAAAACTGTTTCATGTAAACTAAATAAACTCTCCTTACAGGAGGGACAAAACCAGGATCCTTTTCAGGCAGTGTCCTAGTAGGTGAGCTTCTTTCAGCAGTCACTAACTCCTCCTCTTCGTCACATTTTGCCTCTTACTCTCTGGTTTAATGAATTGTATTCAGACTTGCTTCAATAAGGAGAGAGGAAAATATTAAGAATAAGGCTTTGCATGGTAGATAAGGCTTTTTTTTTTTTTTTTCCCCCAGGGGGAAGGCTTTGAATACAAGAGACAGAAGACAGGCTCTCCCACCAGCAAGGCATTGCAGAGATGAGAGGGAGAAGCACCTCTCCTCTAGCCATGGTTTGCAAAGGAAGCATTGACACACATTATGATTTTGGTTGGGTTTTGGCCTTCTATTTAGTCCCACATCTGAGATATTGGTGATAGTATCTCACATTTTAGTAACTGTGTCTGGAGCAAACCCCTTTTTGGAGAAACCATGTTGGTGATTACCCATACTGGTGCTCAGGCATTGCTGTCTCAGGCGCTGGATGAAGGCCAAGCCAATGAATCTGTAACATGTTGTAATCCTGGACCGTACTGAACAACATCTGGGGTTTGATTAAAAATATATTTAGTTACATGCACTCTTTCAAATTCTTCTGTGCAGTGGATTTATCATAAACAGCTTAGTCCCATTTCCCAGGGCTTGTGCTTTGTGCTCCCACTCGTTACTGGTACCCAATTACAGTGCCATCAGCCACACGTTTATCAGGTGTTTGTCACTGTGGAGAGAGCTGCAGGCAGGACTGGCAAGCAGATGTTGCTCCTTATCTTTTTTTTTTGCTCTATTTGTGAGCAAAACTAAAGAAAAAAAAATCCACTTCAGTAGGCTGCATAATGATTTTGTAAATTATATTTCATTCAAAATGACCAATCAATTTTTACTGCCCATGCTTTATGCCATTTGAGACAAACTGGTGGAAAGTTAAGGATGTTTTCCCAGGTGCTTAAATCCACAACAATCTCTGTGGGGCCAGGAAAAAAGAAACCTGAATATCTGTGATGCCTGACCCCTTACTCCAAATCTATTAATACAGATGGATTTAGCATGATTGTACCTGCTGGCAACAAACTAATGGACTGACTCTGTAGTTGTTGATAAAGAAAATGATTCCCCAACAATTCAAGCACTTCATTACCTCCTGCCCCATGCCCACATCAGATCTCATCACTGCACATTACCCATATTTTCTAAATTGTGAGATTGATAAGATGCATGCAGTGCAAAGACAAAAACTGTATATACTTCTTTGTGCATTGATGATCATAATAGACTCTTTAATATTTTATTGTAAACTGAAATTAGAGGGCAGTTTTATTTTGTTACAATTCCTTGTTGCCACAGTGCCACAGGAGAAAAGTCACTGTATATGTGGCAGGATGAGAAAGAGTCCAGGATTTAGTTAACACATCACTGTAAATTAACTTAGTTGATATAGCCAAGTGTGTTAGTTGTGCTTTTTTATCCATAAAGTTGCGGGAGAGAAAAGAAATACTCAGGGAAATTTAGTCCTGTGTCTAAAAGAGTAGAGGAAATGTAAGCCTGACATGGTGAATTTGTTTCTATCTGATGTGCAGAGAAATTTTGGATCCATCATGTAACTTTTCTGTGCCTCAGTCTGTCTTTTCTAAAATTATGATAATAAAACTCTTGGAAAAGAGATGAAAATAAATGCAAAGTGACACTACTTCCATAAAAACACCTGGGGTTGTGTTGCTGAACCCCTGCAAGATGTAATTGGGTATTTTTTTTTCTTCTACTAATTGCAGCGATAACTAATTGCAGAGATAACTAATTGCAACAAAGCTGTAATGAAAAGAGTAAGTTTGGCAAGATCTGATGTCACAATGTGAGAGTGCACTGAAAAGATCAATTAAATCAGAGGGAAAATGAATTAAATCTTAATCTTGCTCTCCCTGGAGTCAATGGAAAAACTCTCACTGATTTTATGAAACTTAAAGATCCAGATGCAGAGGATGACCAGAAAGTACAAACATATGTATGTGAATAAATGGTGCAGGGGAAGTCAGTCCCTTAAGGTAAAAAAAAAATGGTCTGTCAGAGAAACTGCAATGCAGAAAAATTACAACAAACAGACAATTTCCTGCCCTTATGAAAAAGCTCAGTGCTGCTCAAAGATCAGCAGACCAAAAAATAAAATAAATATGAAAACTTTTAAAAGTAAGAATATGCACCATGACATCATGTAAAATTGCATAGAATCTGAGAAATTCTGTGTATTGCAGGATATGACTTAGAATTGTGTAGAAACAGCCTAGAACTGTGTACTTTCAAGGGAAATAGTTTATTTTGAGACTTGGTGCAACTTTGGCTGTCTTGCTACTAATCACAGAATCACAGAATGGCAAGGGTTGGAAGGGACCTCCAGAGATCCAACCTCCCTGAAAACCAGGATCACCTATGTTAGGACACACAGGAATGTATCCAGATGGGTGTTGAAACTGTTCAGAGAAGGAGAATTCACAGCCTCTCTGAGCAGCCTGTTCCAGGGCTCCATCACCCTTGCAGTAAAGAAGTTTTTCCTCACGTTGAGGTGGAGCTTCCTGGGTTTCAGTTTTCATTTATTGTCCCTTGTCCTGTGCTAGCACACCATTGGAAGGAGACTGGCACCTTCTTGACACCCACCCTTCAAATATTTGTATACATGAATAAGAACTCTTTTCTAGACTAACAGCCCCAGGTCTTTCTGCCTTTCCTCATCAGGCAGATATTGCTATCCCTTCATTATTTGGATGTGACCCCCATTGGACACTCTCTAGTATATTCCTATCTATCTTGAACTAGGGAGCCCAGAAATGGACACAATACTCCAGATGTGGTCTCAGTAGGTCACAGTATATAGGAAGGAAAATCTTCCTTGACCTACTGGGTACGCTTTTCTGAATGCCCCTCAGGAGACCATTGGCTTTCTTGGCCACAAGGGCACATTGCTGTCCCATGGGTAACTACTCCAAGGTCCTTCTCCATGGAGTTGCTTTCCAGCAAGTCAACCTCTGATCTCTACTGGTGCGTGGTGTTGTTCCTTCCTAGGTACAGGACTCTACACTTATTCTAGTTGAAATTCTTGAGGTTCCCAAGGCTTGAGCAGGCAATGTCATCTACTTCCTGCTCTTATGCATTCTTAAAGTCAGTGAGCGGTGTTCTTTTCTGTCCTTTCCAGATAGTTTATGTAGGGTGGATTTATCAAGAACAGGAGGAATGGCAGGTACCAGAGTGAGAAATGTAATAATTAGAATTAATTACTATTTTCTTGATTTCTGTTTGGCTCCTACACAAAACTTTCATTCTGGGAGTAACTTCTGAAAGCTGTTGCTTTGTGTTGGAGTGATGGGAACTTGGATCTTACGCGTGGAAGGGTTTGAAGTGTGTGGGACTGCCACACAGCCAAGGATTTCCATACAACCACTGTGCCATCTTCTTTATGTCATGGGGATGACAACATCTGAATCAGACACATCAATCAGAGCACAGGAAAACAGATGTGCCCTTCAAAACACTTTTATTGTCTTTGGATTTCTTTAATTTTAAAACTGCTCAATAAAATTTTATGTATTTTTTTACCCTGCAACATTTAACACAAAAAGTATTTTCCACATCTAATATTTGTACCAGAGAGGATAAAAAACCTCCAAATTATTTATTTTGGTGACATATAAAAAGGTACTGATAATGCTTTGGAATTATGTTTGCCAAACCCTTACAAAGAAGTTTTCATATTGTTTGTGTGGGAGGAGAACTTACTAGTTAAATAGAAACTACTCAAATATCTGAATTCCACATTTTTTTATCTTTATTACAAAACCATGGAATTTGTAGTCTCTGAGTGTTATGAAGTTCAAAGGTATAGAGGAAACCAGAGTGGAGCTTGATAAACTTTCTGGGGGTTGACTTGGTAACGGTTAATAAAGGTTGAAATATGAAGGTCTCAGAGCTACCCAAGTGATTCTGGAGGCTGGATCCTGTGTGTAAGTGTTGAAGGATGCTCCCCTATACTCTGATAGACCCCTTCTATAGCAGTGTGGAGAAAGAATGGCACACTGCTTGAGTCAGTATGGCCCTTCTTTACCTCCTGCATTGTGCAGTTTTGAAGTCTATCTAGACTTCATTGTCTTTCTCTGGACACATTCCAGCACCTCATTGTCTTTTTGGTAGTGAAGGCCCTGAAACTGACGAATCTGAAGCAGATGATGAAACAAACCCACTCTTTTCTAACTGAAGATAAAGGTGAGTATGCCTGAAGTTAGTGCACCCAGTCCTAGAAAGAGTAAACCAAAAGCCAGGGCAGTGTTTTTCAGAGAGCTGTCTACCGCAGCCAAAACACTAGACCTGTGTGCAGTCAGAAAGCAGAGGTGGAAAATAACTTCAGAGATGTTGGCTCATTTTTAACTAGTCCTGTGGGATATGATTCTGATAGTCAGGAGTTTTTGACAAGTACAAGCAAATCACTGCCTCTCAGCCTGTAGTTAGGATTTAGCTTAGATTCTCCTAAATATGCTGAGGTAACCGAGTATAAAAAACAAACAAACAAACAAAAATGTTGTGAAAGAAAAGGTACTGCTTAAAAGTGATTCCAGTATCTGCAATGCTAAATAATTTGTTTTACATAACTCTGCTTATGAACAGAAAGAAAAGAGAGCAAACCTCACCTAGAAATAAAAGGGCACAGTAAGCACTGGAGGACTGACTTAGTGAAACCAAGCTCTTCACTATGTTGAATATACTAAAGATCACAAGTCTGGGTTTTCAGGGAGAATTTGAAAAGCAATGGGAGACCCAGATATCAAGGGTCTTCAGTGCAGTTGTCAAGTCAGAATAGTGGTGGCAAAAAAATTTTTTTTTTTTTTTTAATAAATGGTACTAAAGGTAGGAGAATGTGGACCTATTGGAGTGAGTCCAGTGGAGGCTATGAGCATAATCAGAGGGCTTGAGAACCTCCCCTGTGAGGACAGGCTGAGATAGTTGGGGCTGTTCGGCCTGGAGAGAAGGCTACAGGCAGACATCTTCCTAATGTCCAGCCTAAATCTACCCTGCTCTAGTTTCAAACCATTGCCCCTTGTGTTACCTGCCCATGTGGGTCTTTCAGGTGCTGCAAGGTAGCTATAAGGTCTACCAGAGACCCTGTCTTCTCCAGTCTGAACTCTCTCAGCCTTTCTTTGTAGAAGAGGTGCTTCAGCACTCCAAAACTTTTATTCTCCATCTGTACCCTGGCCTTCCTCATCTCATCCCTACACAACCAGACAGCATCCCCAAATGTCTGTCCTTGACTGACTGTGCAGTTCCTTCTTGCTGGTGTCAACTCAGTCATGCTGGCTTCTTCCTTTCCTTGCTTGATGTCTTACATCTGGCAATTGAGAATGTATTGACCAAAATCTGACCTGCTTGAAGACTTGAGTTTCAGGGTTCTCAGGCTGTCTCTAAAGTTTATGCATGAGAAGATCATCAAAACTGGAGAGAGAAAAATGGATTCACACAGGGTAATCCATGTTATTTGTAAGAAAACAAGTTCTGCCATGTAATTAATCTTTTTTTTTTTTTTTTTTATTATTAAAAATTTTTCTGATTGGAATATGGGCTCTGACTCTGCTGCCATACTGATTTGACAAGGGTGTAACTTGTCTGTGTTAGCTTGTGATCAAAGCTAGCCTCCTGACTGGTCTTTGCTTCCCCTTTATCTGTTAAAAAGAGCTGTTTGCAACTCAGAATTAAACACTGCAAGATTTGATAAATGAGCTTTAACCTCAGGTCTGTTGTTAATTGGAGCATCTGAAACTTGTTGTTTCAGTTCAAGCAGCCATATTCTGAGTGTGTTTGGGGACCAAGTCTAATTCCAGGAAATATTAATTAATTCAGTGCCTAACTATTTGGTGGATAGAGCCCACTGGCCATATGAGGGAAGCACAACAGTTCTTCTCCTCCCACCCCCCTGTCTTTTAGCTTAGCAAGAGCTGACTCAAACTCTTAATGAACTTACTCTTTTATCAGTACACTTTACAAATACTCTTGTACCTTTCAAACTGCATTATTGCTTAGAAATGGTATAGTTTAGGAGCATGGTACTCTACAAGAGCTGCTGGCCACTGCCTGGACCCACGGTGGGAGGAAGGAGATGGTTGTCCACTCTGGGATGGGTGGTGGCATGCTTCTTAGGGGGCAGGGGACAACAAGAGATGATGATGGAATGCTGTCTGTGGGGCAAAGACCAAGAGCTGGGCAAATGGAGACAAATTCTTGCCCTTGATATTGAACTTTCCTACTGGATCTCCACCCTTTCCCAACATCAAATGCAAGGGTAAAAGTTTCCCTCTCTTTTCTAGGGAATAACCAGCTCAACTCACTCCATGTTTTATTCTCAGCACACAGAGATGTAGCTGTGATGGGGTGGTTGCTGCACTGGGAAGTTCACAGGAAAGTCTACCTGGTGATAATTTATTCATAAACTCAGGACTTCAGCTGTTGGCATCCTGAGGGTGGCGATCAAAACAGCTTCATGCTGTAAATGCAACGTTTCAGTCAACTCAAACTTGCATTTTGGGCTGTGCAAAAGCCTTGCTTTATTTATTTGCTCACTTATTTACTCACTATGAATTAAATAATAGCAAATTAAGAAACAGAAATAAAAAATGGCTATTAAAAAAAATTAAAAAGCTAAATGTTTTCTGTGAGGTTTTCAAAGAAAAATCCCAAACTATAAACCAGAAAAAAGTACATTCTTTAATTTCGTTGTAGGAAATGTTAATTTTTTTTTTCCATTTGATTAAAAATCAAATCAGAACTGCTTTAAGCAACATTAAGCAGAGTAAAACCAACATCTTTCAAAGCTGTATATGTCTTCAAAGACAATCTCGTTTAGCTCTACCTATGAGGAATCCTCTACATCAGAGGTCTTTCTTGGTTTTGTCCAGAATCGCTTAACTTATTTCCAAGTGACCTGTAACTTTGTTAAGGATATGAAGGTAATTGGATAATACATTTACCATTCAATAATAAATTGAGAAATGTATTTTAGCAGTGTAAATATAACTGACTCAGCACTTTCCTCCCCAGTTTAATAGCCTTTTCACTTACAATAAAAAAAGGGATGCTCTGGTTTCATATTATTATCACAACAGACTTCTTCCAATTGATTTGAAAACACTGAAATGGAGGGGCTGTTGCTGGGGGTGAATGAGCACCACCATCACTGTCCCCGTTGCCCATGGATGCCAGAAATGCCAGCTGAGCAACGGACATGATTTACTGAGCCAGGCTTGCCCCTAAATTGCTAGACAGATGAAACACATCTGGAAGCCTGCCCATTGGAAAGACAGGAAGGGGCATTATTTAATGCCAGAGTTTTTGTTGGGAACAGGACCAAAACCATCTTCTGCTGGAGGAAATGAGAGAGGAAATGGCTTGTTGTTCAGAAAAGGAGAAAGGAGGAGAAGGAGAAATGAGCTATGAAGGTGAGGATGTGGCTGGTGAGGAGGAGAAGGTGCCTGCACAATATACAGGGAGGAAAAGAGCTGCTAGGAGAGGAAGTATCAATGAGCCAGCACAGATAAGGAGGAAGCAAAGCTTGTCTGGAAAGTAAAAAGCTCAAGATGGAAAAGTGCTCGCTCACCAAGAATAATAATTTACAGATAATTAAGGGAAAAGGTGTGCATAAATATGAGGAAAAACTACAAAAGCCTCAAAGTGGACTTAAAAATAGACCATTAACCTTACAATTCAGCACATTGCAACTGACAGCAAACAGGAAGAGGAAAGACAGACATTCTATAATTAAGCCCCAGACAATCTAGCTTTCAGTAAGTGTTATCAGTCAAATTTTTTTGTTGACTCAGACAGTAGAGGTTACTTTTAGCCCAGAATTACATCACAATTTGTTTAGTGCTCAGCAATTGCCACTTAACCAGGAAAAGCGGCTAAATGCTACTGGTTCTACTGACCTGCATTCAGGGACTCAGCAAAATACTTTAAAACCCTCACATTTTTGCTTAATGGTTAAAAAAGACATGAAATAATTTAGGTATTAGGGAGAGACAAACCTTGCCTACACGTATGTATTCCATGTCAATATTAAAATACTGTGAGGGAGCTTATATTATTGTACCTGATCTGCAGATGAAACTGATAGGATTTCATTCTCTAGTGCCCCTTCTCAAGTACTGAAAATTACAAAAATTGCAAGCAGGGAAAAAAAAAGGGTTTTCATCAAAACAATTTGAAAAAGGCTGAAATGGAAGGGAGAAGTGTCAGGAAGTAAGCTAGAGAGCTTTGTATGTCTCTATACTCTCTACACATTATAATAGCTGCTCTACAGGAAAAAGGAAAACAACCAAAACCTTTTTCTGTAGCAAGTGCTTGTAGTCAGTGCTGCCCCTTGATCACTGCCCAGTGGCCAAGGCCCTTCCTTTTGCATCTAGAAAGCCTCCCAGAAGAATTAAATGTTACTATGCGTGATTCCCTTTGGATGCTAACACAACTAAACAGCATAATTTTCCTCTCCAGGAGGAGAATCTTCTGTTGTTCACTAAAATACCAGGAGAACAAGCATCCTTAGAGCATTTTAACAGGAAATAACAACAGAAGCAATTTCTGTTAATATTTCAGTGTACTGTGGGGTGACAAAAAAAAACCAAACCTGCAAATCTTTCTGGTTCTGAATGTATATATGCATGTATTTTTAAATTATTTTTTTAAGCACAACTTTTGACATGTAAAAATATACTATTAGCAAATGGATCTCTCTTCCTACACTTTCAGATTTCATTGGTGCTTAAAGGATGGTTTAATTCTTCTATCTCTGGGGGGATGAGGATAAAACCCTTTTTCTGACACAGGCATTATTTTTTGTAACATCCTGAAAGAAAAAAAAAATATAGTGGAAGAAAATGTGAGAATGGGCATGTTGGTGTCTTACTGAGCATGCTCCAAACCCAAATGAAATTGCTAATTTACTATTAAAATAATATGACAAAGCCACTTATTTTTAAGTTTTTTAATTATTTTTTTTCAGTGGGAAGGTTTGGCTTCATTGATGCTTATTTACTAGTGGTGTACTAGTTGCTTGCTTGCTAAATGGGATGATAGCTAGAGGCAATCAAATAGGGACAATGCTCCTTTGAGCAATGTTTCACAGAAGAGACATCTGTTGTGCATACAATCTGTGTTTGAAGGACTAAAAGAGGTGTTACCAACATTTCGCTTCCTCATACAAATCTCTGGGTTCCTTAAATTCCATGGATATGCCATCATAAACAGTATAGTTTTCCTTATGAAGACACACAGCTTGATTTGGGCATTGCAGGCATCTTGAAATGCATACATCCGGACTGGAGAAGACATTTCTTCATCTCTAGGGCCTATATAAATATTGTTCTAGGGGAGATTCAGCTGAACCAGCAACTGGGAAAACTGAATCTGCTGAAGGCAAATGTATTTCTTATTTCTTGGCTACAATATTAATAAGTGAGGTGTGAAATTCCCCTTTCATGACATGGTATTTGCAAGTAACTCAAAGCAAAATATTTGTGCTACATTCTGTTCACCTTACTCACTCCATTAGTCCCACCACCTTCAAGGAGGCTACAGCAGACAGGATTTGGCTCTTTACCCTGCTCAAGCCTACCACAGTTTGGTTTTGCACAATGACAGGCCAGGGAGATCAATGTGTACACTACATTTAAATAGCTTTAACTTCCTCATGTTCCATCTGCTGCTAACATTCAAGTCTAGGTGTCAGGGTGCTGTAGGTCTTGTACAGCAGTTTTGGCTCTGTTCCTGCTGCTGTTTTTTTGTTATTGAAACAGAGACATGGGAGGAATCCCATTTTTCAAACATGTTTGTGTTTATGTCATTATGTACTGGAAGAGAAAACCTGACCACCTCATCTGGCCAGGCTGGATTAATGGGTTGAGGTCAGTTGTATGTGGTTCAACATGGCCAAGTACTGGAAAGCTGCCTGGCAGAAAAGGACTTGGGGCTGCTGGTTTGCAGCTGTGTGCTCAGCTGTCTAAGAAGGCCACCAGCATCCTGGCCTGGATCAGAAATAACATGGTCAGCAGGAGCAGTGAAGCAATTGTGCCCCTCTGCTAGACACTGGTGAGACCCCACCTTGAATCCTGGGTTCAGTTTTAGGCCCCTCACTCCAAGAAAGATGTTGAGGGACTGGAGTGTGTCCAGAGAAGGGCAACAATGCTGGTGAAGGGTCTAGACCACAGGTGTGGTGAGAAGTGGATTAGGGAACTGGGGTTGTTTAGCCTGGAGAAGAGGAGGTTGAAGGAAGATCTCCTGCTCTCTACAGCTCTCTGAAAGGAGGTTGGAGTCAGGTAGAGGTTGATCTCTTCTCCCTGTTGTGAGGTTACAGGACAAGAGGAAATGGACTCAAGTTGCACCAGGAGGAGTTTAGGTTAGATATGAGGAAAAATTTCCTGCAAGGCATTGGAACAGACTGCCCAGGGAAGTGATGCAGTCATCATCCATGGAGCTGTTAAAGGGTAGACATGGCACTTTCAGACACGGTTTAATAGCCATGGTGGTCTCAGGTCAATGGTTGGACTCAATGATCTTAGAAATCTTTTCTATCCATAGTGACTCAATTTGTTCAGGGCCAGTGTTAAAATTATGTTGGAGCAACATTTAGTGGTCAGCAAGCTGAGCTATGCAGTAGTGTTACAAAAGAAATTAGAGAACCACCTAAATTTAAATGAGCAGGGGGAAAGAATCTCATACAGAGCCTAGTACTGACAGAGAAATATGTTTGCAAGTGCTATGGAGAGCAGTGGCCATTCACATAGTGTCACTGCACACAACTTCATGTGGGGGAAGGCCAGGGCTGTTATCATGAAATCAAGGAGTTGTAGAATTTTTTTTGGTTGGAAAAAACTTTAAGATCATCCAGTCCAATCATTCTCTAACACTATCAAGCCTGGTGCTAAAACACATCTCATTACCACAACTCTGCTTCTTTGAAACACCAACAGGGATGGGGATTCAGCTGTCTACCTGGGCAGACTGTTGTTGTTTGAAAACCCTTTCAGGGAAGCCGTTTCTACCAATATCTAACCTAAACCATCCCTGGTTCAACCTAAGGCCACTTCCTCCCATCCTGCCACTAGTCACATGTAAGGGGATGGCAACCCCCACCTTGCCCCAGGGAGCTGTAAAGGGCCAGAAGGTCTCCCCTCAGCCTCCTTTTCTCCAGGCTGGACAATCCCAGTTTCTTCAGCCACTCCTCCCCAGACCAGTCCTCCAGACCCTTCACCAGCTTCATTGCCCCTCCTTGAACTGACTCCAACACCTCAATGTCCTTCCTGTTGTGAGGTCTGACTGCACAAAGCCATATGTCTTGTGAGGAGGGAATACATGCTTCGGGAAGGCTACAGCCTTCTGATTAAATAATAATTTTTAAAACTTTTTAACCCCTGTGGGTTTCTGCAGCATCTCGACATAAGTTGCTAAAGATTTCTTTTATTTAAGGCGCTTTCCATTACTAATCTGCTTAGTCAATATCTTGCAGTTCTGCATATGTATGCAGAGGGTTTGTAATTTCAGCTTTAAATATGTATAAAATTTATTCTGGCTTTTGCTATCGCAGTGCTCCTCTCTTCAATTTTCAGAGCAGTGACTGGGGTGGGTGACTACTGCTAGGGCATGCTGTGATAAGAGCAACTGCTGCTGAGCCTTTCAGTGGCAAGTGCCTCTAAGCCGGAGCCCGCTCACGGAGCAGCAGCTTGGATGGGCCAAGGCGCCTGACTCAGGCAACACAACTTGAAACATCATTATAATAATGAATTCAGATCTTGAGCAGGCTGACAGGGCTGGATTTACAAATCCCCTTCTAAAACACACAGGATTGATGCTGTACTTTAATTAGCAACCGTGGTTGATCCTGGGCTTTCAAAAGGGGGGTCATGCCAGTGAAAGTAAACATCACCTTCGCAAGAGCCACTCTCCAACCTCCTTCAGGTTTTCCAGGTTGGCCGCTTGTCAAGCTCACGGCATTCGGTGGCTGCTGCTGGTAATGGATTTATTTAATTATTTTTCTTATTTTATTTTTTGTTTGTTTGTTTCTTTGTTTGTTTTATGAACGATTTCATTCAGATGCTTTGAAGAACCTTGGCAGCACTTAAGTGAGCCCAGCGCGGGGTGGGAAATGAAAGTGAGAGCAGCAAACGGTCAGGGCGTGCCAACAGCTCGTGAGTTCGGAGGATTCGAAACTCCAAGGCGATACTTTAGTTGGTTGGCTGCAATAAGGAATGATTCCACAGATCTCATCTGAAGATGCTAATGTGCCTTTGGGCCTGAAGAACCCACAAAAGAGCGATGCTGGCATTGCATTGGCAGTGGCATTACCTACATGATGAGTTTTGCAAACGTATCCAGAGGGGGGAAAAAATGAAAATAATACGCACACACACACAAAAAAAAAAGAAAGAAAGAAAACAAAACAAAAAGAAAAGAACTGATTCTTCTCTTTAAAAAGGAACAGGATGTACTTACTTATTACAAGTCTATGGGCATATGAATAATCTTCCTCCTCTGATTCCTTATGCACTTTAGTAATCCCCATATCCTCTGCTCCTTGAGCTGGCTGAGCTTCTGCACTGTGAGCAGAATATATACCCTGCTTCCCAAATTTGTGTGTCAAAACTGGCCACACAAATTGCAGAATAACAGAATGGTTTGGGATGGAAGAGACCCTCAAGGTTGTCTAGCTCAAACTCTCCCACCAGGGGCAGGGACAGAGCCTATGTAGGTGAGATTGTGTGTAGCTCCGTCCAAAACTGGCCTTGAACACCTCTAGTGAGGGGGCATCCACAACCTCCTTGGGCAGTTTGTTCCAGTGTCTCACCACCCTCAATATAAAGAATTTCTCCCTAGTCTCCACTCTAAATTTATTCTTTTCATGCTTAAATCCATTCCCTCTTGTCCTATCACTGTAAGCCCTTATACAAATTCCCTCCCTAGCTTTCTTGTAGGCCCCCTTCAGGTACTGAAAGGATAATATAAGATGTCCTGAGAGCTTTCTCTTCTCCAGACCAGACAGTCCCAACCCTCTCAGCCTGTCTCCATAAGGGAACTGCTCTATCCCTCTGATCACCTTTGTGTCTTCCACTGGACCCCCCCCCAGCAGTTCAATGCCCTTTTTGTGCTGGAGGGGCCAGAACTGGAGGAGGTACCCCCGGTGAGGTCCACCAGAGCAGAGGGACAGAATCACCTCCCTGTCTTGCTGGTCATACCTCTTTTGGTGAAGCCTAGCACATGGCTGCCTTCTGGGCTGCCAGTGCACATTACTGGCTCGTGGTAGGTTTATCATCAGCTGAAACCCCCAAGTCCTTCTCTTCAAGACTGCTTTCAAGCCACTCCTTGCCCAGCCTATATTTGTGCTTGGGATTCATATTTAGGCTTCATCTTTAGGCAGCCAGTTTCCAAAGCCTCTAAGCACCTGAAAAAATACTTCTACAAGTTTGGCCAGATTGTGTGATCAATACTCCTCAACATAGAAATTATAATTAAAAATGCAACATAATTGAGGTAAAAAACATGAACTCACCTGGCATTAGTTGACATTGATGTAATTTCTATCAACTGTTTCATGGTGAAGAAAAATGAAAGAAAGGTGACAAAATAATGCTGAAAGTCTCTACAATACGGTTATTAACAATCCATGTGGAAAGTTGATACTCCTATGACCACTTACAGGAACACACACAACAATGGGGCACAATGAGACATTGCTTGGAAATCTGCATTTTCTGAGGGATGCTTGCATCAGCGGCTAACAATAAACTCAAAAGGCTGTGCCTATGGCAGTCATACAGAATCCCAGCATGGTAGGGATTGGAAAGGTCCTCTGAGGATCATCTTGTCAAACAGCCTTGCTAAAGCAGGGTCACCCACAGCAGCCTGCCCAGGATCACAATGGCCAGAGGGGTTTGGAATCTTTCCAGAGAAGGAGACTTCACAGCTTCTCTGGGCATTCTGCTTCAGGGTTCCAGCATCCTCATAGCAAAGAATTTTCTCCTCCTGCTCAGGTGGAACCTTCTAGGCTCCAGTTTGTGCCCATTGCCCCTTATCCTGTTACAGGGCACCAGTGACAGGCATCTGGTCCTATCCTCTTAGCCCACAGCCCTTTAGTTCTTGCTGAGCACTGTGCATATCCCCAGATCTCAGTGCTCTTCTCCAGGATAAAGAACCCAATGTGTCTCAGCCTTTCCTCCTCATAGAGATGCTCCCATTCCCTCATCATCTTTGTAGCCTCCATTGGATTCTCTGCAGCAGTTCCCTGTCTCTCTTGAATGGGAAAGCCCAGAACTGGACCAATTACTCCATGTGTGGTCCCATCAAGGCAGAGTAGAGGTGGCTTGAGGTGAGGAGAAAGTTCTTCATAGAAAGAGTAATTGGTCATTGGGATGTGCAGCCCAGGGAGGTGGTGGAGTCACCATCCCTGGAAGTGTTCAAAAAAGGATTGGACATGGCACTTGAAGCCATGGTTTAGTTGTCATGAGGTGTTAGGTACTAGGTAGTAGATGATCTCTGAGGTCTTTTCCAACCTGGTTGATTCTATGATTCTATGAAGAGGAGAATCTCCCTTGACCTGCCGTTGGCCACACTCTTCTTCGTGCACCCCAGGAGACCATTGTCCTTTGCCATGAGAACACAAAGCTGTCTCAAGGTGAACTTGTCCAATGACTCTCTCACAGAGCTGCTTTCCAGCAGGTCAACTTCTCACCTGTCCTGGTGGAGTGGGTCATTCCTCCCTAGCTCACCCTTTTTTGCTCACCTTGACTGCTTCTCACAAACACTGCTCTAACAGTGGTGATTTCTTAAAAGTCAGTAGAAGAACCAGTGAAGAACAGGGACTTTTTTTTTTCTTTCTTCTTTTTTTTTTTTTTTTAGCCCCTTCCAGAAAGCTGCCTTCTTTCTTAATATATATACACACAGCCCTTGACAGGGTGATGTGCCCCCCTCCAATGGCGTTTCCTTTGCGTAAGGCCTTTCAGCAGTTTTTAAACAGGGAGGGAAATATCGTCTGCTTGTCAAACACCAACTGGACACATATAAAATACACTCAAGGGCTCTTTATGGATTCACTGTATTTTATGAAGGATTTAGTTTCACACACTCCACAAGGTCAGAGAAAAAAACACAACATCAAAAGAGAAAAATCTCCTTCTGGGATCATGTCTTGTGCACTGAGCATTACCACACGCAGGCAAATAGTGGGTGACTCATACCTGCTGTTTCTTGACTCCAGGTTAAACTTGGAACATAAATTATGTCAATCTGCTCATGTAAATTTTCCACAAATCATGGCTGGCTTGGGCTATGAGAGACATTTTATTTTCCCCAACTGCAGGTATATTTGAATTCAAGTAGGGCTGTCAAGTAAATATTTAAAGGTGAAATGTATAAATGAAGACAAAGCACAGCTAACCAAAGACTGATGCTATGGTCTTTTATTTTGATGGTTTGAGATATCCAGAAGACTATAATGCAAGTATGTAAGGATATCCTGATTAAAAATAACAAATTCTACCAGAGGTTGTCTTGAGCAGCAAGTAGAGACCTCTAATTTGAAGAAGTTAGAGTTTTAAAATTTAAAGTAGGTCCTTTCCCTCTCTTTTTTTCCCAGGCCACAGTTATATGATTATTGTTCAGGATATTACAAATGCCAGAAGACTCAAAAGAATTAAGAAGCAACTGATAATTAATAAATTGTAATCATATTTGGGGATTTTGGAATACTGAATGTAAAAGATAAGGTTTGGATAACAATAATGGTGGAGAAAAAAACCTGTTAAAGTATAAAATGTCTTTTTTATTTTTTTTTGAGACTGTTTCTTTTTTCTCTCTCTTTTTTTTTTTTTGATCATAGGCTAAGTTACAGCCATCTGTCTGTTTCTGCATCTATCTAAATACATGCCTGAATATATTTTGGGGGGCCGTGTCTCACCAGCAGAAAGCTGCATCCACTCTAGATGCAGTCACCTAGAGCTTCAGATAAAGGGGTCAAGGTCATAGCTGAGCCAGCTTGTAGAATAGGAATTGAATCACAGTAACTTTCCTAGGCTGAGAAATGTAGGCAGGAGTTTTGCTCTGTGATTCATTTCTTTTAAAGTGCATTCGGTTCCATCTCTCATGCCTGAGAATATTTTTAAGCTGTCCCTTTGTTTTAGACCTTCTTGAAGCACAACTTTGTGTTAGTGCTGAAGAAAACAGGAATAGGTCAGGTTTAAAAGTGCTGCTGTAGGTTTTGACTGCCTAGTTCTGTATTTCAGGTGATCCAAGGGAAAAAATAAACCTCTCTGCAGGTTCTTGGAGAAGTGGTGGTCAGTCCAGCCACAAGTAAAACTCTTGTGTTTTCAGAGGAAATGTACCTTTAAAGAGCAATGCTCAAAAGCCTGTCATAAACCAGGACTTTTCAAGTTCCAGGTAGCTTGTAGACAACAATTCCACCTGGTAGAAAAATTATTCTTTGCTTTCTTCATGTTATAAAATGATGTCAAATTCTCAGTTTGGAAATCATGTAAGTTAACGAAAGGTTTTCATCACTATAGATGAAGTACTGAAATTATTATGCTGCAAGACTTGTCTGGAATTTGGTCAAATCACAGGATAATCTTCCCAGAATGGTGGGGGGTTGAAAGGGACCTCTGCAGATATCCAGTCCAAGCCCCCTGATGGAGCAGGGGCACCCACAGCAACTTGCCCAGGATCACACTGTCCAGGCATGTCTGGAATCTCCCCAGAGAAGGAGACTCCAAAATCTCTCTGGGCAGCCTGCTCCAGGGCTCTGGTACCCTCAGTTCAAAGAAGTCTTTCCTCTTCTACAGATGGAACCTCCTAGATTCCAGTTTTTGTCCATTACACCTTGTCCTCTCACTGGGCACCACTGACAAGAGGTTGGCTACATCTTCTTTGTGAATGGTGCCACATCCAGCTGGCGGCCAGTCACTAGTGGTGTGCCCCAGCGATCAGTACTGGGCCCCATGCTCTTTAACATCTTTATTGATGATCTGGACGAGGGCATTGAGTCCATCATCAGTAAATTTACTGACGACACCAAGCTGGGGGCAGGAGTTGATCTGCTGGAGGGTAGAGAGGCTCTGCAGAGGGACCTCAATAGGCTGGACAGATGGGCAGAGTCCAAGGGCATGAGATTTATCACATCCAAGTGCCGGGTTCTGCACATTGGTCACAACAACCCCATGCAGAGCTACAGGCTGGGGTCAGAGTGGCTGGAGAGCTGCCAAACAGAGAGGGACCTGGGGGTGCTGATTGACACCCACCTAAACATGAGCCAGCAGTGTGCCCAGGTGGCCAAGAGGGCTCAGGCTGCACCAGGGGAGGTTTAGGTTGGATGTTAGGAAAAAGTTCTATACAGAGTGATTGTCCATTGGAATGGGCTGCCTGGGGAGGTGGTGGAGTTGCCATCATTGGAAGTTTTCAGGAGAAGACTTGATGGGGTGCTTGGTGCCGTGGGTTAGTTGTTTAGGTGGTGTTGGACTGGTTGATGGGTTGGACGCGATGATCTTGAAGGTCTCTTCCAACCTGGTTTATTCTATGCATGTATGTAATTGTATGTATGTATGTAATTCTTGCTCTTCACTCTTTAGGCTCTTGCTGAGTATTGTGAAGATTCGTTCTCAGGCTGTTCCTCTGGCAGATGAGGTTTCTGGCAGATGAGGTTGCTGGCAGATGAAGTTAACTGGCAGATGAGGTTGCTAAACCCCTCTCTATTATATTCCAAAAGTCATGGCAGTCTGGGGAAGTCCCCACAGACTGGAAAAGGGGAAACATTACCCCCATTTTCAAAAAGGGTGAAAAGGAAGAACCAGAAAACTACAGGCCAGTCAGTCTCACCTCTGTGCCTGGAAAGATCATGGAGCAGATCCTCCTGGAGGCACTACTGACTCAGAAGAATAGTGAAGAGGTGATTTGGATCAGTCAACCTGGCTTTGCCAAGGGCAAATCCTGCCTGACAAACCTGGTGGCTTTCTATGAGCAGGTGACAACATTAATAGATGAGGGGTGAACAATTGATGTCATTTACCTGGACCTGAGCAAAGCCTTCGACTCTGTTCTGCACCACATCCTGGTCTCCAAACTGGTGACACATGGGTTTGATGGGTGGACCACTAGATGGATAAAGAACTGGCTTGATGGCCACACCCAAAGAGTGGCTGTCAATGGGTCCATGTCCCAATGGATGCCAGTGACAAGCGGACTCTCTCAGGGATCAGTCCTGGGACCAGTCTTGTTCAACATCTTTGCTGGTGCTTTGGACAGTGGCATTGAGTGCACCCTCAGCAAGTTTGCTGATGACACCAAGCTGTGTGGTGCAGCAGACACGCTGGAGGGAGGAGATGCCATCCAGAGGGACCTGGACAGGCTGGAGAGGTGGGCACAAGCCAACTTCATGAAGTTCAACATGACCAAGTGCAGGGTTCTGCATCTGGGTCAAGGCAACCCCAGGCACAAACACAGGCTGGGCAGTGACTGGCTGGAAAGCAGCCCTGAGGAGAGAGACTTGGGGGTGATGGTGGATGAGGAGTTCAACATGAGCTCTCAGTGTGCACATGCAGCCCAGAAAGCCAATCAGATCCTGGGCTGCATCAAGAGAAGTGTGGCCAGCAGGTCAAGGGAGGTCATTCTCCCCCTCTGCTCAGCTCTGGTGAGACCCCACCTGGAGTACTGTGTCCAGTTCTGGAGCCCCTATTACAAGAGGGATCTGGAGGTGCTGGAATGTGTCCAGAGAAGGGCCACGAGGATGATCAGAGGTCTGGAGCACCTCTCCTATGAGGACAGATTGAAAGAGTTGGGGCTGTTCTGTCTGGAGAAGAGAAGGCTCCATGGTGACCTAATTGTGTCCTTCCAGTATCTGAAGGGGGCCTACAAGAAGTCTGGGGAAGGACTTTTCGGGATATCAGGTAGTGATAGGACTAGGGGGAATGGAATGAAGCTGGAGGTGGGGAGATTCAGGCTGGATGTGAGGAGGAAGTTCTTCACCATGAGAGTGGTGAAGCCCTGGAATGGGCTGTCCAGGGAGGTGGTTGAGACCCCATCCCTGGAGGTGTTTAAGACCAGGCTGGATGAGGCTCTGGCCAGCCTGATCTAGTGTGGGGTGTCCCTGCCCATGGAACTAGATGATCCTTGTGGTCCCTTCCAACCCTGACTGATACTATGATACTATGATTCTCCAGGCTCAACAGCCCCAGGGCTCTCAGCCTTTCCTCCTCTCAGAGATGCTCCAGGCTCCCCAGTATCTTTTAAGCCTCTACTGTTCCCTCTGCAGTAGTTCCCTGTCTCTCTTAAACTGGACTGGGTATTCCAGATGTGAAAGCACAATCTTGAATTAGAACAATAATTATGGAGATTAAAGTTTCACCCTTTTTTGAAGCCTACTAGCCTACTAAGTCATGCCATGTGCATGTCTTAAATATCTAAACCTGGTTTTGTTAAAGAAAATATTGACACTTGAAAGCATAACTCACATGACATCATGAGTAATTTAACCTAATTAGTAAGACATTCTTCCTCTACAGATCCATGCAGACCACTGTGAATAAGTAAAGTTCCTTGGGGATTCACAGGAGGGGCATGTAAAGGACTGGCTATTAGAAGATTGGGAAACATACAGATAAAACACACAGTTAGGTGACCTTACAGAGTACACAATGTGCATTGTGTGATGGGAAACTCTTTCAACACAATTGTTTGCATAATCTGTAATTTAGAGGCAGTCAGATCCCCCAGATCTACCCATATTTGCTAGGAAAAGAACGTTTCATCATTGGAGAAAAGTCTTACGAGGAACAGCTAATGGAACTGTATTTTTTTTTAGCCTGGAGAAGAGCAGGGGACAACTCCTTGCTCTCTACAACTCCCTGAAAGGAGGTTGCAGAGAGGTGGGGCTTGGCCTCTTCTCCCTAGCACCAGGTGTTAGAAGGAGAGGAAATAGCCTGAAATTGTGCAAGGGGAGTTTGGAGTGGATATTAGGAAAACATTCTTTCTGAAGGAGTGGTTGATCACTGGAGTTGGTGAAGCCACCATCTCTGCAGGTGTTCAAGAAATGTGTGGACATAGCACTTGGCGACATGGCTTAATGGCCATGATGGTGTAGATTTGATGGTTGGACTTGATCTTAATGGACTTTTCCAGCCAAGGCAATTCTATGATTCTGTGAAACCCATCAAACACAAGAAGCTCCAAGAAGCAGCATCCTACAGAGTGTGTGTGATTATTTTGGTGTACAATTTCAGGACATTTGCCAGTGAAATTTGAGCAGAAGTAGATCAATGGCTTTTAAAACTTCAGTTGAGGGCTGGTAGAAGTGTATCTGAAAATTGAAGTAGGAGAGTAATCAGCTCATCTGCAAAGCTCTTTGTTCACTACTACATAACAGCTTCTCTTGAAAGAAATCATAGCAACTGAATGTAAGATGCAATTTTTATTTTGCAAAATGAAGCATAATTATTTAGAACATGTTCTAAAAGAGCACTTTGTAAGCTAAGAGAAATATAATGCAGTAACAACATAATATCTTTGGATATTCTCTCATTCTGAGGAGTACTGCCTCTGTGCATATTCAGAATAACATTAAGCAGAAACACAAACAACTCACAATGGTGTTTCTGGGAGGTAAAAAGACTCAGGGACCCATGAAAGATCAGAAAGTACTTTAAAAAAAAAAAAAGAAGGAGTCATCCTGAAACTCCTGTGAGGTCTTTGGGTATGGGATGTTAGTTTGAGACTCCATTACCTTGCTTTATCTCTGTTTTATAGCCCACATGCCAAGACAGCACTAGTTTAGTTTTGCTGCACGTGTTCATGTATTTCTTTAGAAATTATTGCTGCTTTTCTTTGCTAAATTGGGGAGAATTCCAGATCGATGTGGCATTTGTTTTGTGTGTTCAGCCCCTGCCTGAGTTCACTGCTTGCACTTATGGTCTGTGGTTTCTCAGTGTATGCTGTTGCTTCAACATTTTATTTAGCAAAATAGAAATAGAGGAACAAATAAAAGCACCAAATGTGAAGTATAGCCAGAAGGCTTTGACAGAAATAACAGCAGGGCTACTTCATCTTTACAGCATTTGATTCAGTGACATTGCAGCTGACAAGGTTTCTGCTTTGAGCATTTAATTCTGTAATTTAAAGTACAATTCAATACAACATAAAAAGGAGGAATGTCCAGTTCAGTCACACACGTGAATCCCAAAAGTTTAAAGTGATACAAACACCAGTGTACCTTTAATTTATTTTCTATGCAGACCTACTGCCTCCAGGTAAAAAAACAGTGGTAGTCAGGCACTAATATCTTTTGCAGGCACTAATATATCTGAAACCTTATTAATACTTCATGATGCAATTGTTTATTGACAAAACATGACAACTAGGATTTCAAATTAATGGCAACTTCATAAATTATACCAAATTTCAGCAAAAGATCAAAGCAAAAGAATAAAATTCCAAAGCAATTCAGAAATAATAGAAAAATCTATTTGGTCAAGGAATCTTTGTCAGGGCTCTTATGATATTCAGTTTCATACATTAGGTTACAACCTTTTAGAAGGAAATATCAAATTAGATAAAACAGACCAACATGAATGTAAGAGGTCAACATTTCTGAGTGACTCTTTGAATAAAGAGAGAACTATGACCTTCTCATTGTTATCTGTGTTTCTCTTCAGGGATACAACATTTTGTCACATTAGCTTCTGATTAGTTACACATATGGCGAAAAATTATTGATCTCAAACAACATCACAGCCCCCATGTCCTTGTAGAAGACAATATTATTATTATTCCATGTGGTTTCACTTACCAACTCTGATAATGTCAAACCTGATGCTGTAAAAACAAAATGCCTGGACAGTCTTGAAAGGTTTGCCTGCAGCATATTATGAACAAAAAGACAGAGATGATTGACTGGAAATAGCAAAGCAACAACTTAACTCCACAGTGATAGCAAGAGCAATCACAAAGGAAGAGAGGCTCAGTATTTCCAGCCTATTACACTTCGAGGTGTCACCAGTCAGATCTAATTGCCCTGTCTTACCAGGTCTATTGTAATATCATTCTAAAAAAATCAGAATAATTGAATTTACTCCTAGTGAGGTCTCATCTGGATTGTTGTGTCCAGCTTTGGGATTCCCAGTTCAAGAGACAGGCAACTAATGCAGAATCCAAGAGAGGGTCACAAAGATGTTGAGGGTCCTGGAGTATCTCTGTGAGCAGGACAGGCTGAGAGTCCTGGCGCTGTTGATCCTGGAGAAGAGAAGCCCCGGAGGGGATCAGAGCAATGCTCAGCAAGAGCTAAAGGGGCTGTGCGGGGCAAGAGGATGAGTCCAGATGCTTGTCAGAGGTGCCCAGCTACAGGACAAGGGACAATGGGCACAAATTGGAACCCAGGAGGTTCCATCTGAACAGAAGGAGAAAATTCTTTGGTGTGATGATGCTGAATCCCTGGAGCAGGCTGTCCAGAGAGGTTGTAGAGTCTCCCTCTCTGGAGAGATTCCAAGATTACCTGGACATTGTGATCCTGGGCAACCTGTTGTGGCTGATCCTGCTTTAGCAGAGGAATTGGACGGCATGATCCCCAGAGGTTCCTTTCAACCCTAACTATTTAGGGATTCTGGGACTCTCTAAAGCTGATACAGGATGAATTCCAGATTGCATAGAGGTATTTAGTGAAGATCTAATTGACCTAATAGAAACATTATTTTCCCTGCAAGTGGAAATGTCCTGGCTGTCTGATCCTGCAGTCACTATATAGAATAGAATAGAATAGGAATAGGAATAGGAATAGAATAGAATAGAATAGGAATAGGAATAGAATAGAATAGAATAGAATAGAATAGAATAGAATAGAATAGAATAGAATAGAATAGAATAGACCAGGTTGGAAGAGACCTTCAAGATCATTGCGTCCAACCCATCAACCAATCCAACCCACTTAAACAACTAAACCATGGCACCAAGCACCCCATCAAGTCTCCAAACCCCTCACCAATTTCATTGCCCTTCTCTGGACTCGTTCCAGCAAGTCAACATCCTTCCTAAACTGAGGGGCCCAGTACTGGACACCGTTCTCGAGGTGCAGCCTAACCAGTGCAGTGTGCAGGGGCAGAATGACCTCCCTGCTCCTACTGGCCGCACTGCTCCTGGTGCAGGCCAGGATGCCATTGGCCCTCTTGGCTGCCTGGGCACACTGCAGGCTCATGTTCAGCCTACCATTGACTAGTAAATACTATAATACCTGGACATTGCAGGTGCCTGAGCCATGGCAAATGAATGTGTTTTCCAGAGGTGAACTGGTTATATTCACTGGATACACGTATTCCGTGTCAACTGCTGCGTGGGAATTTATCTGTTATCAAAGTCCTTCACCTTTCTCTATGGGCATGTTCAGTTTATCCTAAAAAGGATATTCAGAATTACATGGCAGTCTGTAAAAAAAATATCTTGAAGTACGAAAATATTTTGGACTCTTACCTGAGAAATCAGAGGCACAAGAAGAAACACTGTGCAAACACACAATGTAATAAGCACTCAGATCCACTCTGAAACACTCAGATCCACACTTGCCAGCACACCAGGAAAGTGTGAGGGATCCAGCAAAAGGTGGAAAATTAAAGAATTACACATTAAAAAGAAAAAAGTCTTTCACACAAGATATATAAAAACTGTGAAACTCCTTATCTCAGAGGTTCTTGGAGGACAAGGAAGTAATAGGATTTAAAAAGGATTAGTCATTTATATGCATATCTGGAGGAGTCAGGGGTGTAATTAGACATACCAAACATTTCAGAAGGGCTAGTAAATCTTGCACTCAGGCCTTACACCAACCTCTGCTATATATCTATATAGATATATATAGACTCTTGTAGACAGACACATACTGGCTCTGCCAGTATTCTGATGCCCCAGGGCGTGGAGCACCTCTTCTATAAAAACAGGTTGAAAGCCTTGGAGTTGTTCAGCCTGGAAAAGAGAAGGCTCCAGGAAGACCACAGAGCAGTGTCCCAGGATTTGAAGGGGGCTACAGGAGAGCTGGGGAGGGACTTTTTACAAAGTCATGGAGTGACAGGACAAGTGGTGATGGTTTCAGACTGGAAGAAGTTGGATTTGTGTCAGATGTTAGGAGGAAATTCTTCACCGTGGTGGTGGTGAGGCACTGGAGAAGGTTGCCCAGAGATGCTGTGGAAGTTTCAAGCCTGGAAGTGTTGCAAGCCAGGTTGAATGATGCCTTGAGCAAGCTGGTCTCATAGGAGGTATGCCTGCCCATGGTAAGGGTTTGGAACAGGATGTTCTTGAAGGTCCCTTCCAATCCAACTGGTTCTACGATTCTGTGAAACAGCTTCACAGGGTACAGCCCATTTAGAGCAGCATGGAGCACATGAGGGAGACTGAGGAGAGCTGTCATCTTGCAAAATGTACTAAACCCAAGAGATCTGGTAGTTCTGGCCACCTGAGAGTCTAGATTGCTCTAGCAAGGATGATGTTTCCAAGTGTACTATTCTGCTTCTCATGAGCATCTTTTCATGGATGTCATGCCCATAACATTTGGTTTCAGCACTTGCAAGGTGGGTGCAAAAGTAGAGATACCCTGTTTTAAAATAATACACAACTTATGAGGTGTGGAACTCCTAAAAGCACACAATCACAAAATGGCTTGAGTTGGAAGGGACCTTTAAAGGTCATCTAGTCCAATCCCCACATACCCAGCAAGTAGAGCAGATTGCTTGGAGCCCCCAAAACCCTGACCTGAATGGTTTCATCTGCCACCTTCCCGGACAACCTGGACATCCCATCACATTATATATTTTTTTCTCTTTCTGGGATTTAACAAATTTATAAATGTTCCTTTTGCAGGTTGCTGCAATAGTAAATCAGCTGCTACAATAAACACTACATCTTCAAAAGCTGGCTTAAATGTTTGAAAAATCAAATAAATATTTAATTGCTTCTATAAATTTATTTTCAAAGGGCTTTCCCAGGACTACTGTATATTCAAGAAGAAATTTTTCCCTCTATCAACTCCTAGAGTTACTTGCCTGACAGGTGTCCTGGTTTTGGTTGGGATAGAGTTAATTTTCTTTCTATTAGTTGCTTCAGTGCAGTGTGTTTTACTTAGAGTGAGAATAATGTTGGTTAGACAGAGATGGCTCAGTTGTTTCTGAGCAGTGCTTGTACTAAGTCAGTGACATTTTATCTTTTCAACTTTGCCTGGACAGCAAGATAGGGAGCACAAGAAGCTGGAAGGGGACACAACTGCGACAAGCTGACCCAAACTGGCTAAAAGGCCTGCATCAGAGGTGTGACCAGCAGGTTGAGGCAGGGGATTCTCCCCCTCTATTCTGCTCTTGTGAGACTGCACCTGGAGCACTGGGTCTTGTTCTGGTGCCCCCAACACAAGAAGGACATGGAACTGCTGGAGTGGGCCCAGAGGAGGCCATGAAGATGATCAGAGGGTTGGAGCATCTCCCCTATGGGGCACAAGCTGAGAGAGCTGGGGCTGTTCAGCCTGGAGAAGAGAACGCTTCAGGGAACCCTTATAGTGACCTTCCAGTACCGTAAAGGGGACCTACAGGAAAGCTAGAGAGGGACTTTTTACAAGGGCTTGTAGTGATAAGCATGAGGGGGAATAGATTGAAGCTTGAGGAGGGTAGATTGAAGCTTGAGGAGGGTAGATTTAAGCTGGAGATTAGAAAGAAATTCTTGATGGTGAAAGTGGTGAGACAGTGGAGCAGGCTGCTCAGGGAGGTTGTAGATGCCCCCTCCCTGGAAGTATTCAATGCCATGCTGGATAACAACCTGGGCTAGTGGAAGATGTCCACCCATGGTGGAGGAGTTGGAACTAGATGATCTTTAAGGTCTCTTCCAACCCAAACCACTCTATGATATTCTATGGTTTAGGATGCCATATGCAGTATATAATTAGATGAAAAGCTGGTTGATAGTCTCCATGGCTTGAGGACTAACTGGGCATCAGTCAGAAGTTGGTAATCAATTTATTTTCTATTCCTTTTCTGTCCTATGTGGTGGGTTGAAGAAACCACTACAGTCCTGTTAAAATCTCTTTATCTTATCTCATAAATTCTATTTGTTATGTTTTTTCCTGATTTTATTCCCCATCCCACTGAGTGGGGCAGGGGTTGAATGCTTGTGTGGTGTTTAATTGCTGTCTGGGTTAAGCCATGACAAGATGAAAGAGGAAATATATAGACAAGAAAATAATTAATCATAAAATCATAGAACAGTATGTGCTGAAAGGGACCTCTGGAGATACATAGAATACATAGAATACATAGAATAAACCATGTTGGAAGAGACCTTCAAGATCATCACATCCAACCCATCATCCAATTCAACCCACCTAAGCAACTAGCCCATGGCACCAAGCACCCCATCAAATCTTCTCCTGAAAACCTCCAATGACGGTGACTCCACCACCTCCCCAGGCAGCCCATTCCAATAGGCAATCACTCTGTATAGAACTTTTTCCTAACATCCAACCTAAACCTCCCCTGCTGCAGCCTGAGACTGTGTCCTCATCGAGTCCAACCCTCCTGCTAAAACAGGATTGTCTAGGGCAGCTCACACAGGAACACACCCAGACAGGCTGAGAAAGACTTCAGAATAGGAGATTCCACAACCTCTCTGGCTGATCTGGGATAAGGTGGAACCATACTTTCACCTGCAATGCTGTTAGAGGTGCAAAAACCCATGGCAGAAGAAAGGAACTTATTGTAATATCTGTGGTCTTCTTGTTGGCCGAAGATGTTAAACAAACAAAATTGGTATTTCAGAAGTATGCTCAGGAGTCTAAGAAAGTAGACTGACTTTCAGAAGGTAGAAAGAGTGTCTCACCATGCTCTTTGCCAAGTTCAGTTCTCTAAGGCACCTAGACTGTAGTCTTCATCAAAAACAATTGTGGAAGTTGGGGTCTTTTCACTGGTTGTTTTTGTGAATATTCTTCATGCTCATTTAGCAACCAAATGTGTGCTGCACATTGTGTGGGGCCAGGCTCTTTGCAGTGGTGTCCAGAGACAGGACAAGAGACAAAGGGCACAAACCATCAGAACAGGAGGAGCAGCTTTGGTGTGAGGGTGCTGAAGCCCTGGAGCAGGCTGCCTAGAGAGGAATCTCTCTCTGGATTGATTTCAAATCCTTGTGAATGTTGTGATCCTGGGCAATCTGCTGTTGGTGTACTGACTCGGGCCGGAGAGGGAAAGAGACTCAGTTCTTTTGAATATTCTCGTGTTGTGAAATTAGAGGCACATACAAGGCCAAAATATCAACAGCTAGACTATTTATTACATAAATAAAGTGGAAATAAGAAGGGGAGAGGGAAAAGATAGAGAGGGAGAGAAAGAAGAGAGAGAGAAGAGGAAAGGAATTATATTACCACACCCCTCACCCCCCCCCCAGACAGTTTGAGTCTGTGGAGGAAAGGTGCTGCAGGAGATGCTGGGTTTGTAGAGAAAGGGTGCTGAGGCTTTGGCTGGAGAAGAGATGTGGTCCTCTGGGCAGCCTCTTCAGCTCCATGAGTTGCAGCAGGCAGGACTTAGGACACAGAGAGAGGGTTCAGTCTGCTTCTTCCAGGCTTCATGGCCTCTTTTCTCTGGAGCAGCATTGTCCCAGGCTTTTCCTTCCTCCTCAGCAGCATGGTCCTTCTGCGGTTTTCTTCTACCAAGCCAGTAGTGGCTCAAGTCTTTTATAGAGTTTTTAGTCCTTAGGTATGTGTCCAACTATTGTCCCTCAGGAATTCAGGGGCCAGGAAATCATCCTTAGGTAAATATCCAGGTATCATTCCCCAGGATCTTGTCTTACTCATATTCCCAAAGGTGGCCTCGGTCCATTGTTGTGAGGCCAGCTGTGGTCCAGTGATTGATGTTATCTTTTGCACCTTCCAAGAGTCATTCCAGTGGCTCTGCCCAACACATATCAGCTATTGTCTGGGCAAGCAGCAAGTGATTTTATCTTTGTTGAGTCAAACAAGGAGACACAAGCTTTAGTCTCTCACATGTACCTGCTTTAGCAGAGGGTTGGACTGGATGATGTCCAGAGGCCCCTTCCATCCTCCACCATGATGCGATTCTGTGATTCTGTGACAACTGTGTGACCAACTCTCCATTCAAGATAACCTTCACATAAACAAATGGGTATTACCCTCATCATAGGTCTATCAGAAAGAAACACAGTCACCTTCGTAGCAGTACTGTACTATAGAGTGATGCAGTTTCCTTCCATTTTTGGAGACATACCACACGCTTGATGAAGAAAGTGCTATTAAGAATTATCCAATAACTATGCATTTAGATAGTTGAGGGTTTTCTTATGAGTGTCTTAATATACGAAGGATAACATGAAACAAGGGCTTCTTCAGTGAGAACTGTTCTTGGAGGTCATAAACAAGTAGCTGCACTATTGAATTAATGTGATATGTTGATTTTTTTTGGTGGTTTACACTACATCCACATGAAGCTTCCAGCTTTAATGTGGTGGATTTAGGACAGTCCACCTTGAAAACTGTTCAGAACAGATTAGAACCACTTGACATTTTAATCCATCAGCCTTTGTTGAATATTAGACAGCTACAGGAAATGATTATTTAGTTGCTAAATTTATATGGTCTATTGTAGTTTAGTAATGACCAAGAGGTATCTAGAAGACAATGGGAGAGATTTGCACCATGTGTGTAAACATCCCACTTGGAAATACTTAGTCTTTATTGCTCATCCACCAGAGAACCAGAGACTTACAGAATCATAGAAACAGAATTGTTTAGGTTGGAAGAGACCTTTAAGATCACCAAGTCCAACCATTAACCCAACACTGCCGTCACTACTAAACCACGTCCCTCTGCACAACATCTACATGACTTTTAAATCCCTCCAGGGATGGGCCCTCTACCAGTGCCCTGGGCAGCCTGTTCCAGAGCTTACCAACCCTTTTGGGGAAGAGATTGCTCCTCATGTCTGGTGTAAATCACCCCTGGCACAAACTGAGCCCATTTCCTCTTGACCTATCACTGTTACTGAGGAGGAGAGACCAATAGCCACTTTGCTCCAATCTCTTCTCAGGAAGTTGTAGAGAGACAGAAGGTTTCCCTTCAACCTCCTTTTCTCCAGATTAAACATTTCTAGTTCCTTCAGTTGCTCCTCACCAGCCCTGTTCTCTAGTCTCTTCACCAGCTTTGTTGCCCTTCTCTGGACACTTTCCAGCTCCTCAATGTCCTTCTTGTAGTGAGGGGCCCAAAAATGAACTCAGAATTCAAGGTGTAGCCTCACCAGTTCTGATTACAGGGGCACAATCACTTCCGTGGTACTGCTAAGCCATACCCTTGCTGATCCAGACTGGAATGTTGTTAGACTTCTTGGTCACCTGGGCACACTCTAGGTAATCATCAGCTGACTGTCAATCAACACTCCCAGGTACTTTTCTCCTGGCCAGTGTCCAGGAATGTTTATAGGATTGTTGTGACCCAAATGCAGGACTTCAGCTTCTTGAAATGCATCCCCTTGTTTTTTTCCCATTGATCCAGCTTAGAATCATAGAATCAACCTGGTTGGAGACTACCTCAGAGATCATCAAGTCCAACCTATTACCTAATACCTAACATCTCACGACAACTAAACTATGGCTCCAAGTGCCACATTCAAACTTTTTTTGAACACCTCCAGGGAAGGTGACTCCGCCACCTCCCTGGGCAGCACATTCCAATGGCCAATTCCTCTTTCTGTGAAGAACTTTCTCCTCACCTCAAGCCTAAACTTCCCCTGGTGCACCTTGAGACTGTGTCTTCTTGTTCTGTTGCTGGTTGCCTGAGAGAAGAGACCAACCCCCACCTGGCTACAGCCTCCCTTCAGGTAGTTGTAGATGGCAATTAGCTCTCCCCCTAGCCTCCTTTTCTCCAGGCTAAACACCCCCAGCTCTCTCAGCCTCTTCTCACAGGTCTTGTGCTTGAGACCTTTCCCCATCCTTATTACCCTTCTCTGGACACATTCAAGTGTCTCAATGTCCTTCTTAAACTGAGGAGCCTAGAACTGCCCACAGTACTCAGGATGTGGCCTAACCAGTGATGAGTACAGGACCAGAATGACTTCCCTGCTCCTGCTGGCCAAATTATTTCTGATGCAGGCCAGGATGTCACTGGCCTTCTTGGCCACCTGGGCACACTGCTGGCTTATGTTCAGAGCTTGTCCTGATCCCTCTTTACAGCCTCCCTGTCCTCCAGAAGATCAGCATTCCCACCTAACTTAGTATTGTCTGTAAACTAAATGTATCCTTTGTCCCCTTGTCCAGATTATTGATAAAGTTATTACATACAGCAGGCCCCAGTACTGAGCCCTGGGGAACCCCTCTAGTGACTGGCCACCAGCTGGAGTTAACTCTATTCATCACTAGTCTTTGGGCCAGACATCTAGACAGTTATTTATCTAGCCAAGTGTCTACTTGTCCAAGCTATGAGCAGCCAGGTTCTCCAGGAGGATCCTGTGAGAAACTCTGTTGAATGCTGTAGTAATGTTCAGGGAGACACATTCGCAGCCTTTCCTCATCCATTTAGTGGGTCTTCTTGTTATAGGAGATCAGGTTGGTCAAGCAGGACCCAGCTTTCATAAATCTGTGGTGAGTTTGATCACCTGGTTGTCCTGTCCTATATGAAGCCTTTAATTTCCATCCACCTACTCCTTTCATTTGAGTATATAACTTCCATAGCTCAATCAGGTGCAACTGAGTGAACTTCATTCGTTGTCAGCATAGACTGGTTTTGTCTGTTTGTAGTTTGACTTGATGATGCCTGAGCCAACTGCACACCCACGTAGCTTAGCTGAGTTCAGAGTAAGAAATGATAGATGAAACAACCATGGCCAAGGGATGCACATATGACGACAACCCCTGATCGAGATAATGAGCCCTTCATGACAATTACCTCTTGTGGAGGTCTAACCTTCACTTCTGCCACATTTCCCGCCTCCACCAAAATTAATAGAAGTTACCTGCACATAGTAGCAGGCAAACTTTGGTTGTACTGGGTGGGAAATCCAGTTTACAAGTGGAAAAGAAAGAGTGACAGAAAACCCAGAAACCCCTCAGCTCACTTAAGAAATTTCTTTTCTTCCTTTCAGAGCACTCATTGCCTTCTCACAGGTTGGTGTTTTTCTTCCTACTGATGTTGAATGCTGAGAAGACCTTTCTTGGTGCAGCCTTTGGAACACTGAACAAATCCACTGAACAAATTCACTTGCACCAGATTATAGCAAATTGCCTGATTTATACACACCCCTGGCTAAATACCACCTCAGTAGCACCAGTATAAATCCCAAATAATACCACTTAGGTTGGCGAATATGGTACAGGATATTCAGGAAGACAGCAGAGTTAAAATGAGTTAGCTGCTTTAGCATTGTCAATATCTGTGCTTCTCTTGCCCTATGTAGCACTAGCCACAAGTAAGAAACTTTACTATATCTACTTTCAATTAACACTAAGCAAAACAGGTCTTTTATACTGTAGCTTCAGCAGCCTGAGATTAAGTCTATGAGGCAAAATTATTGTATGGAATTACTCCATAACAACTATTGCAATATTTTCCAGAGAGTTCATATTTATTCTCATACTAAATAGAAGTAAAAATGATTGTGGTTGTGCAGTCCTAACCTTTTTTTTGCAGGTTGGTAGATGGTAAGGATAGAGCACCTGGGGAGGAACAACATCATGCTCCATTACAGGTGAGGGGTTGACCTGCTGGAAAACAACTCCATGGAGAAGGACTTTGGAGTTAAGATACCCATGGGACAGCAAGGTGCCCTTGTGGTCAAGAAGACCAATGGTCTCCTGGACTGCATTCAGTAGAGTGTGGCCAGTATATTGAGGGAGGTTCTCCTCTCCCTCCACTCTGCTCTGGTGAGATCACATCTGGGGTGATGCACCCAGTTCTGAGCTCCCCAGTTCAAGAGTGAAAGGGACATAATAGAGTGTCCAATGGAGGCTAAGAGGATGGTGAAGGGTCTGGAACATCTTTCTTACAAGGAAAAGCTGAGAGACCTGGGGCTGCTTAGCCTGGAAAAGAGAAGACTGAGAGGAGACCTTATGAAAGTTTATAAATATCTGAAGAGTGGATGTCAAGAAAAAGGGGCCAGGCTCTTTTCATTGGTACCCTGTGATGGCACAAGGGGCATTGGACACAAGCTGGAGCACAGGAACTTTCACCTCAACATGAGGAGAAACTTCTTTGCTGTGAGAGTGCTGGAGCCCTGGAGCAGTCTGCCCAGGAGTCTCCTTCTCTGGACACTTTCAAGGCCTGTCTGGATGTGCTCTTCTGTGACCTGCCCTAGGTGATCCTCCTTGGCAGGGTGGTTGGATCCTGGTCTATTGATGGGATTGGTAGAGATGTGCATTCCTCTGATTGCATGGGATAGAGCTGAAGCTTGCCTAAGCCCCAGTAAAACTTTACATCAGCTGTGAATGAATCACATATTCAGTTTAAACAGAGGCACCATTTTTCAAATGGAAAAGGCTTCAATATGTTCTGATTTTATACTGATCAAAACTTTGTTGGCTTCTGCGGCAGTAAGGCAGGGGATCTGAACAAAAGAAACCCACATGAAAGTAAATTTAGCAGAGAGAATACATAAAATAAATGGCGTGTTAGCTGAGTCCTCCAAAATGGATTAAGGGATCAGGTCACCCAGTGCCTCAGGACAGCTTCTCAAATCTGAAACACCCCGGTGCTCACTGTCAGTAAATGTCCTGATGGAGGCTTCTTAAAAAATGGGAACCCTAACTGATCATCCCCTCTGGAAATGTATATAAAAGTCACAGGAACAGTTTAAAAAATAATAATAGAAGAATAGGTTATTTACAAGTCAGTCTTTGACCAAAGGCCAAATCTCCATCTACTGATGTGGAGTGGCAGTTCTTTAAACCTTAGGCTAACATGTTGCTGTACTCCCAAGCTTTAAATAATTTCCCTTTGAAACAGGGAGTTTAAAAAACCCACAGTGAAGCATGCACTCACAGCCCTCACACTGAAATCCCAGTCTGAAGTGCTGGCTCTGCAAAGCATTTTGCATTACACACCTGGGGCAGAACACACATGAAAGGCTCTACACCACTCACCTCACCTCCCCACATAACCTTGTATTTTTTTGAACCTTTTCACTTAGAAAGAACAGAAAGATCACTTGTAAAGATTACAGGGATAAAAAACACAAACCCACAGAATCTAGAAAATTGCAATTTCTTCTTTTTTTTTTATTTTATTATTTTTATTTTTTGCTTTAGGAGTAAACAGGGGGTGGTTAAATCTGAATGTTTATCTCAAACTTTACACCAGCTTTGCTGTGGGCTTGTTCACAGATCTTTTTTCCTGCCATGGGGAAGAGCCAAAGAGCCACCGTTTGCACAAAACATATGTCCCGGTAACGGGTCCTAGGGGCTCCCCTTGCAAATAATGTCTCAGACCCAGTAGATGAGACTGAACAACAAAGATTACTTATGCAAATTGTGCCAGGTGAGGTATTAAATAGAAAAATGTGCAATGGGATGAAGGGTTTTCCATACAGAGAGCTCACATCACTTTCCAGCTTGAGCTAATGCTCATTCATCCTAAGTAAACCCCATTGATGTGCAATTAATTTTGAGTAGATCTACACAGTTTAATGTTGTTTGTTCTTTGCATTCAGTAGCAAATATTTTTGGCAACTAGAAGCTTGCTAATGTACAAGCAACTATTAAGGAAACAAATAGCACAAATTTGTTTTTCAACTGATGAAAAAACTCACCCAAATAAATCAACTTTTTTCATTAAAAGGATAATTTGTCACCTATTAAAAGGTAAGTGCATACTCTAGATAATTCTTCATCTGCACTTCAAGAATGAGAAGGCATTTTACTCAGCCTACAACTCTGCTATGACCACACCACAAAGCTGACAACAGAAGGGGTGGTTATTGTCCTGGTACCTTTGCACATAATCTTGTTGAACTGCTTTCTATCTGAGAAGCTTCAAGGTTGATTGCAGAGTTGTCTTGTGCAGTAGTGGTAAAGAAATAAAGGAATTCAAGACCTGATATCACCATCTTGCCTCTAACTGCTTCTTGTAGAAGCCACAGTGTGGGCTCAGCCTTGTACAACATAGAACCATAGAATGGCTTGGGTTGGAAGGGACCTTAAAGTTCATCCAGTTCCAAACCCCTGCCATAGGCAGTGACACCTCTTACCAGATCAGCTTGCTCATAGCTCTGTCCATATTTGCTTTCAGGAGTTCCAAACTTAAAGCCTCCACAACTTCTTGGGGCAACTTGTTCCAGTGCTTCATCACCCTCATGAGCAAGAATTTCTTCCTAATGTCTCATCTAAATTCAGCTTCTTACAGTTTGAAGCCATTGCCTCTCATCCTGTCATTCCATGCCTTTATAAAAAAGTCTCTCTCCAGCTCTCCAGTAACCCCCTTCAGATCCTGGAAGGTTACTCCAGGGTCTCCCTGGAGCCTTCTCTTCTCAAGGCTGAACAAACCCAGTGGTCTTAGCCTGTCTTCCTAGGAGAGCTGTTTCAGTCCTGTGACCATCTTAGTGGCCTCCTCTGGTCCCACCTGTCCTGGGGGCTCCAGAGATGGCCCTAGCAATGCAGGTGGGGTCTCAGCAGACAGGAGAGAGGGACAGAATCTATTCACTCCACTTGCAGCCCAAGCTGCTGGACATGTTTCATTCCAGACTTTGAGAGCATGTTGCTGGATCATGTTGAACTTCTCCTCACCCAGCACCCTGAAGTCCTTCTCCTCAGCACTGCTCTCTATCCATTCTCTACCCAGCCAGGATTTGTGCTTGGGACTGGCTTCACCCAAGTACAGGACCTCGAATTAGGTTTCATTGAACTTTGTGAGGTTGCCATGAGCCTCTCAAGCCTCTTGAGCATGTTGAGGTCCCTCTGGATAATATTTAATATCTTTATTGATGACCTGGATGAGGAGATTAGTAAGTTTGCAGATGACACAAAGCTGGGGGCAGGTGTTGATTGGTTAGAGAGTAGGAGAGCTCTGCATCCTGGCCTGGATCAGGAATAGTGTGGCCAGCAGGAGCAGGGAAGTCATTCTGCCCCTGCACTGGTTAGGCCACACGTTGATTACTGTATCCAGTTCTGGGCTCCTCAATTTAAGAAGGACATTGAGATACTTGAACATGTCCAGAGAAGGGCAACAAGACTGGTGAGGGGTTCTGGAGCACAGCCCTGTGAGGAGAGGTTGAGGGAGCTGGGGGAGTTTAGCCTGGAGAAGAGGAGGCTCAGGGGAATAGAATAGAAAGAATAGCATAGAATAATATAGCATAGCATAGCATAGCATTGAATAGAGTAGAATAGAATACAATAGAATATAATAGAATACAATAGAATACAATAGACCTCAGAGATTGTCAAGTCCAACCTATCATCCAACACTATCTAATCAAGTAAACCATGGCACTAAGTGCCCCATCCAGTCTCTTCCTTAACACCTCCAGTGATGGTGATGCCACCACTTCCCTGGGCAGCACATTCCAATGGGCAATCACTCATTCTATGAAAAAATTCTTCCTAACATGCAGCCTAAACCTCCCCTGGCACAAATGGAGGCTGTGTCCTCTTGTTCTGTTGCTGGTTGCCTGGGAGAAGAGACCAACCCTCACCTGGCTACAACCTCCCTTCAGGTAGTTGTAGACAGCAATAAGGTCTCCCCTGAGTGTCCTCTTCCCCGGGCTAAGCAACCCCAGCTCTCTCAGCCTCTCCTCATGGGGCTTGTGCTCCAAAACCCTCCCCAGCTTTGTTGCTCTTCTCTGGACTCATTCCAGCAAGTCAACATCTTTCCTAAACTGAGGGCCCCAAAACTGGACACAGGACTCAAGGTGTGGCCATTGGAATGGGCTGCCTGGGGAGTTGGTGGAGTCATCATCATTGGAGGTTTTCAGGAGGAGACCTGATGGGGTGCTTGGTGCCATGGTTTAGTTGTTTAGATGGGTTGGATTGGTTGATGGGTTGGATGCGATGATCTTGAAGGTCTCTTCCAACCTGGTCTATTCAATTCAATTCAATTCAATTCAATTCAATTCAATTCAATTCTATTCTATTCTATTCTATTCTATTCTATTCTATTGTATTCTATTCTACTCTATTCTACTCTATTCTAATTCTATTCTAAGCAGTGCTGAGTACAGGGGCACAATGACTTCCCTGCTCCTGCTGGCCACACTTTTCTTGATACAGGTCAGAATGCCACTGGCCTTCTTGGCCATCTGGGCACACTGCTGGCTCATATTCAACCTACTATCAACCAGCACCCCCAGGTCCCTTTCTGCCTGGCTTCTCTCCAGCCACTCTGACCCCAGCCTGTAGCTCTGCATGGGGTTGCTGTGGCCAATGTGTAGAACCCGGCACTTAGATGTGTTCAATCTCATGCCCTTGGACTCTGCCCATCTGTCCAGCCTGTCAAGATCCCTCTGCAGAGCTCTTTGATCCTCTAACAGATCAACACCTGCCCCCAGCTTGGTGTCATCTGCAAATTTACTGATAATGGACTCAATCCCCTCATCCAGATCATCAAGAAAGATATTAAACAGGATGGGGTCCAGCACTGATCCCTGGGGGAAACCACTACTGACTGGCTGCCAGCTGGATGTGGCACCATTCACCACCACTCTCTGGGCTTGGCCCTCCAGCCAGTTCCTAACCCAGCACAGAGTGCTGCTGTCCAAGCCAGGGGCTGACAGCTTGGCCAGGAATTTGCTGTGGGGGATGGTGTCAAAGGCCTTGCTGAAGTCCAGGCAGACTACATCCACAGCCTGCCCCACATCCACCAGGCAGTCGCCTGATCATAGAAGGAGATCAGGTTGGTCAGGCAGGACCTGCCCTTCCTAAATCCATGGTGGCTGGGCCTGATCCCTTGGCCATCCTCTAAGTGCTGTGTGACTGCACTCAGGATGACCTGCTCCATAATCTTGCCTGGCACTGAGGTCAGGCTGACAGGTCTGGAATTCCCCAGCTCGTCCAACCAGCCCTTCTTGTGGATGGGCACCACGTTGGCCAGCTTCCAGTCTTCTGGGACCTCTCCAGCGAGACAGGACTGATGAAAAGTGATGGATAGTGACTTGTCCAGCACATCTGCCAGCTCTCTCAGCACCCTAGGATGGATCCCATCCAGTCCCGGGGACTTGTGGGGATCCAAGTGGCTGAGCAGGTCTCTAACTACTTCTTATTGGATCACAAGGGAACTATACTGCTCCCTGACTCCCTCTGCCAGCTCAGGAGGCCAGTTGTCTGGAAGACAACTTATCCTGCTAGAAAAAGTTGAGGCAAAGAAGGTGTTAAGTACCTCTGCCTTTTGCTCATCTTTAGTTACAGTATTCCCCTCCAACAACCCCATGCAGTGCTACAGGCTGGGGTCAGAGTGGCTAGAGAGCAGCCAGGTGGAGAGGGACCTGAGGGTGCTGGTTGATGGTAGGCTGAACATGAGCCTGCAGTGTGCCCAGGCAGCCAGGTGGGCCAATGGCATCCTGGCCTGCATCAGGAACAGTGTGGCCAGCAGGAGCAGGGAGGTCATTCTGCCCCTGTACACTGTACTGGTTAGGCTGCACCTCGAGTACTGTGTCCAGTTCTGGGCCCCTCAGTTTAGGAAGGATGTTGACTTGCTGGAGCGTGTCCAGAGAAGGGCAACGAAGTTGGTGAGGGGCTTGGAACACAAGTTCTATGAGGAGAGACTGAGGGAGCTGGGGTTGCTCAGCCTGGAGAAGAGGAGACTCAGGGGTGACCTTATTGCTGTCTACAACTACCTGAAGGGGGGTTGTAGTCAGGCAGAGGTTGGTCTCTTCTCCCAGGCAACCAGTACCAGAACAAGAGGACACAGTCTCAGGCTACACCAGGGGAGGTTTAGGCTGGAGGTTAGGAGGAAGTTTTACACAGAGAGAGTGATTGCCCATTGGAATGGGCTGCCCGAGGAGGTGGTGGGGTTGCCGTCGCTGGTGGTGTTCAAGGTGAGGCTTGACAGGATGCTTGGTTGTATGGTTTAGTTGATTAGGTGGTGCTGGATGATAGGTTGGACATGATGACCTTGAAGGTCTCTTCCAACCTGGTCTATTCTATTCTATTCTATTCTATTCTATTCTATTCTATTCTATTCTATTCTATTCTATTCTATTCTGTTCTATTCTATTCTATTCTATTCTATCCACTAAGGAGTGGAGGTTGTCCTCGCCCCTCCTCTTGCTATTAACATATTTGTAGAAGCATTTTTTGTTGTCCTTCACAGCAGAGGCCAGTCTAAGCTCTGTGCAGGGGAGGTTTAGGCTCTAGGTAAGGAGAAAGTTCTTCACAGAAAGAGGAATTTGCCATTGGAATGTGCTGCCCAGGGGGTGGTGGAGTCACTGTCCCTGGAAGTGTTCAAAAAAAGATTGGATGTGGCACTTGAAGCCATGGTTTAGTTATCAGGTGGTGTTAGGTAACAGGTTGGACTTGATGATCTCTGAGGTCTTTTCCAACCTGGTTGATTCTGTGATTCTGTAACATCCCTTCCCTCTGGATTGATCCCTTCTTTCCAGCTTTCTGACCACACCATAGCATTGTTACAAGATGGTAACATGAAATTTGGGGGTGCAATACACGTGAGTGGGTGGATATCAGAAATTCAGAACATTGTTGATTTCAGCCCAGGTTATTTTGCCTGTTGCATCCTTTGCTAGTCTGCAGAAGCTGTCCTACTCCTGGCAGCTCCAGCACTAGGAATATATCCTGTGCCTGCTCATGTTGCATGAAGAATTAAGGATTTGAGGAGGAAAAAAAGTCAAGAAACAGGCTTTACGTCCTCTGGCATTCCCTGCCAAGGGGGTGAAAATTAGTTTAGAAAGCAGACCCACAAGTGAAAAACAGATCAAAAACAGTGACAGGCTGCAACCAACTGAAATTCAGAGGCTCAGGGGTGGGAATGAGATAGCTGTAAACCACCTTTGCTCCTCTCTTAATTTAGTGTTGATTCTGTTCCAGTTTAAACTGGAGAATCCCGACGGCTGCTCTGAGTTAGAGAAGTTGCCAGAGTTCTCAGGAGGTTTTCCTCTTTCTGCTGTTTGAGAAGTGAAAGTCACGCAAGGAAAGTTATCTTGTGTCAATCATGGGCTGGGATTCCTTTGATGCTGGCATTTACTTAAACTTTTATACTATTTTAATAGTTCACAGCTAACTTCTGACAAGGGCAATAACAATTAAATTAAAGCAAATAAACTAGTTGGCTTTAGATGTACCTTATCAATCCCAGCCCTTCCACACATCTCTTAATGATTTTGCCACCAAACTGTCAAAGGCATGATTAAAAAAAGGTGGCTGCTAAAAGTATTCATGCTGATGAATTTGATCCTGAGCACTCTGTTCCTGCTCGGCACAAAACCTCCACAATTAATTCTTAGCCATGACTTATGCCCTATGCAATTAAAGCAGGGTCTGGCACAAGACTTACTGAAAATAAAATATACAACGTCTTGTGGTGTGTAGCTGATGTTTTTTTCTCAATAAAACCAGAAAATAAATGTAAAATGCATTAAGAATCCCAGAATTCTATCAGGCTGGGCATTGGAAGGGAACCTCTGGGGATCGTCTAGTCCAATACCTTTGCAAAAGCAGGGCACCCACAGCAGCTTGTCCAGGAGAACAATGGCCGGGGGAGTTGGAAGCTCTCTGTGGAAGGACTCCGCTACCTCTCTGGGCAGCCTGCTCCAGGCTTCCAGCTCCCTCACACCAAAGAATTTTCTCCTTCTATTCCGACTGAACCTTCTGGGTTCCAGATAATGCCCACTGTCCTTTGTCCTGTCTCTGAGCTCCTCTGCAAAGTGTCTGGCCCCATCCTATGATCATCTTGCCCCTCACCCTTTGGATCTTGCTGAGCATTGATCAGATCTCCTCCTAGTCTTCTATTCTCCAGGCTCAACACCCCCAGGTCTCTCAGCCTTTCCTCCTCACAGAGATGCTCCAGCGTCTTTGCTGGACTCTCTCCAGTAGTTTCTCACCCCTCTTGAACTGAGGAGCCCAGAACTGGACACAGTACTCCAGATGAGGCCTGACTAGTGCAGAGTAGCAGAAGAACCTCCCTTGACCTGTTGGCTACGCTCTTCTTAATGCACCTCTGGGAATCATTTCCTTTCTTGGTCATGAGGGCACACTGCTGGCTCATGGTAACTTGTCCTCCAGCACCCTCAGGTCCTTCTCTAAGGAGCTTTTTCCAGCAGGTCAATTCCTAACTTGTCCAGAAGGGAAAGAAGAATACAGATGAAGTTTAAGCACATTTTTCTGGTGATTGCTGTGCTATTTTTCCAGAGAACATGAAGCCTGGCACCCCATGCCCTGCAACACTCAGGCTGTTAATTTGATCATCACTGGTGCGTGCAGATGAAGCACAGCTTTCCCTTTGCTATCCTCTGCCTCTGCTGAGAGATGAAATCCCTTCATTATCCAGTTTCATGATTATGCTCTGATTCAAATTTTTTTTTTAAGCATATGCCTAATTATGTCCTTTTTCCAGAAAGGTCTTAACACGTCTCTGCTTTTAAGCATGCTCAAAAGGCAAGGATTTCAGTGTGGTTTACAAATGTGGTCCATGAAGTTTCAGCATCAGACATGCTGTCAGGAGTATGCTGTGTCCTGAATGGCATTGATTTGATGCTGCAGTTGGAGTAGCTGGGCACCAGCATGTCCTCTGGCCAGATACCGCTCCTGACCTCTAGACATCCAACTGTTTCTGCAGTTGGCATGAAAACAGAATTATAGACTTTAACTTTGATGACATTTTTTTGTTGTTGCTAGATTTGGATTTTATCAAATCACAGGGAATATTCTTTGTTGATCATTTTACAGTTTGCATTTGCAAAAGCAGGAGGATGTGGGAATCTCTTCTTTATTTGTTTGGTTGTTTTCTTTTAGAGATGTCTGAAAAAAAATAAAACCACAACACCAAAACCCAACAAAACAACACACTTAGTTCATCCTCACCAAAACCTTGTGAAAAGCTGTAAGAGAATCAGTCTTCTGCAGCTACTGTTCATGTCTCTTAAAGAAATAATCATACTTTACACTTAGATAGCACCCCACATGTGAGGAAGTCAAAAAAGGCAAGAAGGAGCAGATTCCCAAGATCTTGACAGAAGAAACCAGGGAAGTTCTCATGGGACTCAGAGAGTTGCTGAGCAGGGATAGAAAATAAAAAGAGTGAGAAGATTTCTTTTTTTTCTCCCAAGGTTCTGCATCTTAGAAAAAAATAGAAAGTTCTCTGGGGGGACTTCTCTGAAACTTATCACAAAACTGCAATCCAGCCATCTTAGCCTAATGACAGTCATCAATGAAGCCTGACTTTCTTTCAACTGTCAGGTTGAAGAAATAGATAAAAACAAGAGTGGAAAGATATATTTTAAAAAATTTTTAAAAAATTTTCAGATTTTTGGGTTACTATTGCCCAAAAATGATCATTTTGCAGATGATATTCAATTGATGCTGCAACAGCATTTGCAAAGGCAACCAATCTGTCATGATTATGGTGGTTTCAGGCAAATCTATGAGGCTGCATAAAGAAATAATCATAACTATTTTTAGGATTTTTGCCCAGATGGTGAGGAAATTTCTTTAATTATGGGGAACTCCAAGTTTCTTGGAAGTTCTAGGTCTGTTTTGACCCCATTACAAATGCAGCTTCTACACTGACAAAAATAACATACAAAAATATTTTCCCTTCTCCTAATACTTCTGAGTATAATTTCGGAGCCCTGTTCATACCTGGGCTTCTGCAGGAGCGAGTATTCCAAACAAAAGGCATTGAGAAATTGCCACTGCTTTATTTCAAAATATTGGAGAAGTTTAAGTAAGAGATTAGGAAGAATTTCTTTACAGAAAGACTGGTCAGGCATTGGAACAGGCTGCCCAGGGAGGTGGTGTATTCCCCATCCCTGGAGATGTTAAAAAAATTAGTAGATGCGGCAATTTGGGACATTGTCTAATGCTCATGGAGGTGCTGGGTAGAAGGTGGTCTTGATGATCTTAGAGGTCTTTCCCAACCTTAATGATTATATGATTTTTGAGTTTGTGTATGCTAAGAAGTGCTTCAGATTTTTTAAGCTGAGTGATTGTTATCACAACCACAATAAACTTAATTTTCTTAATTAACCACCACCATGAAAAGGTTTACCATTCCTAAACCTATTTTATTTTAACATCACTCATTCTTTACAAATGTCACGATTCAGAAAAGCCATGTAAATAAGTACAATGGACAGTTTAGAGCCAAATGCTGTCCTGAACCACCTGGTTGCAAAATATCATTTGCGTACAAATGTGCATTTAATTTAAAAATATTGTCCTGCAGACACGGTTTGTGTCATATTCAAGTTAAATGAACAGCCAAAGCTTTGTTTGTGTGAGCTTTTTTTCCCCTTTTCAATACTGAAGTTAAAAGAATATGATACATTATTTTCAGCTATTCTACGAATTGCTCTTTATAATAAAAACCATATGTCTCCTTAAATAACATCAAACAGCTGCCCCTGCAACTGCTGGAGTCTTCCAAGGTTAGCCGTGCAGGGACTTGGAATTTAGCTCCTCTAGAGGGAAAGGCAAGATCATAGAATGATAGAATGGTAGGGATTGGAAGGGACCTCTGCTAAAGCAGAGGCACATGCGACATTGTGCCCAAGATCACAATGCCCATCTGGGCTTGGAATCTCTCCAGTGAAGAAGACTCCACAATCTCTCTGGGCAGCCTTCTCCAGGCCTCCAGCACCCTTACAAGCACCTGTGAGGAGAGGCTGAGGGAGCTGGAGTTGCTTAGTCTGGAGAGGAGGAGGCTCAGGCGAGACCTTATTGCTATCTACAACTACCTTAAGGGAGGTTGTAGCCAGGTGGGGGTTGGTCTCTTCTCCCAGGCAACCAGCACCAGAGCAAGAGGACACAGTCTCAAGCTGCACCAGAGGAGGTGTACGCTGGATGTTAGGAAGAAGTTCTTCACAGAAAGAATGATTAGCCATTTGAATGGGCTGCCTGGGGTGGTAGTGGAGTCACCATCACTAGAGGTGTTTAAGGAGAGACTAGATGAGGCATTTGGCACCATGGTTTAGTTGATTAGATGGTGTGGGTTGATAGGTTGGACTTGATGATCTTGAAGGTCTTTTCCAACCTGGTTAATTCTATACTCTGTATTCTATAAATCCTGGGCCCTATAAATCCCTCTGCAAAGTCTCTCTCTCTCTCTTTCTTCCCTGTCTGCTTCTGTGGGAGATATTCCCTGTTGGGGGATGGTGGGGGAGTATTTCTGGGCCTCTTAGGCCTGTTTGGGCCTAATGCCAGTAAGAGAAGCTGTGGAGGCAGTCTCAGACCTGGCCAGCCTGAGACTAGCCTAGCAGAGGGGGAGGAAGAAAAAGCCCTGGGGGTTTTGGGTATACTCTCAGGTGGGGAAAAGGGAAGTGTTGGGAAGCCTTTGGGTGTGCTGTAGGGGACTCTGCATGCTTTTGGTTATCTTTGCCACTATGCATTGTAGTTTTCTGTAAAACACCAATTGTTTTATATTTAAACTTTCCACTTCACTTGTGTGAGTGTCATTCTCAACCCACCACAGTCCCTCTCATGGCAATAGAGGATCTGTCCAGCTCTAAATGAGGACAATCCCCAGGACCCTTGGACTCTCCAGCAATAGGCGCTGGCAGCCCGGAAGGCCAGTGGCATCCTGGGCTGCATTAAAAGCAGTGTGGGCAACAGATGGAGAGATGCGATTCTGGCTATTTGCTCTGGTGAGATCTCACCTGGACTGTCCTGCTTGAAACCCTCAACACAAGAAGGACATTGACCTGTGGAGCAGGTCCAGAGGGTCACAAAAATGGCCAGGGGGTTGGAGCATCTCTGATAAGAGGACAGTCTGAGGGAGCTGGGGATGTTCAGCCTAGAGAAGAGAAGGCTCTGAGGAGACCTTATAGTGTCCTTCTAGTACCTAAAGGGGGCCTACAAGAAAGCTGGGGAGGGACTTTTTAGAAGGGCCTGCTGTGCTAGAACAAGGGACAGTGGTCTGAAACAAGAGAAGTGCAGATTTAGGCTGGACATTAGGAAGAAGTTCTCTACTATGAGGGTGGTGGAACACCTGGAGTGAGTTTGCCATGGGAGTGGTGGAGGCCTTATTCCTGGAGACATTTCAAATCAGGCTTGATGGGGTACTGAGCAACCTGATTTAGTAGGGGATGTTCTTGCTTACTGCAGAGAGGTTGTACTACATGGTCTTTCAAGGTCCTTTCTAACCCAGGGCTTTCTATGATTTTATGTGTTTGGGACATGCGTCCATAGCTGATGTTACTGGAGGGGACTTTGTTTCCCTTCAAAAATGGCATAAGCTCACTCTGTTACACCACTTTTGGAGAACCTGGCTTGTGAGGATAGGCACACAGGTCTGAAGAAACACTCTTTATGTGCTTTGATATATTAACCCCCTTTTTCATGGATGTTTGTACATAAAAGTGAGTGAGACTAAAAGTGAGTGAGACTGAAGCATGAAATGTGCAGGACACTGATATGTCAAACTATGTGCACCTTCATCCCATCGGAGCAACCTTCAATGTGGTGTGAGATATGATCTCCTCAAACACCTTCTAAATGAGCACTATTCCTTTCCTGTCTTTTTTGTTGTTGTTCTTGCTACTTTAGCAAAGTGTCCCTCTAATTTCCTTTCTTCTCCTCTTATCAAATTCTGTCCTCAGTGACAATAGATGATCCATCAAAGGAACAGGGTTTTGGGTCTGCTGAACTGGCTAACTTCTCACCCATTTCTGCTGGGATTTTGTAGCCATTGGAGGTGTGAGCTGTCCTGGGTTGGAAAAGTTGACATGATGTCAGGTTTTATGGACAGCCTGCTGGGTGCACCAGCAAGTTTTCACATATGATAAGTGGTTATTCTCTCCTCCATGACTGCTGTCTTTACCAGTTTCTTTGCTCCTGGGTCTTTCTCTGTGGGCATGGATTCTCAGTGTGCTTGCATACTTTGTTTTCTTCCATGTGTAACCTCATGGCAAGGAACATGTAGGCTTGTCCCTGGAATTGTGAAAGAGGTCACTGACACCAATGCACAGACCACTACTATGACCATGATGAGCAGATCTCAATGTGTCCCTTGTGTTGCTCCATTCCCACATTCTTCCCTCTTTCCAATGTTCCTGTGTCAGAAAGTTCTCAACTCTGACTCAGCTGATGATGTCAGAGCTGTGACTTTTACCAGCTTCTTGCCCACCAGACCAAAGCTGGCTGAGAGCATTGTCTTGCTAATTCTTCTATCGATAAACTTGTGGCACCTACAGTGCACTAAGCAATAGGAAAAATGGCACAGAATTGTCAAGTTTTATTGTTCTTTTACTGTTAATTATTACTACTGGTCCTTCTGCTGCTATTTGGAGACACAGGTGCTCATGAACCTCTGAATTTTGTCTAGCTTTCCATACCGTTTTCACAGGGTACCAGTTGCATGAAGATGGAGTTGAGAGATCAACAAAATATATTTTTACTGTGGTGGTTATCAAAACTTCAATTCATATAATAGAATTGTAGAATGGTTTGGTTTGGAAGGAACCTCCAAAGATCATCCATTCCAACCCTCTCTGCAATAAGCAGGGACATCCTCAGCTAGATCGGGTTGCCCAGAGCCCTGTTGAGCCTCAGCCCCATCTCTATGGATGGGGCCTTAATTACCTCCCTGGGCAACCTATTCCAGGGTTTTGCTATCCTCATGGTGCAGAACTTGTTCCTATAATCCAATTTATGGTTTAAAACCATTGCCCCTCATCCTTTCACTTCAGGCCTTGGTAAACACTCTCTCTCCATTCTTCTTAGGTCTATTAGGTCTCTCCAGAGACTTTTCTTCTCCAGGTTGAACAACCCTAGCTCCCTCAGCCTGTCTTTGCAGCAGAGGTGCTCCATGCCCCTAATCATTTTTGTGGCACTCCTCTGGAACTGCTCCATCAGGTCCCTGTCCTTCCTGTATTGAGGGCTCCAGGTATGAATGCAGTACTCCATTTTAAATATTTATATTTGAACTGGGAAATACTGAGGCAATAGTGTGCTGGAGGCTAGTAAGCTCTGATTTACAGAATTAACCAGGTTGGAAAAGACCTTCAAGGCCATCAAGTCCAATCACCCAACACCATCTAATCAACTTAACTGTGGCACTCAGTGCCTCGTCCAGTCTCTTTTTAAACACTTCCAGTTTAGGGGTGACCAAAGAGACTTGTCCCTTTTCTGTGCAGGTGAGGTTGAAATGTGGCTAATGAACATAATAACATCAAGCTTCAAATAAGCAGTGAGATGTTTGAAGGGCTGTCAGTGCATCTTTGCAGAGCACAAATACTCTGGCTCTAAGCACAATCCTCTCACTTCTGTGTCCAGCAGGCAGATGCTTCTGAGAAATTGGTGGAATACTGTGAGGTCTCCTCATGTTCTCCCGCCATTTCTGCTTTCCTTTTTCATCTCCCCGGACATGGTATTTCAAAACCTAGTGCTTCAGAGTTGGAAGTGTTGTGTCACAATTGTTTCACCAGTGTTTAAATGTCATTCCTGGAGCCTGTTTCATGAGGCTTAGTGTTTCTGGAAGTAATTTGTGCAGCATAGAAGTTATGTAAAGAATTCAGATGTGTAATCCATAACGAGGGACACAGAACTTCAGATATGTGCACTTCAGAGAAACCAGAATTATTTTCCAATGTCATCCAACAAATAATCATCCAGTGGCTTACCAGAATCTTAAGGCCATACTAACTGAGATGTTTTGAATGACATTAATTCCAAATGGGCCAAACCCACACCATTTCATCCCATTCTCTCAAATACAGAATGATCTCTAGTGTCAGTAGTTTGGCACTCACAGTTTGGAGGTCCCAAATTTCTCAAACTGACAATGATTTGATAATGCTAAAACCTTTCAAAAAAGACTTGTGGAAAGTAAAAATCATGTCATAGAATCACAAAATCACAGAATCATAGAATGTTAGTGGTTGCAGGGGACCTCCAGAGACCATTGATCACCTAGGGCAGCTTATAGAGGAACACATTCAGATAGGTGTTGAAAGTATCAAGAGAAAGAGACTCCACAACCTCTCTGGGCAGCCTGTTCTGGGGTTCTAGCACCCTCACAGCAAAGAAGTTTTTTGTCATGTTGAGGTGCAAGTTCCTGTGTTCCAGTTTGTGCTCATTGCCCCTTGTCCCATCACAGGACACCAATGAAAAGAGACTGACACCTTTTCCTTAACACCCACCCTTCAAATATTTATAATTATTTATAAGATCTCTTCTCAGACTTCTCTTTTCCAGGCTAAACAGCCCCAGGTGTCCCAGCCTTTCCTCATCAGAGAGATGTTCCAGTCCCATCATTATTCTTGTAGCCTCCATTGGACACTCTTTCATATATCCATGTCCCTCTTGAGCTGGGGCTCCTCACTAGGGCAGAGTAGAGGCGGAGGAGAACCTCCCCTGACACAGTGGCCACAGTCTTCTGAATGCGCTCCAGGAACCATTGGCCTTCTTGACCACGAAGGCACCATGCTGTCCCATTGATAACTTCTTGTCCATCAGGATTCCAATGTCCTTCTCCATGGAGCTGCTTTCTAGAAGATCAACCATTAATCTGTACTGGTGCATGATGTTCCTGCCCAGGTGCAGAACTTGTTACACTTGAAATAAGCAGGTTGTTTATTCCCTCAGCTGCAGACACATCTTTAGGGAATGTTTAGAAGGGGATTGTTTTTGCTCCCACCACAGGCATAAGAGATACATCCTGCAAAAAATAAATCCTATCTACCATGCATTCACAAAACTCTGAAAGAAATACTGCCTGCCAGAAAGGGCCAACTGAAATATAACATTTCCCAAGCACTGGATGATGCAGAAGAAAAATATCCTATATTTCCTTTAGGAGCTTATCTGGAAATGAAACCAAGCTTTTATGTGAATAAGTATCTAGTGAAGCCCAAGATGAAATGGAATTTTCTTTGGCGACCTGAATATAAGAAAAAGAGTAGATGAGTCAAAAGCTGATTAAGAAAAAAACAACAAAAAACCCATCCCAAATATCTTTCAAAACCCATGCGAGTCCCTGACAAAGAGAACTGAATTAGTTAAAAGGAATAATCTGATAAAAAATACAATTATGGTACCCTATGGTTGTGGGTTTATCAGATTTCTATTGTAGAATTTCTATGTGTTCCTTTCCTTATACTTTAGCAGATCTTTCCAATATTTTAAGCAATTTCTCTTAGCTAATAAGTGCAATTCCTGCATTTCTCTGTGGCCCAGTATTTCCTCGTATTTCTGTCACAGCTGTGTAATGCAGCACTCTGTAGTAGAAGCAGCGAGATGCAAGATATTTCCTCTTTCAAATCATGCAGGTTCCTCTCTCATTTACAGAACTTTTTTTTGGGGTAATTTTAAATTTTTTAAAATTAATGTAAAGATTTTATAGTTTCAGGTCAGCAGATGCAAGCCTCTGAATAGTCAACAAAGGGCAACAAAGCAGGTGAAGAGTCTGGGGAACAGTTCTTATGAAGAGTGGCTGAGGAAAACTGGGGTTGGTTAGCCTAGAGAAGAGGAGGCTGAGGAGAGACCTCATTGCTTTCTGCAGCTCCCTGCAAGGAGATTTCAGTGAGGTGGGGGTTGGTCTCATCTCCCTGGTATTAGGTGATAGAAAAAGAGGAAATGACCTGAAATTGTGGCCAGGGGTGGTGTTGGAGTCACTGTCCCTGGACATGTTCAAGAATTGTGTGGACTTAGCACTTTAGGACATGGTTTAACGGCCAACACGGTCTTAGGTTGACGGCTGGACTTGAAGATCTTGGAGGTCTTTTCCAATCAAAGCAGTTCTACGATGATATATTTCAACAGCCAGAACTGCATAGATGATAGCATGGCAAGAAAATGCATGTATTATTATTTCAAGTGGATATACCCTAAATAACATGTGTAATTAAGAGCAGTGATGCAATGTAATGTAAAGTAATGTAATAACAACAAAACCACCACCAAAAAGAACAACAATAAAAAAGAACTGCAATGGTTATGTTGCTTCATGGCTGCTAACTCCCAGATGCTACTCCACCATTTTTCATGCTGGTTTTATCCATGTTGGGAACTCAGTCAGGAGTTACAAGCAGGTTGTTGGTTCCGGCCCTCTCTGCCTGGTGGTTTGTACAGATGATGATGTGAACATACCCCGCCAGAGAAGCAAATGTTTTGTTTCTCTTCTCCTTGGGGTGACCATTGTCTCCAGCTGGTTCTATACAGAATGAGTCATTAATTAAACCCGGATTCTTTGCAGGTGGCCTGTTGCAGGGCTGTGGTTTATTCCTGCTTGTTCTGCTCCTGTGAACAATACTTTTTTTTTTTTTTTTTTTTTTTTTTGGGGGGGGGTTTGGGGGGGTGGGTTTGAGACTTGAGGCTGATGTTATTTTTGTGATTTCACATTTTCTCTGCTCTTCCTTCTGCCGTGCAAGTATTCCTCTTAAGAGACAGGAAAGTGAAAGGCTCAGTTAAGAAAAACACAGCCACCTCCAAAGTGCTAAAACTGCAATAAACCCATCATCTCTAACAACAGCGGAGCATGAAAAGATAAAAAACAGCCTGCCAAGAATGTAGTAACCACCCATTCACTTTTAAATGCTCTCCACACTTCAATGCACAGACCTAATTACTTTTCTGCATTCCCAAATCCACTTTGCAGCGCTGCAATCACAAACCTGGCGTTAAAATATTTTAGACTCTAAGGATCAAGACTAATTATGGGCCTAAGCTGCACCTTTTGGTTTCCTTACGAACCAGCCTTTCCGCCCCTCCACCCCCCACCCCACCCCACCCCTCCTCCATCCTCCTCCTCTTCACCCTCCCCCAGCCTCTCCACCCCCTTCCCTCCTTTTGGGATGCTTTATAGCACGCTCTGCTAGAAGAAAGGCTGTCCAGTCGCAGTTGGGGGTGAAGTAAAGAGAGAATAAAACAAAAAGCAACTCAGTCCAATTCAGTAAGCTTCAATGAAGCTGGTATATTTAATGTGAGCCCAGGGTTAGCCTACAGAATTGTGGCAGAATGCAATATTCTCAACAAAAAAAGATGTGTTTAAAGTCGGGCAAGGCCCCATAAGGCTGTTGTTGGTGTTTAAGCAGTACACCAAGGTATTTAGCTCTGAGGGTTTCTAAACATTCCAGCTGAGAATAAAACCACAGCTTTACAGTAGCTTCTTAAAGGTTTGGGGGGCTGGGAATGTTCCCTCCCCCTTGCATTGAAAAGTCAATAAACAGTAGGAAAGATCATGTCATAACAAAGATGAAACCACCTATTACAGGGTATAGTGATGGTTAATGGTGCTATCAGAAGGACTAATCCCATATATTAAATGCTGTAATTGTTATAATAATATCATGGTTATTAGAACACCCAGGCATGGGGCATTTTTCATTTCATGTGATGTGAAACCACTGCCGACCATCCGCCCTTCCTAAGCTGGGTGCTTGCTAAAATATGGGAATACTGGATAATGACGTCAGCAACAAGGGTGGCAGCCCCAAGGACATTTTCTGATACATGTATCTTGGTTTTCATGGCATTTTCAAAGCTGCTTTAAGTCATTTTGTCTGCAGCTGCACTCCTAAAGAGCGAGCTTTCATTCTCATTCAACTCTGCTAAAGTTGTCACTGGTGTGTTAACATCTGTGAACTACTTTTAGTTCCACTAATTTAATTTTTAAAAAAATAAATAATATAAATATTGGTATTAATAAAACATCCTACTTGTTGCTTATTGCCATACAAGTGGTGAGCCACTTTCAAAGACCTAAATGAGGGGGGAAAAACCCAAAGAAAATATTTAGTTCTCTGACTTGTTGCTCCCTTCTCTTCACATGCATCGTGATAGCCTCACTTTGTCATGAGTCCCAGAGTTATGAGCACATAAATGTTTTAAACCCAAGTCCAGTTTGGGATAATCAGAATTAAATAGTCATCTGCAGCTGCTGTTACAAGGGGAAGGGTTAAAACAACAAGGCGGTCTGCAGGGCGATAGTTCACGTGAAGGTTTAAGAAAAATAATAAGGGAATTAGCAGAGAGCATGCACATTGGCTTGCAACTACCAATTAACCCTCCTTGTTAGATAGGTAATTTATTCCACTCAGCAGCATCAAATATCAGACAAAAAGGTGGCCAAAACAGTAATTATCTTCATGGAATTCAAAGGCTTGAAAGCCATAATTCCTAAGAAATAAAAACAGAGTTCTTTTCATAGTATATGCTTCATCTAAAGACTGTAATAAGAGCCAGGCCCTGGCTGTGACCCTTTACACTTCAAGGTGAAAAAGTAGGTTAAAGAAAGTAATGACAATAATCACGGGGCTTTTCTACCTAAAACAGTCTCTGAGTGGAGGTCAAAGATCAAACACTTGGGGCACTACCTGTGTCACACAAAGATCTACAATAGGAATGAAGTGCAAGACTGGCAGCAAAAAGCAGTAAGACTAATAAATTCTAAAATTATTAAGAGTCAAAACACACAAACAAACCCCAAAAAACCAACACCCCTCCAACCAACCAGAAAACCCCAAACCAAAACAGAAAAAGAGGATTGTGAGAAGTCAGTATGAGATTAAAATGAAGTGTGCCCATTCTCTCATGAAGTTTTGTAAAGAGAAGAAACCAAAGAGCTTGAGTATTTCTTGCACTTCACAGAGTGCTTCCGTCAGGAATAAATGTTAGATATTTCCATGTCATCCTCATCCCCTTACCAGATAAGTTCTTTTGAAAATCCATCTGAAATGGGTTTTGTGGGGGGTTTTTTGACACTTTTACAGAGAATCCAAGATGTCTGTCGCTCAGGATTATATTCCGATTTTCTGTTGTTTGGACTTTGAGTGGCTTTTACATCATAACAGGTGAAGAGGCGGTTTGCTTGTCTCCTTTTATTGCATTTGGTCTCCCTTAAGTTTCGTATGTTGGTGTCTACATACTCTCTCTGACAGATCCTGAACCTGTTCTGAACCCATGACAGTCATAGGAGCAGATTTCATATTCAGTGTCATCAAGTTAAATGCACTTCTCACAGTATCACAGTATCACCAAGGTTGGAAGAGACCTCGAGGATCGAGTCCAACCTGTCACCACAGACCTCATGAATAGACCATGGCACCAATTGCTACATCCAATCTCCTCTTGAACTCCTCCAGGGATGGTGACTCCACCACCTCCCTGGGCAGCCCATTCCAATGATGAATGACTCGCTCGGTGAAGAACTTTCTCCTCACCTGGAGTCTAAACCTCCCCTGGCACAGCTTGGTACTGTGTCCCCTTGTTCTGGTGCTGGTTGCCTGGGAGAAGAGACCAACCCCTTCCTGGCTACAACCACCTTTCAGGTAGTTGTAGAGGGCAATGAGGTCTCCCCCGAATCTCCTCTTCTCCAGGCTAAACAATCCCAGCTCCCTCAGCCTCTCCTCATAGGGCTTGTGCTCAAGGCCTCTCCCCAGCCTTGTTGCCCTTCTCTGGACACGTTCAAGTGTCTCGATGTCCTTCTTAAACTGAGGGGCCCAGAACTGGACACAGGACTCAAGGTGCAGCCTAACCAATGCACAGTCCAGGGGCACAATGACTTCCCTGCTCCTGCTAGCCACGCTATTCCTAATGCAGGCCAGGATGCCATTGGCCCTCTTGACCACCTGGGCACACTGCTGGCTCATGTTTAGGCAGCTGTCAATCAGTACCCCCAGGTCCCTCTCTGTTTGGGAGCTCTCCAGCCACTCTGACCCCAGCCTGTAGCTCTGCATGGGGTTGCTGTGGCCAAAGTGCAGCACCCGGCACTTGGACTTGTTAAATGCCATGCCATTGGACTCTGCCCATCTGTCCAGTCGGTTGAGGTCCCTCTGCAGAGCCTTTCTATTCTCTAACTGACCCACATTTGCTCCTAACTTGGTGTCATCTGCAAATTTGCTGATGACTGACTCAATCCCCTCATCCAGATCATCAATTAAGATATTAAAGAGGTCAGGGCCCAGTACTGATCCCTGGGGGGCGCCACCGATGACCGGCTGCCATCACTCCCACTGTTTGAGAATTCAAAGGTAGATCCCCCCAGTGGCATGTAAGAGCTCTCTGGAACTGCTGCATACCCTGGGGAACATTTTGTCAAGGGTTTAATAATAAAGACATTCCTTATTTTTCACTTGAGAAGGTTAAAACACACATCCAGTTGGCCAATTTAAATCATTCTCTCTTTTACAACTAATTTCAAGTTTTACAGGCTCCATTTTAGTGTGTAAATACCACCCCATGGACTTTACCAAGCTTTCTTCCTTTCTCAGGGCTGGGCATGCATCAAGATTTTGCTGGAGTAACAGCAAAATGCTCATTAGTAAGCAGCATCCAGTGCCAGCAGAATAGAGGAAACCAGTTACACACAGATGAAGAGGTTATTTGCTTGGCTTCTTTAATTGTCTGTGGTCTCTCTTGAGTTTCATATGTACTTAGGTGTCTACTCATTCCTTCTGACAAATCCTTTCTTACAATTGAGATAGGGATGTGTTTGTACACTCTACAGGCAGGTCAGTGGATCCAACACTCCACTCTGAATTTTGCTGTAAGATAAAAAGTTGGCATGTAAAGAAATCCAGAAGAGAGTACTCCTTATTTGCCTTTAGTCTTCCTCGAGTCTAGATGTATACTCATTCCTTCTTACAAATTCTCTCTTGCAGCTGAGAGAAAGAGATGTTTATCTGCTCTACAAGAAGGCTGATGGACCTCCACTCCATTCTGAAGTCTTAGTGTGCTGCCCAGAAAGGTGGTGGAGTTGCCATCTCTGGAGGTGTTCATAAAAAGAGTAAATGTGGCAGTTCAGGACACAGTCTAGCGGCCATGGAGATATTGGGTAGAAGGTTGGACTTGATAATCTTGGAGGTCTTTTCCCTCCTTAGTAATTCTATGATTCTATTATATAAAGCTGATGTGTAGAGAAATTTGGAATAGGTTGCTCTGGTCCAGAGAGCTGACCATGTTCTAGCTAAGAAGACTACTGCAAATATCACCTTTAAGATGGAAAAGTGATACTGAAACCACATGTAGCACTAATTGAACAAGCTTTTATTAGATAACAACTGACTTAGTTGTCTTTATGACTTCTGAGTGGATGGCAAACCAGAAAGTAAAAAAAAAGTGAAATTAATTATTTCATTTATGGCATGATAACATGGAAGTATTTTGAGGGAAACTAAAAGACATGTACAATACAACTAATTCTTCATGTTCTCCATGCAACAAAATACTAAGTGTATAGATTGTGATTCTGTTTCTTTTTAGGTGGTTGGTTTTGGTTTTTTTTAATGGTAGTAATGACAAAAGACTTCTCTTGTTCTTTGCTGCTACTATGGAGTAGTCAAAAACTCCTTGGATGTCTGAACATTTTATATCATATAATCTAATAATTCACTATAGCATCAGGTCACAGAAGGCTGATTCATCTATCTGACACACTCAGCTATCTATTAGATATATGCTAACCCCTATGCCCATACTGTACAGAGCACATTCTGTAAAAACTGAAGCAAAATATGACTTGACTTTATTTTTTCTAACAGGTCATAGGGGTTATAGGGGTGAAAGACAGAAACATAGGCACATTGTTCATCTAATATTTATTATGTTGAGTGCATACAGATCCTGTGAACACCTTCTGTTTGCTGAACTGCCTCCTCAATATTTTAGGACAGGCCAAGAGAACCTGAGAGATGAACATGAATTCAGTATTAACTATTGGAAATGTGCCTACTGATTTTTTCTTTAACATACAGGTCTTAAAGTATCTTCTAATGTATGCCTCCACAGATATATCCCTAATTATTAAATTGCCTTTAATGTGTTTAAGTCAAATATTTGCATTCATTGTCACATATCAGAATTCAATTTCTTGTAATGTAGTTTCAATTAGCAATTAATGTCTGATGACTCCTTAGGAAAAAAAGAGGCCTTAATAGCCACCATGCTAGAAGGTATAATGATGGCTACATTGGCCTATTGTTTGAGATCCTGGCCAACTAGCAGAAGGTCACTGAGCCTCATACCATTGATGTGATCTGACTGAGCATGAAGTTAAAATTATAGTCTCACAATGAGCTGTGATGTTTTGGGTTGCAATGTTTGCAATTAGCCACAATGTGACCTTCATGTTTTATCCCTTAAAAGTGGAGTTACATTATTGATTATTATTCCTGGCATTGCTGTACTTTATTAGTTTTGTCAGATTTATTTTATATTCAGTTATTTGCCACATGAGGATTATGTGGCAAGTCATGGAGTATGTGCCACACATTTTTTATTACAGCAGATGTTCCTAAAATAGATGTAAGCATCTCTGGAAAAAAAAAAAAAAAGAAAAAAAAAAAAAGAAGCAGCCCCTGTGTGCCAAGTTCCAGCTTGTGCTAATGTGGGAACCCAGTAGGATGAGAGAAAGAGTATAAAGAACCTTTATCCATTGCTACTGGAACGACAGCTTCTGAATTTTGAAAAATGCACTGCAGATTGCAGTGAGTTGCAAAGAGAGCAGGAATGGACGAGGCCAAATCTTGGGTTTGCCCCTCTCTCAGCCATGCTATACTCCAGGGCACAATTGGTGTCATTGATTAATGCAATTCCATATCTTTCTGTCTGTAATGCAGGAATGTTTTGTCAAAATTCAACCAGGATATGATAGGAAGAACTTTTATTTTGTATATCTAAACTTCAGCAAATTGACATATTTCCCACTCCTTCCCCCCACCCCCCACCCCACAGAGTAATTTGGAATATTGTGAAAGTACTTAACTGTAACTTCACAACTTCTCCTACTATGCCTCATCCCATCATTCTCTGAAGGGTCATACAACTGTTTCAGAATGATTTTTCACTCTTCATCAACTCAAGAATCCACCAAAGCACCTGTTATCACCACATACCTATTTTTCTGTATGCTTTAATAAGAATTTTAGATCAGTTTGTTCCTGAGAAAGACTCTTGAGAAACTTCAGTTTCCCTCTCATAGAATAATTAATTTAAACCCATTTTAGTCTTTGAATCCACAGAGAGTAGTGTTTCTTACACCAGCCCCTGTGCCTCCAATTTCACCAACAATTTTCAGGTCATGCTATCAGCTGCTTTATTGAAGGCTAGTCAATTGTGGGGGTGTGTGTGTGTGTATATATATATATATGCACGTAATTTTTTTTTTTTGTTTAATTTCTTTTGTCCAAGTGAGTCAGTAATCTTTTCAAAAACATTTGGCAATCTGTCTGGTATGATCCTCCTTTGGTTACTCAAGTTGAACTGAAGTCTGTTTTTCATGTGATGTCTGGTGAATCAGATGATTGACCTCTGAAATATGCTCTGGTGTTTTATATCAAAATAAAAATAGGTTATTTTAAGGCTACTTGATAAGACTGCAGGGCTGAGGAGGGATAACCTAGACTGTAAGTAGGGCTAATAGAACTGGTAGGAGTAGCAGAACTGGTAGGATGAGTAGGCTTTGCTAATTGCATTTTTGACTGTGGAGGTGGAAAAACCAGTTTGAACTTCCAGGGATGTTTTAAAGATGAAGTCAAACTTGTGACCCTGATTCTACAGAGAAGCACATAATTTGTTTGTCCCCCACGGCCTGCAAATGTGAGCAGAAACACAAACTTTCTTGATGTCATATTCAGCTATGTTCCCCTGCTTTCCACATTCCCTTACTCCAGCATGTACTGTGTGTCTGGCAAGCTTTCAGCATCTTCTGGGAAATGCTGCCATTTCCCTCAATGATGTGAAAGTACTGTCCAATAGGACATGTTGCTATTTTTAGGAGAAGCAGCCACAGAACAGTTGGGAAATTCAGACCAGCCTCATAATTTCCAAGCCCTGGCTATAGAAACTGAGCATCCCAATGCAAGTCACTCGCTGTCACTAACTCAAGGTCAGGTACAGGAAAGTCAGAGAACTCTGTGCTGTGGACGAGCTGCAGGCTAAAATCCCCACCCACTAACCACGTTTGATCTAGCATAAGAATAAAGGCTCATTTTGGAGCTGTTTTGATATCGTGGAGGACCAGTCAGGCACAGCAGGCTGCAAAGGGAATGCAATTTGTTTGTAAAACAGGAAGAAAGAGGGTGAAGGAGCAGAAGATGCTATGATATTGGAAGAGCTGTTTTACTGAGACTTGGGCAGTGGGTCACCTGGACTTCTATGTATTCAGCAACTTCACTAGAGCATTTGTAGGTTGCAACAATTTCTAAACAGGCAAATTGGAGCTGAAGAAGCCATGGCAGCCCACGTATACATATTGCATCCTGGGCTGCATCAAAAGAAACCTGTCCAGAGTATCAAGAGAGGTGATTCTGTCACTCTGCTCTGCTGAGACCCCATCTGGAGTGCTGTGTTCAGCTCTGGGCCCCTTCATACAAGAATGACATTGACCTGATGAAGAGGTTCCAGAGTAGGGCCACAAAAGATGTTCAGAGGGCTGTAATGCCTCTGCTATGAAGATAAGACAAGATGGTTGGGGATTGTTCAGCCTTGTGAAGAGAAGGCTCTGGGGAGACCTCAGAGCTGCATTTCAGTATCTGAAGGGGACCTATGGCAAGGCTGGGGAGGGACTCTTTAGAAGGGCTTGTAGTGACAGGATGAGGAGCAATTGTTTGAAACCAGACCAGGGTAGATTTAGGTTGGGTGTAAGGAGGAAGTTCTTTACAATAAAGGTATTAGAATACTGGAGCAAGTTTCCCAAAGATGTGTTGGAGGCCCCATCCCTAGCGACATTCAATGTCAAACTTGATGGGGCCCTGAGGAACCTAATATAGTTGGACATGTTCCTGCTTACTGAAGTAGTGTTGGACAAGATGACCTTTGATGGTCCCTTCTAACCCTATGGAATCTGTGATTCTATGGTGTACAATCACAGCAGACTCTCACTCTGACAGATTATAAACATGCTTCAAAAAGAAAGTTCCCACCAGAGATCTCCCAAGTTTCACTTGCAACACTACTAATCCCAGCAGCTGAATAAGATGTCTTCGGGGCAGATATTCTGCCAATGAAGCTAGGGATGTAATGTGGTAATAGGCCATGTGTTGTGTGACAAATCAGCTCAGGTTGGAAGGCAGCAGTGATACGACCCTATTTGGCAGCACAGGAAGGCAGAGAGATTAGATTCCACCTGCTGTCACTTAAGCCTTTGCTTCACTTTGCTTGTGTTTGCCAGGATATCTGCAAACCTATGCCAATAAAAAGATGAGTATGTGTTTTCTAAACTGGATTGTGGCATTTTATAACAAGTTTATTAAGGGTTTAGTCCAAGTTCTTCAGTTATTGCTAGAGATTACAGTGCCTTTCACTACTGACTGCTAAATCATTCACCTTCGAGTGCTCTTCTCCAGTCTTTCTCTGGCTCACAATATTTTTCTCTTGATTTTGCAGTGACAAGTTCCAGGCAGATGCTCCAGGTACACTCCACCTTTTTGTTTCCCTTCATCACAATCCTGGCTCCTGTTTCACACCTGTATTGAGTCCATAGGCATGAGAACAAGCAGCCTGCCAAGAAGCCTCTGTAGCTCTATTCTGGTAGGGTTTGTTCTTCTCATGCTCATGACAACCTCTTTGAGCGCCAGTGCTTAGGAACTGCTATCCACAAACGTCTCCCCTTGCAAATGTCTTTCCAGTGCAACCTCTGTGAGAGGAAACTTTTCAAACTGTGTTCAGACAAATAATGAAATTCACCTTCTTTATATCACTTGGACACTTTTGTATATGAGATACCAGTTGCTCAGCATCTCTGAAAAAGCAGGTAAATTATGGAGAGCATTGACTTATTTGAATTATAAAGGCTCCAAAGAGATGCTTGTAGATAGTTTGTGGAGCCAACTGTAAAATAACTGTTATAATAAAATCTTCAATGCAGTGGGCTATTGTGTTCCATACAACAAATTGAAAAAAAAAAAAAAAAAGGAAGAAAGAAAAAATAAAAGGGAAAAAAATAAAAGGGAAAAAAGCCTCCTCTGGTATGCAATGCTCCATAAAAGTTACTGTATCTGGACCCTGGTGGGCATTGACTTTGAGAGCTCATGACTACTTTCTGCAAAGTGCCATTACTTGCAGTTCTGTGCCACTTAAATTGTTTTCAGAAGCTCTGTTGTCAAATTGTCCGGGTGATTTGCTGGGAGGAAAACTAAAACTCTTCCCAAGCTCATAGCACTGCTCTAACTCCCCTTGGAGTACCATGGAGCCAGGTCTTTCCGGAGATGGTTAGGAAACAGTAATATTTCCTGAAGCAGGTCTGCCTGTCTAGACAGAAAAAAACATCCACCACCACATCCCACACTGTTTTCTGATTTCAAAACACATGGAGTCCTCTGTTTTACTGCCCACACTGACAGCCATGTCAGGCTGCAGCACCAAGCAGCTTTACAGAAATGTAGGAATCCCATGCCATCCTTAGGATGCTCAGTACAGGAATCCCATGCCATCCCTAGGGTGCTCAAAATCAGCCATTGCCCTGTGAGAAACCACTCTCAGATTGTTTCCATGAGATTCTAAAGCTTCATTCCTAGAAGAGCTCTGCCAAACCCTGACCCCTTGTTTGCTGACATGGGGATGCTCAAGGGTCACTGGCTGCAAAGAATATTTCTGGGTCATCTTTGCTGATCTGCTGCACTCCAAAGGGTTTCTATCCACAGCTGGATAGGCTGAGGATACTCCTTGTCTCCACTAACAGTGGAAACAGTACCATCATCAAATCTGTACCCTCAACGTGAACCTTTTCACAGACACTGTCACTCATGGAAGATGTGCTGTGCTTCTGGGAAGCTGCTGAAAGACCCAGGTGTTTGCTCAGCCCTGTTTGGAAAAGATGAAGGAGTTCTCTGTTTGAAAACATCTTTTGTTTGTTTTGTTTTAATTATTTTTTGGTGGTTTTCCTGATTAATTATACATGTTTGATAGTGGGTGGGACAAAGTAGTGGGGACTCTAATTGCATTCAGTTTTTGTTTGATGGTTTGTACAGGAAAGGATGCCACAAAGGAGACAACCTTATGCTGGTGTGATGCTCTCCAGCATAGGAGGTCAGCCACATGACAGAGACCTCAGCAGGCTTTTTATTTGCAGGCAATTTTTCAGCTACTTTGTAAGAAGGGGAAAATTCACATTCATTGATTCATGTTTTCATATTTGGGTTTTTAAAACAAACCTTCTTACCTGTACACAGGGACCATTTGCAGAATGAGCACCCACCTCCTCTATTTCATGTGTAACCTTGAGGGGTTCCAGTCAGGTAATTCTCATTCTGGGATGAGCTAATCTAGCACAAAAATGCTACACCTGCTTCGTTCTGCTAATAAATAGACCCCTGACTGTTAAAGACTGCCTGACCTGACTTATTGTACCTTCCCCATCAGCAGAAAGACTCATATCATCACTGGGCCAAAGGTGAATTGCCTGGAGACAAAGTTGGAATGAATTTTTTGCAGTCCTATTTCACTAGGCATTCAAACCACTTCATCCTGAGGAGTGAAGACCTTTTGCTCTGTCACATTTATATATGCTTATAAGGATGGAGCAAGCTCTCCTCGCAAGTCAGCTCTGGGTGAATGTATCAAAACAGGTAAGCTGGAGGACAGTGGTTTTGTCTCTCCTACATTTTGTTCAAGAACATTATCAATTGAGAGGATGAAGAGCTATGAAAGTCCTCTGTGGTGCTGATGCTCCCTGTGCCTATTAGCATCTCTGGAGTTAAATATGCATGGTGGATGCTAATGCTGCAATAGATACTAAAGCATGGGGATATTCAAACTTACATACAACAACGTGGAGACAACAAGGAGGGGAAGTAAGGAATCACATGCTTGTATTTGGCTGCTGGTCCAGAAACACGTTGAGATGGTCCCAGCTGATGCCAGTTTTCCATTTGAAATGTTGCTTTGTATTTATAGTTTTCTTAATCCCTAAAGCAAAAGAGGCTAATATTAATTTAAAAGCCAATAACAATTAAAATCCCCAATAACAATTAAAACCTACAACGAACAACTGCTCTAGCTTTGTTTATTACATGCATAAATAATCATACTTCAATGAACATGTTAGTATCTATGATCTCTTCCCAGATTAAGGTTGCCTCGAGACTGCTTGCTTTGGCTACTGTAAATGTGACATGAATTACACTCAGGAAAATGTGTCTTACATGCTGGGTTTGAAGTAAATTATTTTCTTCTAATATACCTACACAACTGTCACAAGGAATTACACTGCAGATTTAGTGATGTTAAGTGTCAATTGTAATTTGGTGACAGCCATTTTATTGGCTATGCATATTGCTCTGTGAGGACCTGCTTCTCAGTATGGAGGCCGCCGTATCATTAAAAACCAGTGATCCTTCACTGATGACATAATTTGACTGGCAGAGAGAGGAGCAGTGAGGGGCTTGCTTCCACCTGCATGGAATCTGCTGTGTGTCAGAGATGAATTTGCCTTCAAATTAGAAACAGCACAGCAGACTGGTGGCTGTGATTTTGCTTGATTTCTTTTAAGGACTTTCACTGGAATGGTTTCTGAGCAGCTGATAGGAGTCTGCTTTAATATGTCAAACATATATATTATGCAGCCTGTAAACATTTCAAATATTTTTAGGCACAGTATACAGTGAGTTATCAGTGAAATATTTTCAGCTGAATTGAGCCACATGCTTTCCCCACCTCCTCTTACTGCCCACCCATCCATCCATCCATCCATCCATACGTCCATCCATCCTTTTGTCTGCAAATCTGCTTCTGCAATAGGCTCATAGTACTAAATTTATGTGTTAAAAAAAAAAAGTAGGAGAAAAAAAATAGAAAGAAAGTGTTAACATAAAACCAGTGTTTCAACAGATAAAATAAATCATACAAGCTGTGTAAAAATTTAGAGTAAGAGCAGAACCATAATCATACATCCTGAAAATTTTATAAACTGACAATTCAAGTTATGTGTTTTATGCTAATACACATAGTGGTAGGTTCTAACAAACTGTGATTCACACATAAAGAGTAGAAAAGTTGAAGGTATTATATATGTAATATCTATTTTTCACATGTACATCTTTATATATATACATTATGTACTTATTCTGAGAAAGAGGAAATAGATTCCAAGACTTTCTTAGCAAATTTAAATCAATATAGCTGCCTTTCCATTTTCAGTATTTAAATTAAATTTTTTTGCTGCAAGGCACCGCAAGGAACAAAGCAAAGTACCTTAAAAGAAAGTGTTTCCCTAGTAATTTCACCTCATTTCACACCTATTTGGCAGCTTTTCTTAGCCAATTGGTTTCATTGAAAATGCTGACAATGTTCACCCATTAGAATTGTCTGTATGGTAAGGTGTGCTTTCCTCTTAGATTCACTTTATTAACTTTAAAGGTAGAAAATAACTACTCCCCCCCCTTAAGATTACCAGTGTTCCTCAATATATACTTTTGTCTATCTCCCCCTTTTTTCACACTGCTTGTTCCACTTTTTTTTTTTTTATCTTTACTGAACAATAAACAGCATAAATTATTCAGCCAATTTCAGTCCAGTGGCATAAATCATACTCCAGCAGACATGCTACTTATGACAAATGCTTTGTCTAAGAGAAACATACCACTGAAGGTTTAATCAGAAGCTCTAAACATTTCAGACTTGCTCAATTTTATTCTTGGCAAGAAGCACTGTTTTTTTGCTATATCTTCCAAAGCTTTGGGGGAATGTTCATTTTTCCCATGAGGATACTGAGGCCATTTTTACCCGCTCCAGGAAAGGGGAGGGTGTTAATAAAAGAGCACTTTCCTCAAGAAAAAATTCAAATAGGGTTGGCAAAACTTCTTGCTCTTGAAAGCTCGTTTCAGAGGCAGCCTTCTACGTTTTAAGTGCTTCCTGTATAATGAAGTATCAGGACTTGCATATTGTCCCTTTTGAAAGCACAAACAGCAAGTGTGAAAAGGTAACCTTTTATGGGATAAAAGGTTTCTTAAGATTTTATTAGCACAATTCTTCCCACTCCTCTGAACTAACACCCTCCTGTTTTGTTGTGCTGCCTAAATAAGTCCATTAGATGACTGGACACAGTTACCCATCATCTGATTTGGAATCATGGTTTTCTACAGCTGGAGGTGCTGAACATCTGCTTTCTCCAGAATCAAAGCCTGAGTTTAAATATTAAAAGGAATTTTCCACTGGTTATAAGGAATTTTTAGCTTTGTTGCTAGCTATTCTGAAAACTATCTTGGGAGAATAACTGCTTCACCCTTAGGATTTTCCTTTTTACATCAGTGCTGTAGAAGCCTGGATCCTTATGGGATAAGATCATACCTCACCATGTTATCAGTGGCCCCACAAATTAGTGTCCCACCCTCTCAAATTAATATGTGTATTCTGAGATCTTCCACTGGAACCATTCAGAGCCTTATTTTTTCATCCCCAATCAATACAGTTCTCATTTATTGGCTGCAGCACTTTTGTTTCAGCATTGTCTACAATGTCAGTGGAGGTCCTGGAATAAAGGTTCTGCTTCCTGCTTGGCTACCTCTTTCATAGCCAAGAAAAGCACTGTTGAGTCAAATTTATATAAAACAGTAACCTGAAAAAATGCTGGGGTAACAGAATGGTGGGATGGGGATTGCAGATATACTACTGTCATCAGCACAGTGCAGAGCTTGTGCATAGTTGTGTGAACACAACAAAAATTATGGATAGTTTTCAACTAAAGAGCAGAACATTCGAAATACATAGGCTCAGGATCTAGCTGACCTTATCCACTGGATTAAAACAATCTGAAAATTAACTGTATATAGAGACAAAATAGCCAACATGTCCTTTTAAAGAACAGTTGGTTTTGTTATTTTTAAGTTCTGGCTGAAATGAAGACAGCTGAATAGAGAAGAGCCAGATACAGAATGCTTATGCCAGTTTTTGTTGTTTTAACTCATAATAATCAGCAACAAATAAAAGTGAATGTAAGTATTGTGCCAGGGGAATTTTAGGTTGAATATTAAAAAAAAAAAAATCTTTACTGAAATAATGGTCAGGCATTGGAACAGGCTGCCCAGGAAGGTGGTGGAGTCACCATCCCTGGAGGTGTTCAGGAAACATATGGACATGGCAATCTGAGACATGGTTTAATGGTCATGGTTATGTTAGTCGGATAAGGCTGACAGTTGGACTGAATGATCTTAGAGATCTTTTCAAACCAAAACAATTCTATGATTTTATAATTCTATGAATCTATGGTTCTGTTTTGAACTGAAGAGAATAATAAAGTAATAGAATCATAGAATCACAGAACATATCATATTGGAAGGGACCCTCAAAAGTCAACTTGTCCAATTCCCCTGCAGAGATCAGGGACATCTCCAGCTAGATCAGCTTGCTCAGGACCTGATGAAATTTGACCTTGAATGTCTCCAGGAATGGGGTCTTCACCATGTTTCTGGACAACTTGTTCTAGTATTTCACCACCCTTGCTGTGCAGAACTTCCTCCTGATGGCCAACCTAAATCTGCCCTGCTCCCATTTCAAACCATTGCCCCTCATCCTGTCACCACAGGCCCTCTCTCAGCCTTCCTCTAGGTTGCCTTCTGGTACTGGAAGGCTGTTCTAAGCTCTCCCTGGAGCCTTCTCTTCTGAGCTGAACAACCCCAATTCCCTCAGGCTGGTTTATCTTGGAAGAGGTTTTCAACCTTAATGATTCTACAAATCTATTGACATCTCATGTCAAAGCTGTGGCCTGTTGAGCCTTAGAGATGTTTAATGTAAAAATAGGATTCAGCACTAAACACAGTGAGTGAATCTGCTACATATTAGTCCTACTTCATGCTTCCTGCGAGTGGGTGATTTGCATACAACTTCAGACCATAAGGCAGAATATTGTTTTGAGAAACATCTTTGGTTTATATGTATTTGGATTGTTAGAAGTTTTGTTTGTGTGTATCCAGCCTATCCTATTGTGAGATGCCTGGTCTCAGAGGTATCATGCGTTGAACCTCCACAGCATCATCATGGGCTGAGCAAGTGTTTCTCTTTATTAGTTCACCTTAGTAATATTGCAATAAGGAAACCCAAGAGTAGCACAAAGCTCTCATTACAAACCTACTGTCAGGCACTGGAGAAAAAAAAAAACAAGAAAGAATTACTGTCTTTGCCTAAATGACTCTTATTTCATTAAAAAAAACAAAAACAAACCAACCAAACAAAACCAAACAAAAACTCAAATATGAGATCTAGGGGAGAGAGGGAGAGTCTGACACATTTTACTTTCCAGCAAATGCCATGGCAGGATTAAAGTGCACTCCTCCAGTGTTAAAGGAGTGTAAAGAGCATGAGGAAAGCAGAATGACATTCTCTCTCGCTTATTTAGTCGCTCACGCCAAGCCTTCCAGTTCATGACTTCATTCTGTCACTGTGACCTGCTTTAACCAGTCCCTTATTCTTTCCTCATCCTGTGAAAATTGCTGCTGGAGCAAAGCACTCCATGAAGGTTTAAAAGTGGAAGCAGCTGAGCCAAGAGACAGAAGCCTGAATTCTGCAGTTCCTGCTCTGCAAAGCATCCCTTGCATAAGCTGATGTTTCAACTCCACTAGTACAAGCAGCATCACACATCTCCAGCCAAGCACAGCTCATTTATTTAAGTGCAGTTTCCCCTCATCTAAAGGGCCAACGAAGAGAGCAAAATATGAACATTTTTAACCTGAGCATTTTCTTTGGACTAGATTCGAAGGCAGGGAGCCATTTATCCTTCTCACAGTGCTGTAGCTCATTTTCAAGCGTTAAGGATTACGAGAAGGACTTTTACAAAAAAATCATAGAATCACAGAATCATTTAGGTTGGAACAGAGCTTTATGATCACCAAATTTAACCATTAATCCAACACTGCCAGGGCACTACTAATCCATGTCCCTCAGCACCACATTTGCATGGCTTTCAAACTCCTTCAGGGATGGGGACTCCACCACTGCCCTGAGCAGTTGTTCTAGGCCTTGACAACCCTCTGGGGGAAAAAAATTGTTCCTCAAGTCCAACCCAATCTTCCCCTGGGTGCAACTTGAGGCCATTTAGTCTTATTCTATCATTTATTTCTTAGGAAAAGAGACCAACCCTGACCGGGATCCTGTCAGGGAATAGTAGAGAGTGAGAGGCCTTCCCTCAGCCTCCTTTTCTCCAGGCTGTACAATCCCAGTGTCCTCAGCTGGACAAGGCAACACCAGCCTCATGTATTTCTATGATACCAAAATGGACATGTAGGAGTGGAAACACCTTCCCAGTGAGATTGGCCAGCCCAAAATCACCCTGAGCAGCAGCTCAACATCTAGATACCTTTACAATGCCTGGAGCTTGCAGGCTCTGCCCTTCTTCAGCTGGACCCTGAGGTTATTCTGAGTCAGCTCCTCAAAACTCACTTTTCTTCAGTCAGTTTGAGCCCGTGGGAGGTGCCCTGCCTGATGGGCTTCAAGTACTTATAGGCCACTGACCTAATGCCTCACTGAACAGTGCTGTTAGCAATGCTTGTATTAACCTAGCAGATTGTTGTTGATTGGTCCTATACAGAAAACCAAAAAGGAATAGATCTTATGAATGAAAGTTTTCAGACAGCCTTTAGACCATAGGAGATTTGGGTTGGATATTGTGGGGCCGTCAAGACCTGGCCCAGGCTGGCCAGCGCAGCGGTGGAGTCCCCATCTTTAGAGGGGTTTCAAAGCTGTGTGGATGTGGTGTTGAGGGACATGAATTAGAGATGATTTAACTATTGAACTCGGTGATCTGAAAGGTCTTTTCCAATCAAAATGATTCTTTGGTGTTTTACTAACATTTTGATTAATAGTAATCACAGAGATCATGGTGGTTGGAAGTAAAAATGAACGGGTATAAGAAGCCACAAATTATGTAAAAGAGAGAAATCCTAATTTATTTACTATATTCTGTGTAGACCTTTACTCATCAACAAGATCCAGTGAACATGAGTGGTCAGAAATGAAGACGATACCACTCAGATTAGAGTGAATGCATAATGTAGTGACATTCTCTTTACTGTTTTTGAATGTTTTCCTGTTTGTTCTTTTTCAAATATTTTGGACATCTGTTCCAAGTAGATGAGTTCATGAAAGTCTAACAGCTGTTAATGCTGAGAAAGGCCAGGAGTTAAATAGACATAGGTATCACACTATCTACAGGATTAAGACAAATTCAAGGAAAGCCAGAACTTTCTCCAGAAAAGGCTTCACAACAATCTACTCCAATTCGTGCTACCACAAACCATCACAAAATCCACATCAACATATTCTGTTTAATGAAAGCATCAATTCTAACCTGAGATTCTTTGCAACTTTCTACGGAAACCTGGAACTGAGCCAACAAAACCAACTGCTGAGGCATGCCAGTTTGAGAAGAGCCAGAAGACAAAAAGGGTGAAATAGTCCACTTCCCACAAATGTGTTCAAGATAAAAACGTCTGATTGAATCATGACTTCAGGTAAGAAAATAGAAGTGGGATTTTTTTTTTGTTTTGTTTTGTTTTTTATTCCCCCCCTACCCTCCCAGGGTTTCACCTATGAAATGAGAAATGTGGGACTTACTTAGAGCAGTGCAATCTGTGAATAGTCATATTTGAATGGTTTTCTGCAATGGACCTGGACCATTTTATGGGGTGGCCAAATCTCGTTTGGTTTTTCTAGGTAGCTTTTTGGTTTATTTTCTATGTTATAAGGGATGACAAATTTCATTGTGGTCATGAGAAGGGTGCTTTTTGCATACTAGCACTAATTTTGTTCTTGCTTCACCTTCCACTTACATTAGTAGGCACAATCCATAACAGTCTCTTCACATCATCAAGCAAATCACTTTTTTCCTCACAAATCCCACATTTGCCTCATTTTTCAGTGTTTTCTCAATTACAGCACCTCTCATCCCAGTAGATCCTAGAACACTTGCCAGCTTAACACCCCCTGATGTACAAATGACTGCATTTCTCATAATAGTAGCACGGGATTTTAACTCACTCTCATAACAACCTTGACAAGGCAACTTTGTTCTTTAGCTAATGTCTTTAATTGGGCACACACTGGCTGTTAGGGTAGGATTAATTATGAGCATCTGGGCATTTATTTATTTACTCCCCCCCCTTAACAGGGTGAGCACTGAAGTATTTGCTATGAGAAAATTCACATAAAGACTTGGTGTGTACCATGAATTTCTAAAGGACTAAGAACCCTTAAAGGGGGATTATATTTCAACAGTGTCTCTTTAAATTTGTGCAGGTTGTGTACATCAGAAACCAGCAGTTTGTATGATAAGTGGGCAAATCAGAAGGTGAACTTTCATTCAACTCCACGTGCTTGTGAAAAGAAAGGAGAAAAATGAAGAAAAAAAAAGTGTTGTAACAGTTATTGTTAGTTTTATGAAAGGGAAGGACAACCTCCTGAAACTGAAAGTTGGCATATTGTTAAAACTATGCCTGAAATTAGCCTTTTTATTATTGAGGAAAGTTGCCTTCTATACTCCCACAAGTGCAATAGGGTAGGTCTGTAGGACAGAAGGTATATACCAGCAAAATGAGCCCAGTAAAAGATGCCAGTCTCTAAGCTGTGATCAGAAAATCAGACATGCATGTACCCCATTTTCAGTGCAGGCTCCTGTTAATGGACTAGAGCCATTCAGAAAGGATCAGTGAGTTGTAAACACACTCATATCTGTAATACTGGGGTATGAAGAAGTGACCAAAGACAGGCAGGGTGAGGGATTTTTTTCGTAAGAGTGGTGATCAGAACAACTCATAATTGTTCATCAGCAGAGAGAGATAAGGAAAGAGCTGAGAGACAAGGAGGACATCTGTGTTGCCTTTTGAATGTTGACTGTGATAATTTAAGCACACTTCCTTTGCAAAAGCGTTAGTGTAGTTGGAGATTTCCAGCTGGCATGTTAATAGTCCTTTGCTGGAAGGTGGCCTTCTTTAGAGTACAGATACGTGTAAATGGTCCTCATTTTCTTCATCATGGAGTCAGTGGTGTCAGCTCAAACTCCTCAAGAAGATGAGTTAACTTGGGAAATAGTTCATCTATCCTAAACTTCTCACTGATATATAAAAGGAAACTACTTCTAGTTCTGAATTGACAAGAAATTGACAAGAAAAATTGACAAGAGTGACACATCCAGCTATAAAAACATCTACCTGTGCTTTGACTCTTCTCACATAACAACCATGACACATTTCACTCCATGTATCCTGTGGAACTAACCTTCACTACCACCCCTGGATGTGTTTCAAGTTCGTTTGGATGTGGTGCTTGGGGATATGGTTTAGGGTGAACCTTGCAGAGTAGGGTTCTTGGTTGGACTTGGTGATCCTCAGGGCCTTTTCCAGCCTGAATGTTTCTGTGATTCTCTAAGTGTTTTCCAAGGACATTGGTTGTTTTGCATTTTTCTGACAATGTTAAATGCTTAACTTCTTAGAAGGGGTTCTAGCTATGGGTGACATCTAGTCATAACAAACTAATGCTTCCTTATAATGTACCAAAACATCCCTATGCATTTTGTAAACTTGTTCATATTAGTCTATCATCTGGACCACAACAGATGGTCCTGGGATACAAATTTGGTCTGAGAAGATGGTATAAGCCTTGGGATGGAAAAGCCTTCAGAACAGCTGTAGTTCTTCCAGTAAAATTCTTCCTCAGCTCTCATCTTCAGAGAGAAAGTGTCAGTGAGAATATGGCTTTGTAGGCCAAGCTTCAGGAACCCTTACCAATAGGTTAGATATTCCACTAATTGTTTCAGAAACAAAATTAATTTATTTCAAGAAGCAGCTTGGTTTTGAACATTTCAGTGAATCAGGACAGATGAGACTTTCCAGTGCACTGACTGGACAAGGGTTAATGGCACAAATTTGGACATAAGGAGTTCCGTCTGCACATGAGGAGGAACTTTTTTAATTTAGGGCTGGTGGAGTCTCTGTCTCTGGAGACATTCAAAACCTGGATATATTCCTGTGTGATCTTCTATAGGTGAATCTGGGTTGGCAGGGGTGTTGCTCTTGGTGATCTCAAGAGCTCCCTTACCATTCTGTGATTCTGTGATTCTGTGATCTTGTGATTTGTTTACTAGCTTTAAGTTGTATCCCAGTGTCCAAGAATGAACTGACACAAAGACTGGACACCCCATAAAGAATGATTTCTATCATCATGCCATAGACTTAAGTACTTCAATCTGAAACAATCAACAATTCTTTTTGTTTATGTTGGTGGGTTTAGTGGGTTTTATTCTGGTTAATTTTGAAGATGCTGTCTCTTGTTACAACCTGTTATCTTCCCTTGCTCTTTTCCTAGATGTCAACATTTGACTATTCCAGAAAATTAACATCTCCCTTTAAAATCCCTTGGCCAAAATAAAGACTATTTCAACAGCTATATGCGTGTAAGCACATTTATTGCAGCAATTAAAATTGTCTGAATTAACAGGGAAAAAAAGTACTTAAGCTTTCAGGAGAACTAGGCTGTCACTTTTTATATTTTCCTAAACAAAGTATTTATTATCTTTTATAAAATGTGAGGTTGTTCCTCAAAAGGTAGTTTGGCATATGTTCCCTGTGTTTTAATACTCATTCACTTTGCATCGGGTGTGATACACTCTTTTCTGATGAAACTTGGAAGTTTTCGTTTGAAAAATGATGTGTCTTACAGATAGCACAGACTAAGCAATTTTAGCTATGGCAGAGCAATAAAAAACATTCTTACCACAGATTCATTGAAGGTGCAAGGACAAATATTAACCTTGGTAGGTCTATTATAGCACTTATTTAAAAAAAAAGAAAAAGAGAGGAAAGAGGGGAAGGGAGGGGAAGGGAAGGGAGGGGAAGGGAGGGGAAGGGAAGGGAAGGGAAGGGAAGGGAAGGGAAGGGAAGGGAAGGGAAGGGAAGGGAAGGGAAGGGAAGGGAAGGGAAGGGAAGGGAAGGGAAGGGAAGGGAAGGGAAGGAAGGAAAGGAAAGGAAAGGAAAGGAAAGGAAAGGAAAGGAAAGGAAAGGAAAGGAAAGGAAAGGAAAGGAAAGGAAAGGAAAGGAAAGGAAAGGAAAGGAAAGGAAAGGAAAGGAAAGGAAAGGAAAGGAAAGGAAAGGAAAGGAAAGGAAAGGAAAGGAAAGGAAAGGAAAGGAAAGGAAAGGAAAGGAAAGGAAAGGAAAGGAAAGGAAAGGAAAGGAAAGGAAAGGAAAGGAAAGGAAAGGAAAGACATTAATATTTAAATTGTCTCTATGTCTTCATTTGGGGAAGCAGATTTATAAACCTGAGTGGATAAAGGGTTTAGGAAGAGAATGTTGTTTATGGACATAGAAATATTTTGGAAACAAAACATAAAACTACAATGCAGTTTGCACAAATTCCAAAACTTCTTGCCCATTTTAATTAATGTAACTTATGGTAGAGATTTAGTTTGTTTTGCTAATTTGCTAATGGTTCAGATATGAACAATTGATAATGCTGAATAAACTGGTAAATTCATATAGAACAAATAATTCTAAATAAACAACCAGTATTAAATTCATGCTCTTGTATGTACAGTAGGAACATAATTAATTAACTTCTTTAAATGTAACACAGAAAATATTTACCTGTCTATAAAAATGACAAAAAAAAGACAAATACTGTTCATTCTAAGCAAACAACAACCCTATTAAAAGTGACAGGACTGTTCCCAGGAGTGATGTTGAAAAGGACTTGGCCCATACATATCATTTAGGAATGAGATGAGTTCTTCCTGTGCTGGCACAAGAAGGAAATAGGTACCTTGATATATGGACGCACTTCACACCCTCTGTGTAAAGTTGAAATTATTATTTACTCTTCAGACTTTTATTTTTTTTGGAGTTGGGAGAAAGAACTTAATGAATATTTTTACACTGAGCTATGAAACCTGAGCTGAACTGTCACCAAAAGGAAGCTGTAAAGTTTCCATGGGCAGGTCCCATGGGATTGGAATTTCTCAAGTGATAAAAACCTGTGGGCCACAGTTTCAGATTTGTTTTCTCCAGCCTGGACTCCTAGTTGATCCCACTTTTAGAACTGATGTGCAATATTTAGAGCCTGGCGTGGAGCCAGCGATATCATTAAATCCTCTGTGCTAGCTCTAGCAAAGAGCAGTTCCAGGCTAGGAGCTGTCTTCATGTCAGCACAACTTCTTAAATACCCACAAGATGGAAAAAGGGAAAGTAAATGAATTATTCAGGAGTAAGTTTGGTAATCAAAGGCTTATTAAAACAAGAACAAAGCTCTTGCCATCAATTAAAGCACTTCCGTCTTTATGTAAATGCTTAACAAAAGAAATGAAGCTGTTTCTAGTCCTTCCTGCAATGCATGAGGGATTTCATGATGAGGATGCTGATCCTCCAGCCCTGAGCACTGCTCTGCGTGGGTGGACACCCTTGGCCAAGCAGGAGACGTCCACTCCCACCTACCGGATCACAACATCCGACTTCAATTCTTGTTCGTCACTTCAAACTCAAGTTTGGCACCAGAACAACCACCCACCCCCAAAATCTGGTCCTACTTCTCCTTTCATCTAGGGACAATGAACAGGAACAAACATTGTTCTCAAAAGAGAAGCAGAACTATTTATCATTAAGGCACTAATTCTGATATCTTCTCATGCTCAGTGCTTATTTTCTTAGTCTGAATTAAAACCATTGCATTAAATTAGATTAATTTTATTTTTTTTTTTAGGGGGAAGTGTTAAGATGTTTTTTATTTGTATGCATTTTCTATGCATATGTGCTAGAGAATATATGAAATATTGTCCTAGTTTATCTCTGTATGTATGGACTTCACAGGCTGCACTGAATTATTTGTTTTAGAAGGAAATGATATTATCAGGTCACCATAATGCTAAGCAGTATTACATTTTAGTAGATAATGTCTGAAAAGTGCTTACTTTTGGCAAAAAACCCCACCCAACAACAACACCCCCCCCCAAAAAAAAAAAGGAAAGAAAAAAATTCTGACAACAGTGCTGACTGAAAAAAAATATTTATATTTATATTAAACCCCTCAGCTAGATTCTTAGAAACATCACTGCTTAAAATGCAGTCACCTGACAAAAACAGTTCTAATTATTACCCCCTTGGGCTAACATTTTTCAGAGTGACTGGTTAAAATGGACTCCAGCTCATAATTTCTATCTCTGACAGTGGAAGACATAACCTAGTTTCCTCTAATGCAAAAGTCTCTAATCTAGAGGGCAAGACCCTGTTCCGTATAACACTGAAGGGAGAAAATGCAATTTGAGCACAAGGAAATTGCACACATAGTTTGATAGTTCTACCATTCTCATTTTTTTCCCCAGGATTAAATGTCTTGTTTTATTTTATGCTAAATTATGACCTGGCTAAGACTTGTATATATTCCTCCTTATATTCTGTAAGTTCTGTAAAAATAAAGAGGTATAGAAATGGAGTTGAAGTTTCTTATTCATGTTTTAATCATTAAAAATCCCAAGTTTCTGAACAGGGAGGTAAAGATATATTTTTCTTAATGGATAGTTTTTGCTCTGGTAAGTGGCACTTGCAAACAATAAGCTTTATTCACCTCTGGGTTAATCCAGTTGTGTATCAGGCTCAAGGTGATTGATTTGATATTGGTGTAATGCAGTAGTGAATCAGGCTCTGAGGTTTGAAAACAGAGCTCTGTGTTAACATCTACATTTGTATATTGAACAGATTTTCAGATGGGCTTCATCCCAACATCATTTCCTTGCAGCACATTTTTCACCAGCAAAAAGGTGAAAAGAAACCCCAAACAACAAAATAATAATAATTAAAAAAAAATATATAGAAGTGTGTGTAATTTTATGTTCATGAACACCAGAGGGAACACAAATTAGAAAGTCTCTTGGATAGAGAACTCCTTGAATTATAGATGCACCTGCCTGAATTATACATGCAATTGAGTAGTTAGATGCTTAACTACTAATATTGGCAATAGAAGGGTACCTGCCAAAATCCAGGGCCTCAATGTGCAGACTCAACTTCTAACAGCCTCTCAGATGACACCAGCAAATTTACCAGAATGCCATGGAGGGCTGCCCCACTCCAATTAGCACCACTCAAATGGTACAGCTTTCCCTCTCCCTTGACATCAAGGATGCTGCTTCATCTGCCCCCCTCATTGGTCTGACCAGAAGGATTCCTGGCAATGAGGGGAGAAATGAATTAACTTTATTATTTTTACTTTTCTTTCTCTTTTTTGGTTTGGTTCATGCAGGCTGAGAAATAAACTGACCTCAATCTGATAGAGCCAAAAAGAGTTTTAAGGAAGTGAGTCAGGAATCCTGGAAAAGATTTTTTTTTTTAACACTGAAGTTTTACTATTAAGTTTTATTTCTCCTGGTCTAAGAACCACTCTTTCCATTGTAGCTTGACAGCTGCTGCTTAACACCTTTTTTTTCTATTCTTTTTGTGTTTTGTTTTTTTTTTTTTCCTCTCTAGCTGGCAGGGCAGCTGGGTGAGCACATTTGTGATTAGTACTGGTGCAATGCCTTTGTGAACACTGTCCACACCAGTTGCCTCCTGAAAATGCATGCTGCTCTCACATCTCATACACCTTCCACCTTTCTAGGATCACCTAGAAGTACGGGTGACAAAAGGACAGTCCAAATAAAGCAGAATCAAATTCATCTCTCTCCTGGGCTGCATCCCCAGGAGTGCAGGCAGCAAGTGGATGGAGATCCCCCTTTGCTCCCCTCTGCTGAAACCCCACCTGCAGTGCTGGGGCTGGCTCTGGAGTCATCAGCTTAGCAGAGACATGGACCTGTTGGACTGGGACCAGAGGAAGACACAGCAGTGAGGAGAGGACTAGAAGCCCTCTGCTGTGAGGCCAGGCTGGGAGAGTTGGGGTTGTTCAGGCTGGAGAAGAGAAGACTACAGGGAGACTTTTTTGTGGCCTTTCAGTACTTAAAGAGTCTGATCAGAAAGTTGGGGACAGACTTTTAGCAGACCCAGTTGTGACAGGACAAGGGGTGATGGTTTGAAATTAAATGGGGGAGATTCAGACCACAAAGAAGGAAGACATCTTTACGTGGAGGGTGGTGAGATCCTCGCCCAGGTAGCCCAGGGAGGTGGCAGGTGCCAAATCCCTAGAACCAGCCCAGGACAGGTGGTCCGGGACGCTGAGCAACCTGCTCTAGCTGCAGATGCCCCTGCTGGCTGCAAGGGCATTGGACTGGATGGGATTTAAAGGTCTTTTATAATCCTAACCATTCTATGATTCTATGCCTTCCTTTAAATCTCCTATTGCTGCAATGTACACATTTAAAAGTCTCTCCACTGACTTGTGCATCTATTCAGGTATGAGAAGGAAGCTCATGACTTCAGTTTCTTCTTTCAGCTGAATTTTATTGCATTTATTTGATTGCAGTATTTTAATTTTTATTATTATGATGATTTTTTTTTTAATACCAATGCTTGGCAGATAATTCAGTGAAGTATTGCACTTTGTGCTAGTGAGTCAGTGATAGATAAATGCTCTCCTTTGCTGTTCTTTAAGGACAGAGAATGAGTGTATGTGAGCAGTGAAAACAGGGCCCTGAGGCCATAATCACCAGTAAGCTTAAATCTATGAAAAAACACTTGGGTTCATACTCTGGGCAGAGAGCCTTTTTTTTTGGTACACATTCTTGTCTCCCTCTGCACATCTGTTTGCAGGATCTCAGCCCACACTTGCAGAGAAGATTGAAGTATTTTCTAGCATCCACCCTGCAGGCTGAAATTGCAAAGTTAACATCCTCTCTGGAGGGTGAGTTCTGTTGGCTGTTTAGGGCTTCACGGGACATGGTACAGGAGCTTCTGCATGAGGCCATAAAACATAAGATGCTTGGTGGGTGGATTCTTGCTGAAGTGAGTTTATCCTTTGCAGTCAGAAGAGACAGCAGAGGTGTTGGGTATGGAAGAGCAAGCCCGAGTTTAGCTGAGCTGTACAATCCCAGTAAAATGCCATCTCTCCAGATATTGCACATTATTAGGTTTCCTTGTGTTGGAGTAGTTAGTGAGGCAAAGAGGGACATATAAAGCAAACTATTTATTTGCTACTGTCAAGTATCACACTATTAGCAACTAATCTCTAAATCACCCTGTTTTCTACTCTTTCTTTCTTTCTCTTTCTTTCTTTCTTTCTTTCTTTCTTTCTTTCTTTCTTTCTTTCTTTCTTTCTTTCTTTCTTTCTTTCTTTCTTTCTTTCTTTCTTTCTTTCTTTCTTTCTTTCTTCTTTCTTTCTTTCTTCTTTCTCTCTTTCTCTCTTTCTCTCTTTCTCTCTTTCTCTCTTTCCTTTTCTCTCTTTCCTTCTTTCTCTCTTTCTTTCTTTCTTTCTTTCTTTCTTTCTTTCTTTCTTTCTTTCTTTCTTTCTTTCTTTCTTTCTTTCTTTCTTTCTTTCTTCTTTCTCTCTTTCTCTCTTTCTCTCTTTCTCTCTTTCTCTCTTTCCTTTTCTCTCTTTCTTTCTTTCTCTCTTTCTCTCTTTCTCTCTTTCTCTCTTTCCTTTTCTCTCTTTCCTTCTTTCTTTCTTTCTTTCTCTCTTTCTCTCTTTCTCTCTTTCTCTCTTTCTCTCATTCCTTTTCTCTCTTTACTTCTTTCTCTCTTTCTTTCTTTATTTCTTTATTTCTTTCTTTCTTTCTTTCTTTCTTTCTTTCTTTCTTTCTTTCCTTCTCTCTCTCTTTCTTTCTTTCTTCTTTCTCTCTTTCTCTCTTTCTCTCTTTCTCTCTTTCTCTCTTTCCTTTTCTCTCTTTCCTTCTTTCTCTCTTTCTTTCTTTCTTTCTTTCTTTCTTTCTTTCTTTCTTTCTTTCTTTCTTTCTTTCTTTCTTTCTTTCTTTCTTTCTTTCTTTCTTTCTTTCTTTCTTTCTTTCTTTCTTTCTCTCTTTCTCTCTTTCTCTCTTTCTCATCTTTCCTCATCTTTCCCTTTCTCTCTTTCCTTTTCTCTCTTTCTTTCTTTCTCTCTTTCTCTCTTTCTCTCTTTCTCTCTTTCCTTTTCTCTCTTTCCTTCTTTCTTTCTTTCTTTCTCTCTTTCTCTCTTTCTCTCTTTCTCTCTTTCTCTCTTTCTCTCTTTCCTTTTCTCTCTTTCCTTCTTTCTTTCTTTCTTTCTTTCTTTCTTTCTTTCTTTCTTTCTTTCTTTCTTTCTTTCTTTCTTTCTTTCTTTCTTTCTTTCTTTCTTTCTTTCTTTCTTTCTTTCCTTCCTTCCTTCCTTCTTTCTTTCCTTCTTTCCTTCTTTCCTTCTTTCTCTCTTTCCTTCTTTCTCTCTTTCTTTCCTTCTTTCTCTCTTTCTCTCTTTCTTTCTTTCCTTCTTTCCTTCCTTCCTTCCTTCCTTCTTTCTTTCCTTCTTTCTCTCTTTCCTTCTTTCTCTTTTTCCTTCTTTCTCTCTTTCTTTCCTTCTTTCTCTCTTTCTTTCTTTCTTTCTTTCTTTCTTTCTTTCTTTCTTTCTTTCTCTCTTTCTTTCTTTCCTTCTTTCTTTCTTTCCTTCCTTCCTTCCTTCTTTCTTTCCTTCTTTCCTTCTTTCTCTCTTTCCTTCTTTCTCTTTTTCCTTCTTTCTTTCTTTCTTTCTTTCTTTCTTTCTTTCTTTCTTTCTTCTTTCTTTCTTTCTTTCTTTCTTTCTTTCTTTCTTTCTTTCTTTCTTTCTTTCTTTCTTTCTTTCTTTCTTTCTTTCTTTCTTTCTTTCTTTCTTTCTTTCTTTCTTTCCTTCCTTCCTTCCTTCCTTCCTTCCTTCCTTCCTTCCTTCCTTCTTTCTCTCTTTCCTTCTTTCTCTCTTTCTTTCCTTCTTTCCTTCTTTCTCTCTTTCCTTCTCTCTCTCTTTCTTTCTCTCTTTCTTTCTTTCCTTCCTTCCTTCCTTCTTTCTTTCTCTTTCTTTCTTTCTTTCTTTCTTTCTTTCTTTCTTTCTTTCTTTCTTTCTTTCTTTCTTTCTTTCTTTCTTTCTTTCTTTCTTTCTTTCTTTCTTTCTTTCTTTCTTTCTTTCTTTCTTTCTTTCTTTCTTTCTTTCTTTCTTTCTTTCTTTCTTTCCTTCCACCTACAAAGGTCAAAGAGTTGTTGGTGTCACCCTGAATCATCAGTCCTCAGGCATTCTGTTCAGTCTTCTGTTTGTCAGCTTGTTCAGGGGCAGGAGAAGCCCAGCTCCTCTCCGGTACTGTAGAAGACACACAATTAATACTTTTAAGTTAGTGTGGATGACTGAGAATGCAGTCAATGAGGAAGGCTTAACACCCATTCACCAAGACAGCTGTCCTCTGGCAACTGGGTTTCTTAAAGGTCTGTCCTTTGATATAGATCAACTGATGGCTTGCCCTTCAATGTGGAACAGTATAAATACTGCAAGATCCTTTATACCACTGGTGTTTAAATTCAGACTGACAAATGAGCCACAACAACTACTTGAGGGAACAATCCTACAACAGCTTCAATGCCAACAATTGGTGAAGCAAGAGCTTCTTATGGGCAGGTCATGCAAATAACCTCTGCTGAAACCCAAGGTCTGAACAGGAAAAAGCTGAAACATGCCCAGACTCCTGAATAGTGCCATCCAGACCAACTACCAGCACTTCTGAGGCGGAAGAAGTGTTGGAGGAAACTCCAAAGACTTAGGGGATGAGGTAGGATGAACAGGGAGCAGATAGCAACATGGAAAATGCTTCCAGAGAAAGTGCTGCTGTTAAAAGGCTAGAAACCATGGCTGCCAGTCACTAATTGCTGGGGTTTTAACTTTCTATATTTAATAATTCAGTAGTGATGTTAGCTCTGTGAGAAGACCAACAGTTTGGTCACTGTCTCAGCCCAAGCAGGGCTTTCAAGCACTCTTCTATCTTCCGATAGCTTTCCTCTTGTGTAGCATCACCATCACCTTATTATCACCTCCAGCTGGTTCATATTTTAGACATAAACCCAAGATTTATTGGTCTGACTTTCTTGTACTGAAAATATAATTGCTTTCTCAGTTAAAACTGGTTCTAGGAAATCATATTTAGTGCATCAGTTTTTGTGCTTCACTAGAAAACTTGACACCTAAGTTGTTCAACAAGGTCAACTGCTGTGTCCTGCACTTGGGTGACAACATCCCCATGCGATGTTGCAAGCTTGGGGCAGAGTGGCTGGAAAGTTGCCTAGTAGAGAAAGACTTGGGTTCTTTTGGTTGACAGCCAGCTGAAGATGAGCCTGTGTGTGCTCAGGTGGCAACAGTGTTCTGGCTTGGATCAGCAGTGTGGCCAGCAGGACTAGGCTAATGATCTCCCCCACTGTACTCAGCACTGATGAGTCCACACTTTGATTGCTGTGTTCAGTTTTGGTCCACCACTACAAGACAGACACTGAGGTGCTGAAGCATGCCTGGGGAAGGCAATGGAGTTGTTGAAGGATCTGGAGAGCAAGTCTGAGGATTATCTGAGGGAACTGGGCTTGTTTAGTCTAGAGAAGAAAAGGCTGAGGGGAGACCTTCTGCTTCTCTACAACTCCCTGAAAGAAGGTTGGAGCCAGCTCTGCGTGGATTTGTTCCTCCTAGTAACTAGCAATAAGATTAGAGAAAATGGCCTGAAGTTGTGCCAGGGGAGGTTTAAGCTTGATGTTGGAAGAAACTTCTTATCTGAAAGGATTCTCAAACGCTGGAACAGGCTTCCCAGGGAGTTGGCTGAATCCCCATCCAGGAGGCATTGTAAGAGGCAGAGATGTGGTGCAGAGGGACACAGTTTTGCAGCAGACTTGGTAGAGTTAGATAAAGGTTGACTCGATGATATTAAAGGTCTTTTCCAACTGAAATGATTCTGTGCACCATCATGCACTTTTGTAGTTCTAAAGACACACCACTCCCTAGTTCCACACTGAGGGATGTTGCTGGTCTTCCTCATGACCTGCAATTTGGAGCCTGGCACTCCTCTGACATGAGATTTTCTCCCTCATGAAGGAGGACATTTCAACAGTCCAGACACAAGCTCCATGTAAGCAATTTGCTAGAAAAGAAAGATCTTGGCAAATATCCAGTACTTTTATAAGAAAGAAGATAATTTCTCAGGGACAATGAAAAAAAAACACCAAACCACCCATTTTCCTTTGTATTTTTATGAGATACATGTAGAACAAAAAGAAAGAAACCTTTATAATCACTGTGGCTACAAGTGGTTTGATAGAATAGTTGGGGTGAGGAAGTTCTTTTGAGCCAAGCCTTAATGATATGCTGTTAAATCATTGCAGAAGGGGGAGTTGGGGAAAAGAGAATCTGCTGAAGTCGGTGGGAGATCTGCAGCTCACTTCACTGAAGCCAGGATTTCATCCCAAGCCTGCTGCTGACAGCAATCTTCATGAACATCTTAAAAAACATTACAGTATTTCGTCATTGTTTAGTTGGAAACTGAATGTGTCTGTGCCTAGGGAGTATTTCACTCTATCACCTAAACAACTTAATCATCTAAGCTTTTCATGTGCACTGGCAAGGAGCAAACCCAGACATTTGAAAAGGAGAAGAAAAAAAAAAAAAAGGAAAAAATATAAAAATTGAACACCTACTGGAGGATGCAAAATCCCTGATTCTTCCTAGGGAATTCATAATTTCAGCTGCACTGCTTTTGAACCGTAACCCTGGCTTAGTAATCTTCAGCCTGTTCTGTAATGAAGTTCACTGTTACAGATTTTCATATTCAAGAGTAGAAAACTGTAAGGAGCTGAAAAATGAAAGCAGTAACAGTTTATAGGCACAATACTGTAAAATTATCATATTTCTGCAGTTACTGATTTGATTGCCCTTCTTTTAACCACTTATCTGCTTTCTTTAAGTATAAATTACATGAATGGGGGGAAAAAAACACCAAACAAAAAAACCCCCACAATGTTGTGTATGTTTCATGTAGGTGTTTGAAGGAGCTAGAAAGGTCAAGGAGGATGCATGCACAAAGCCTTGCTCTTTCTGGAAGCAAGCAGAAGAAACAAAAAGAGAAGGCCCACGTCTGGTTGAGAAGAGTGTGCAATAAACTTTTACTCACCTACATAATCCTTATTTAGGAGTGGAATGTAAATGGCTTTGCAACGCAATGCTTAGCTGGGTAGTTGTGTTTTATGCTTGCTTCCACACAGACAGACCACTTCCAAGTGGTTTCTCAGAGCAATCTCACAGACTGCAATATTATTTATTTATTTATTTATTTATTTATTTTTAAGCAGTCCAAACATCCCCATTAAACAAACCCAAACAGGATTCAGAAAGTGCAGGATGCCAACACTTTCCTACCCCTCCCTTCTTTCAAGGTCTGAGGATCTCTGTTGCATTCTGGCTCAATTTAAACAAAGCAAACGGCAGTTAGTAGACCCTCCCCTAATGGGCACCCCCACTGGGGACATTGTTTGAGCACCACCACGGACACGTCCCCAGTGCAGCTGGATATGTAAACAAGGACATAATCCGCCTGAAAGGAGTGCTCGCAGTTTGGCAGAGCTCGCTGTGTTGTTAACATATTGTGCCAAAGCAATAACAAAGCCATCATTTAAAAAGTTTATTTGCAGGCTCTTATTAATCAAGAAATTTTCCAGAAATTACTTCTAAAGGAAGTACCTTCCAGAAAGCCACCATTTGGGGAGGAAGGTTTCCAGATGACTTTCTTCCCTTTTTTTTTTAAATTTTTTTTTACTTTTTAAAATTTTATGACTTATCTGCAGACTGTTACTCAGAATAAATCACAATATAGTCCAAGTTCACTCAAGACAGAAAACACATTGCTGTTATACAATGCAAGCATCCTTCTGGGTTTGCAGTTTTGAACTCTCTCCTTTTCTTTCAAGGGCAATCAGGCTGTGAGTTGCAGTTCTTCACCAGACTGCAGATAATCAAGACACTGTATCTTGGCTCACCAATAATGATGTCAAAACATTCATAGCTATAAATTCAATATAATCACCCTGAGTGTGCACAAAAGAGTATTTCCAAGTTAGATTTCCCGAGGAAAGAATGGCACTTTTTCAGTTTCATTAGCTGATGTTCCAAATTTTTAGCATTGAGCATTTTTTCCTAGAATTTTAGGGTGAGCCATAAAAATAGTAGAACAACACAACAGAAGAAGATGACATTTTGAAAATAAGATTTCTATGATCTTTCACAGAATCACAGAACAGCCTGATTGGAAAAGACCTTATGATTATGCACACTTGTAGCCTGGAAGGCCAATCACATCCTAGGTGACATCGAGACCAGCATAACCAGCAGATTGGCAGAACTATTCTGCCACTCTGCTCTGCTTTGCTGTGACATCACCTGGAGTACTGTGTCCAGCTCTGAGGCCCTTGGCACAAGAAGGACATGGACCTGATGGAGAGGGTCCAAAGAAGGCTACAAAGATGGTCGGAGAGCTGGAGTCCCTCCCCTACATGGACAAGGTGAAGAGTTGGGGCTGTTCAGCCCACAGAAGAGAAGGTTCTGGGGAGACTTGTAACTGCATTTCAATATCTGAAGAGGGCCTGCAGGAAGGCTGGGGAGGGACTGTTTAGAAGGGCATGCAGAGATAGGACAAAGGCCAATGGTTTGAAACTGGAACAGGGTATATTTATGTTGGACATAAAGATCAAGTTCTGCGCAATGAGGTAGTGAAATACTTGAATAGCTTACCCAGAGATGTGGTGGAAACCCCATCCCTGGAGATATTCAAGGTTAAACTTTGTGTGTCCCTGGGCAGGCTGATCTAGCTGGTGTGTATACATCTATCTATCTATCTATCTATCTATCTATCTATCTATCTATATCTATATCTATCTAGCTGGTTGGACAAGATGATCTTTGAAGGTCCCTTCCAGTCTGACATGTTTTGTGATTATTGAATCTAACTATTCAGCCCAATAGAATGGGTGATTTAGAATAAAATCATACCCAGAGGTACACTCTGGCATGAGTTTTTATGCAGTTGACAAATCAACACCAAATTATAAACCTGTCTTTAAAAAAAAAAATTATCTTAGAAATTAAGGAAAATGCTTGTTCTGGATCCACTTCATTAATAAAGAAAGCCAGAACAAAACTAGGAAAAAGATGGCTGGGTAAATTTACTATTGAAAAATCTTCATTATAAATTAATATTGCAGCACTTATTTATTGCAGACAGGTTTTGTTTTGTTTTGTGGTTTGATCTTTTTTTTTTTAATAGTCAGGTAGTTCTAGAAGAATTATGGTAGTTTTTTAAATACTTATTTATTTTTTTTCTTCCTTTTTTTCACCCCCCCCCCCCCCCCCCCCCCCCCCAAAAGAAGCTTCTTTACATATTCCATATTTTTTGGTTGCTCCAAAAGAAATAATGAACACAACAGATATTTGTGTGTCTGTTCTGTTTGTGTGCAATTCTACCTACAAACAAGTGGTAAAATTTGGGTAAAATTTGAGCATTTACAATGCTGCTGCAAGGGATGGTGACACAATCATTCCACCAGGATATTTGATCTCTGGATATTCTGGACAAGAAAGATGCTGTGCACGCACAGAATAGATGTATATGCACAACAAAACCTCAGTATGTTCCTTGATGCACATGGGATGTTGATTTGTCCAATCTCATGATGAACTTACCACACATGTTTGATTCAGCCATGCATGGTCCCATGCCTCCACTTTGCTGCACATGTGCAGGCCAGCTGCAACAGTTCAATTCATCATTTTGATACCTGTTGAGCTTAACAGGTCTGTGTTTGAGCTGTTTTTCAACCCAAGTGTAACCAAAATCCCGTATCTGCCCTCTCAACCTAATCAGAGCTATGAACTGATTAAAAAAAGAAGTGTTTTGTGGTCCAACTTGCCTGTGATTTCTTGGCTGGAGCAGTTGAGGTTCTACTAATGCTGCTGCATGTTTAGCAAAACACTTGTAAAGCTCCGTGATACGGGAAAAGATGCCAGTACAAAGTGTCCTTTGCCTTATAAACCTCTTAGACCTCAAAGCTACAGCTGCTGACTACACTGACATTTTCAAAGGAGTGTTCAAAAGCCACTGCAGCCCACCTTCTCAGACCTGTTGAGGAAGGTCTTGCTGCCATGGCCAGGTGAAGTAAAACCAGAGCAAAGCCTTTAATTACTCAGATGTGAGACCTCTGTCTGCTGAGGTGCATATAATGGTTGGGACTGATGATTTTCAAGCTAAATATATGGGATTGGTTTTTATAACTCTCAGCCCTGTGATGTGATCAGCTGCCAGCTGACCTTCTTTGTTCCAGTTCAAACCCAATGAGCCAGACATAATAATTTTTATTATTTTTTTTGTGTCCAGGATGCTTTCTTCATTTTTGAGATCTGCAGATTAGAAATAGTGTTATCACTGACCCCAAAACATAGATGTCCTTGTGTCATAGCCATTTTCATTCTGTGAAGACCATAGAGATTTATTATAGAGTATGTGCTATGACAGATGTCCTTTATGTGATATTCAGCTTAAGGAGATGGCACTGGCTTCATACTAATTACAAACAGCCTTGTCTTTTCAATTGTTGCTAGTTTTGAGCCCTTACTTCAATAATAACAATTTGTTATAGTATTTATTGTATTTAAAATTTATTTATTTATTGTATTTAAAATCATTAATCATAGAGTCATTGACTGTTTTTTTTTTTTTTGTTGTTGGAAAGGACCTTAAAGGTCATCCAGTTCCTCTGCCATGGATGAAGACACCTTCTGCTTGACATGGCTGTTCAAAGCCCCATCCTTGAGTACTTGGTCTTGAGTACTTCCAGGGAGGGGGCATTCACCACTTCTTATCATTACCTTAATATTAAAATTTTAAACCAAAGAGCTTGTTATTATTAACACTGTCAGTTTTTGACCTTCTTAAAATTCTGGCCATGGCTCCTTTTCTACTGCATAAAGTCACCTTCATGACATCACTGAGACATGAGTGAGTAAAACTGAATGAAGCTGCTCATAGCCTGAACATGTGATAGTGTGAATTACCCTGTGTATACAAGCAAACTCTTAGCACAATACTGTAATTACTATTTATTCATCTCAGTACTGAAGAAGTCTTCTGTTTTGGTCAAAGAATAGACAGCAGTGGCTCAGCTGATGGTGACACCTCCTTTTGGATCAATTACTAGAGAGATGTTGAGCCGTGAGTGAGGCACAGCAAAGAACAAATATTATTTCCCTCTGCCTACTGCAGCTACCCAGGAGCACAAACCAGGATCTCTGCATCACTTCAGCTGCCAAACCAACCTTCCACTGCTTTGGAGTTGGCAAGTATGATGTCACAAAGCTAAACAGGGAAGAAAAGCAGAAAAAAAGGAAAGAAATGAGGGAGAAAATGTATGTTTAAGAAGTCTAAGTTTTAATGCCTTCCAACTGGAAAAGTCAGGACACAGTGAATAAAGCAGCCAGATTCATGTTCACAATATGCCTTTTTAATTGCCCCCCCCCCCTTCATTTTCCCCAGAAAACAATTGGCAACCCCTGACCTGAAAGTTATATTACTAGGTAGTACAGAAGGAAAATAGATCCTCACTATTGATACAGCTTCAAGACTTGATTGGATTTAAATACTAAAAGAGACCAATGAGTAAGATGGGGACTATCTTTTGAGCAGATCCTGCTGTGACAGGACAAGGGGAGATTGGTTTAAACTAAAAGAGAAGATTCAGGCACGACATGAGGAAGAGTTTTTTTTACAACAAAGATGTTAAGATACTGGGGCAGGTATCTCAGAGAGGTGGTAGACATCCCACTGCTAGAACAATTCTAGATCAGGTTATTTAGGGCTTTGAGCCACATGCTCCAGTTGCAGATGACCCTGATGACTGCAGGGGATTAGACTAGATGAGATTTAGAGTTTCCCTTCCAATCCAAACCATTATATGATTCTATGATTTACAATGTCTGTGTTTCTTTAGCACTGCCAGATAGTGATGAGGATTGGGGTCTGCCTGTTTTGGACCTCAGAAGGCAGATGCAATGCATAATTGCATTCCCCAGGGATCAGTACTGGGCTCCGTCCTCTTTAACATCTTCATTGATGATCTGGATGAGGGGATTGAGTCAGTCATCAGCAAGTTTGCAGATGACACCAAGTTAGGAGCAGACGTTGGTCAGTTAGAGGATAGAAAGGCTCTGCAGAGGGACCTCAACCAATTGGACAGATGGGCAGAGTCCGATGGCATGGCATTTAACAAGTCCAAGTGCCAGGTGATGCACTTTGGCCACGGCAACCCCATGCAGAGATACAGGCTAGGGTCAGAGTGGCTGGAGAGCTCCCAAACAGAGAGGGACCTGGGGGTACTGATTGACAGCTACCTAAACATGAGCCAGCAGTGTGCCCAGGTGGTCAAGAGGGCCAATGGCATCCTGGCCTGCATTAGGAATAGTGTGGCCAGCAGGAGCAGGAAAGTCATTGTACTCTGCATTGGTTAGGCCACACCTTGAGTACTGTGTCCAGTTCTGGGCCCCTCAGTTTAAGAAGGTCGTCGAGACACTTGAATGTGTCCAGAGAAGGGCAACAAGGTTGGCGAGAGGCCTTGAGCACAAGCCCTATGAGGAGAGGCTGAGGGAGCTGGGGTTGTTTAGCCTGGAGAAGAGGAGATTCGGGGGAGACCTCATTGCCCTCTACAACTACCTGAAAGGTGGTTGTAGCCAGGAAGGGGTTGGTCTCTTCTCCCAGGCAACCAGCACCAGAACAAGGGGACACAGTCTCAAGCTGTGCCAGGGGAAGTTTAGACTCGAGGTGAGGAGAAAGTTCTTCATTGAGTGAGTCGTTCATCATTGGAATGTGCTGCCCAGGGAGGTGGTGGAGTCACCGTCCCTGGAGGTGTTCCAGAGGAGATTGGATGTGGCACTTGGTGCCATGGTCTAGTCATGAGGTCTGTGGAGACAGGTTGGACTCGATGATCCTTGGGGTCTCTTCCAACCTTAGTTATACTGTGATACTCTCATACTGTGATACTCTCATACTGTGATAATGCTGCCTATTAAGCGAATCAGTCTATATTCTTCTGTTGTTGTTGCTGTTGTTTAGCAAAATTTTCATGCCAAGAACAAGTATTTGAAACTTGTCTTCCTGTTTTCTGCAAAAGCAGTGGATAGGTCACATGCAAGCAGTAGAGATACACCAAATTTCTGAAATATCATAGTTTTTATTGAGGTTAGCTATTGGCTGGTACCAGAGCAGTGAAACAGTTAAATAATTTTACCTTCTGCTGAAACAATATATAACCTCTTCGTTATTATGCATCACTTTCATGCATAGTTTTTGAAGATATAGTGATTTATCCAGCTGGTTTCTTATATAATTTTGAGGTATAAATTTATATAGTGGAAATTTTAGTGTATTTATGATGCATAGTAAATTGTATTTAAAAAGTAACTTGTGCAATACATTATGCAGTCTTGCTTTAGACTGTTCATTCAACACATATGCAGAAGCTTAAGAACTGATCCAGATTTTCTGTTCTGAACTTCAAAAATAAGTGGAGACATAAGACATTGCAAAAATCCCTAATTTCCTCTACTGAGGACTTATGTTGTGCAACATCTTAGTTCTATATGGAAAAAAAAAAAAAGACTGTTTTCAGGGCCACACTAGCTGAAATCAGTACTGAAGTCTGAGGATGTCCACACAATGATCATGTGTGAGAAAATAATGAGCACAGGATTTTGTTCCTATGTATGAAAAATAAAGAAGTGCTAATCCAAGTGCATGATTTTTTGCATGGGTTAACTCCTTCAGCAACTCCACTTCTCTCTCAAATTCCCAGAGAAAGCCCTGCATGTGATTTGGTATCTTCTGGCGCAACGGTGGCCAGTTGCCAGTTGGGGCTGTTCAACCCGGAGAAGAGAAGGCTCTAGGGGCACCTTATAGCAGTCTTCTAAGTACATGGAGGGGAGCTACAGGAGCTGGGGAGGGTCTTTTTACAAGGCATTGTAGAGACAGGATGAGAGGGAATGAATTGAAGCTAGAATAAGGGTAGGTTTAGATTGGATATTAGGAAGAAAGTCTTTAGAGTGAGGGTGGTGAGACACTGGAACATGTTGCCCAGGTTGTGGATGCCTCTTCCCTGAAAGTGTTGCTGGATGGGGCTTTGAGCAACCTGTTCTAGTGGAAGGTGCCCCTTCCCATGTTGGGTGCCTTGAACCAGATAACCTGTAAGGCCCCTTCCAACCCAAACTATTCTATAACAACCTAAGTTTCCATGATATTACTTTAGAAAACTGTATTGGTTTACAGCAGTTGAATAAATTGAAAAAACCCACCTTTTTATTGTAACTTCTGTGGTGGGTTTAGGCTATTTCTTTAAAATTTAGTTACAGATTTTGAGCAGAAAAGTAGAAAAATATAAATAAATCACTACTCAGTGTAAAAAGGAAAACAAAAGACGTATCTTTCCTCTGCAGAGACCCCATGTGGAAATACATGTAGAGTAACATTTTACATGTAAGGAGCATCCCCACAATCACTACAGTCTTCCAAGTATATGAATAGCAGCCTTTGGGCTATACGTAAAGGCACTCAAGATATCTGTCTCCACTTATGCAAAAAAATTATGGTTCAAGATGAAGCACAAGTCCTAACTGAAGTATTCTCTTGTCTGCCTTGTGAACAGATCCCAGAATACCCCTTTTAATATGAATTACTCAAGTGACAAAATCTTTACCTGCAGTTTTGAGAATGAGCCATCAAATCCTAATCAGCAAGGCAATTTTCTTATGCTAATGGTTTTCTTATGAATTAAAACCAAATCACTCATGTAAGACAAAATGCATAGAAATCTGTCATCCATAGGCTCTTGGTTTTTCCACCTAAACCTAGACTTAGGAATTTGGAATTTACCTAAATCACAAAGATTAAAGGTAAGGATATGACAAATTGCCTAGAAGCATTGCAGCCTATATTCTGCTCTTTGAGACTAGCAAAATTCATGGTATGACCTAGAACAGGACGTAGTCCATAAAACTATCAAATTTCCATCTTAAATCATACACATTTTCTGGCAACTGGCTTATCTAACAAATTTCAGTAATAGGTATTCACATTTAAATTTAAGATATCAAGATACTGAGTCAGCAAAAAAGTGCTATTAGTAAATTTCTGGAGTGTCACAGAATTGTTTTGGTTGGATAAGACCTTGAACAACATCAAGTACAACCATTAACCCAGCCCTGCCAGGTCACCACTCATCCATGTCCCTCAGCACCACATCTACACAGCTTTTAAAATGTTCTGGGTATGGGGACTCCACCACCTGCCTGCGCAGCCTGTTCCAAGCCCTGACAATCCTTTGTGGGAAGAAATTATTCCTCATGTCCAGCCCAATTCTCCCCTTGGGAGAAAGGACCAATGCCCACCTCATTCTAACCTCCTTTCTGGGACTTGTAGAGAGCCATGAAGTCTCCCCTCAGCCTCCCGTTCTTCAGACTGAACAACCTCAGTTGCTTCCTCAGACCTTTCTCCAGAACTTTGTTGCCCTTCTCTGGGCACACTTCAGTATCTGAAGGTCTTGTAGTGATGAGCCTGAAACTGAAGCCAGGATAAAAGGTGTGGCCTTGACAGTACTACAATCAGGCCAGTACTCTGTTTCACATGATTCAAGGTCTTTAAGTCTTTACACTGTAAGGAGTGGGAATAAAAAAAGTGTCTTTTCAGGCACTCTAGAACCTCCAGCCTGTGACTTTCTCATGCTATCTCAACCTTTAATTGCATAAGAGTTCACACTTGGTTCAAAAATCACCCTACTTTGAAAAAAGCCAGGGAATAACCCCAAATGGTTTTAGATTCACACATATGCTTCAATCTTCCTCTGTATAGATCATACAGATGTTTTCTTTTAAGACTTGCTCAACAATAATTGAATATACAGGGTCATTGTTCCAGTTTGCATAGGCATGGTCCTAATTTGAGTAAATATATTGTGATCAAGAGGACCAACAAATGGAAAATGCCCTAAGCTTGGTAAAATGATAGTGACTCTTAGGGTACAGGAAGCTGATGGTCAGAAATTACCCCAATACCCTTTGCTTTTATTTTATTTTTTTAAACTACTTTAAAAGTTTAGGAGATCAGGGATGAACCATTCAGGACTCCCAAACAATATCACATAAAATGCTGTAACAGAGGCATTGAAAGTAGCAAGATAAGCAAACTATGCTGTCAGATCCCAACAAGAATGAAATTACTATGAGCCTTGTATTCCTTTTGAATAAATTCTGTTGACCACTTCTCCTGAAATATAAATAACCAAACAAATGTACAGGGATAGCTTCCAGGATGCTGGCCTCCTGCTGGGCGATGGCTCAGAATGTTGCAGCTGGCCATGAAAACTGTTCCACTGCAAAGGAACATATTTGTCAGTATTTCAAACAAATAAATGCACATTCTTACTCAGTGGATAGCTATTGGGAAACTTCCAGAGCTTTCATTTTTGTGCCTTTTTGAGTGTCAAGTGGGGTAAGTCTTTTAAATAATTTTCCTTTTCATTTTTTTCTTCCCCCCCCCCCCCCCTTTTCCTTTTCCTTTTCCTTTTCCTTTCTCTTTCATTTTTCATTTTTAAAAAAAAAATTCCTTTTCTTTTTCTTTTTCTTTTTCTTTTTCTTTTTCTTTTTCTTTTTCTTTTTCTTTTTCTTTTTCTTTTTCTTTTTCTTTTTCTTTTTCTTTTTCTTTTTCTTTTTCTTTTTCTTTTTCTTTTTCTTTTTCTTTTTCTTTCTTTTTCTTTTTCTTTTTCTTTTTCTTTTTCTTTTTCTTTTTCTTTTTCTTTTTCTTTTTCTTTCTTTTTCTGTTTCTTTTTCTTTTTCTTTTTCTTTTTCTTTTTCTTTTTCTTTTTCTTTTTCTTTTTCTTTTTTCTTTTTCTTATTCTTATTCTTTTTCTTTTCCTTTTCCTTTTCCTTTTCCTTTTTCTTGAGTTAAGCTGCCAAATTCATCTTAACTACCTGTTCAAATTATATTTGGATGAAAGGTTGCAGCTTAAAATGAATGCTAAATGACAGTTGTATAAATGTTCACAAATTTTAGGGAATTTAAGATTGTTGTCTCTGTGACTCATCCTATTTCTCATTTACCTCCCTGGCGCTCTCCTTAAGCACATTATTTTTTCCTAGGCTGGAGGGGAACACTGAAAGGCATGAAAGTTTAGTCCACTTTAAATTTTCATGAGATGTTTTATATTATGATTATAAGGTCAGTTTAAATACCTAGGACAGGGAAAGAAAATTAAGATAAATGATAGGAATCATAAAAGCTTTTTAAAAAGGAAAAATGGTATGAGCTTGTTATTGAGACTGAAGACCACCTGTGGGAGAGTGATGTAACAGGTTGCAATGGATCACAGAATCTCAGAATGGTGAGGGTTGGAAAAGACCTCTGGAGGTCATGCAGTCCAATCCTCCTGCTAAAGCAGTGGCACCCACAGCAGGTTACCCAGAATCACAATGCCCAGGTAGGTTTGGAATCTCTCCAGAGAAGGAGACTCTACAACCTCTATGCTTAGCCTGCTTTACCTTATCCAGATTTGTATTATAGATATCTCTTCGCTCTTGCTCCTGGAATCAGAAGGGCCAGATGTGATGCTCATGACATGCTTTGCTCCTTTCCCCCTTTCCCTTTCCCTTTCCCCTTTCCCTTTTCACCTTTCTGCTTTTCCCTTGTATTCACTGCATAAATATTTTCCAGACTCCATACTTCAGCTTGCCTTTAGCATTTCTTCCATTCATTTGGCCATTTTCCTTGCCTTTTCTGCTGGCATCATCCATTTTTCCTTCTAACATTAGATTATTGCAAGGTCAATAAATTCCTGCAAGCCTTCACACTCAGCTGGTGTGGGTCTGGCAGTTTACCACCTGTCAACTCTCACCAAAGGAGAATAGAATAGAATAGAATAGAATAAAATAGAATAGAATAGAATAGAATAGAATAGACCAGGTTGGAAAAGACCTGTGAGATCATCAAGTCCAGCCCACCACCCAACACCATCTAATCAACTAAACCATGGCACCAAGTGCGTTATCCAGTCTCTTCCTAAACACTTCCAGTGATGGTGACTCCAGCACCTCCCTGGGCAGCCCATTCCAATGGCCAATCTCTCTTTCTGTGAAGAAATTCTTCCTAACATCCAGCCTAAACCTCCCCTGGCACAGCTTGAGACTGTGTCCTCTTGTTCTGGTGCTGGTTGCCCAGGAGAAGAGACCAACCCCCACTGGTTACAACCACCCTTCAGGTAGAGCGCCATAAGGTCTCCCCTGAGCCTCCTCTTCTCCAGGCTAAGCAACCCCAGCTCCCTCAGCCTCTCCTCATAATGCTTGTTCTCCAAACCCCTCCCCAGCTTTGTTGCCCGTCTCTGGATACATTCCAGCAACTCAACATCCTAAACTGAGGGGCCCAGAAATGGACAGAGGACTCAATGTGTGACCTGACCAGTGCTGAGTACAGGGGCAGAATACTTCCCTGCTCCTGCTGGCCACACTATTCCTGATACAGGCCAGGGTGCCATTGGCCTTCTTGGCTTTCAGACCATGCAGACCTGGGAAACTGATTCTGTATATTCCAGTTAGGAGACAGCAAAAATCATGAGTTTCTGATGAATTAGGGATTCAATAAAGCCTGAGGAAGAATGTATTTGTCTTTGTTTCTGTAGATCATCAAAGCACTACTAAGTATAAAAGTGTCCTCTGTAAAGACAGGAGCCTTCAGCCCTATATTTTTATACTTGTAACCACCTCTTTAAAGTCGTTCACCATATTTCCTCAACATACACATATATACAAGTTATGTGAAAATATTTAAAGAGACTTTAGCAACCTATGTAATGTTTTAGGATACAATGAATATCTAGAGGGAATAATAATTTAAAAAAAAAAAAAAAAAGGAAGAAAAATCCAAAGCAGATGTTTATTCATAATATTCTGACATTTATATGAAAAGACAAACCAAACAAAATTCCAAAGTATTATTTCTGTTCTACCCCTTCCTTTCCTTTAGGCTACAGTCACACATTAGATGTAGAACAACAGAACAGAAAGTACAGAAAACCTGGCAGAGAAGGATAAGGAAAGTCCATCATTTGAACTTTTTAGTTTAGAGGTTTCCAGCATAAAGGTATGTGAGCTCAAATAAAACTGACAGTTTAAGCAAACATTTCTCTGATTTCTTAGCCTCAAACAATAATCTATAGCCTTCACCTTTGATACCTGATATATAAGTTGGAAGTTCTTCCCTTCCAAACCAGCCACTAATTTGTATTTCTCCCACAAGCCCTTCATTCATGGTTCCCAACCAAAAGGTATTAGGGCTGCTATCTTGCTGCTGCTGCTTGAGCATTTACTAGTTTTATAAGTGGTTCCTTGTAGAATGGTTCATTTTTTTTCCCCTACTTCTGTATTCTCAAAAAATTAAATTAATTTTTTTCTCTGAAAACTGTTCTCATTAGTACTACCCCAGATGTTAGTGGTTATGCTGCACTAGACTAATAATGCTCAACAACAAATGACTAGACTTTTTATAATACATATTGAGTAGATAGGAAAGTCATCATTCACTTTTCGTAAGAGTTATAATATTGATTTTACAAAAGTCAAATTAAATGGAGACATGAATACACACCCTGTAATAGATTTTCAATAGTTGAATAGCATTATCATACAGATAAATGTTTTATGGCACCTAGGACATTTGCTGGTAAATAGAAAAATGGAGAAAATAGAGGAAAAATGAAGAAAGAAATTATGTTTAGAGTTAAATAAATTGTGGGGTTTAATTTTTATATATTTTTTTTAACCCACAGTGCTGTTGTTAGTTTTATCCTTTCCTTCAACCCTTTTCAACCTGAAGTCATGCATCTGGATTAAAATGAAATGATGAACCCATTTCTAAGTACAAGAAAAATTAGCACCTATCTAAAACTTCTTATTTACTCTGTTAAATCCTGTCTCTTTTCTGTCCTCACCTGCAGCAGGTTTATGAAGATTACTGTAAATTTTCCACACGAGGCCATTGCTGGGAAGCAAGATTTTGGTATAAAAAAACTTGTGGGAAGTGGAAATAAAACCTTCAACCTGCCTGCTGTAGTCAAAGCAGTGTTAGCCAAAGTGGGAAATGTTATAAAGCTTCTCTTGTCAGGTAAATATCTTTATTTCTACTATTTATATATCCCTTTCAGAGTAAATGGTTTCTTGTACTTCCGCATATATTCTAGCAGGGCTGGTAGGAGTCAAGGGATCCAATACACTTGCTATGTGTCCTTGCTCCTGCATTTCACTGTTGTTGTAGTGTAGTTTGTCTGGTTTTTAAATTATGGTAAATAAGGCTATTTTTAATACATTAGCATTATTTTTTTTTTGGTGTCTTTTTGTCTAAACCTTCTATATTCCTGGCTTAACTACAATATCCAAGCCTGCAACTCAGGCATTAGCATTATTTTCATGTGGGAGGTGACATTGAGCCATAGGCCTCCTCTTGCTTTCACATGCATTATAGATGAAGAATGTGTCAAAACTTCTCAGTCTCTATTGTCTCTGATCTGTATTGGAGTTATATCACAACATGCAGGAGCATGCAAAGAAACTTCTGCAAGGACTTTCGCATCCTCCTTGAGAGAGTACTACATCTTCAGGAAAAAAAAAATTCCCCAAAATCCCAACAAAAGAAGGAAAATCCCCACTTCCTCCTCAAACCCAGAGGCTGCTGTGGTGGCTATTGAGTAGCAGTAAAATGCAAGTGGAATGTGTCCTCTGCCAATCTTAGAATAGAATAGAATAGAATAGAATAGAATAGAATAGAATAGAATAGAATAGAATGGAATAGACCAGATTGGAAGATACCTTCAAGATCATCATGTCCAACCTATCACCCAACACCACCTAATCAACTAACCATGGCACCAAATACCCTATCCAGTCTCCTCCTAAACACCTCCAATGATGGCAACTCCACCACCTGCCCGGGCAGCCCATTCCAATGGGCAATCATTCTCTCTATGAAGAATTTCTTCCTAACATCCAGCCTAAACCTCCCCTGGCACAGCTTGAGATTGTGTCCTCTTGTTTTTTTGAGAATCACTCAAATAGCCATGCTCTATCTTGGAACCCACACATCTTGCAAATTATCAGCTGATTGTTACTCCTACCTATATGAGAAAATGTTAACTCAAGGAATTTTCAGCTTCTGCACCATGTCAGCAACACCTTGCCCAATGGATTTAAAAGAGATCTTCAAAAGGCTTTTCCATTTAAATTATTTATTCATTTAATTCCCATTAAAAGGTAACCTAGATTTATCCCAGTTGCACTTAACATCCTCCCTACTTATGATAAATTCCATCTGTATAAACACACCTGTGTGAGGAACAGAGGAATACAGATGTTAAATAAAGTGTAAAAGGAAATGTTTCAGGTGGGTTCTATCTTGATGAACTTTACAGAACTATTGCTCTCTGAAGATAGATGATCCATGCCCCTTAACACTTTGTATCTTGGACATGGTTTCTGTAAGAGAGGCCTTATTCTAGTCAGCTTTTGTTATATATACATACCCCCACATTATTTATTTGACCTTTTGGTACATTGCTGACACTATGCAGTCTTCAGATTTATTTTTTTGTTACCAGAAACAAGACTTTTGTTTTTTCCTGAGAAAACATCTGATCCTGCTTCTTATCTCCTCTCTGGTTCCCATGCTCACCACCAATGCTCAACTTAGATCAAAAAGGCAGCACTACAAATTCAACCTTCTTCCTCTAATGTGATCTTCTTGTGTAACTATTTTTGCATCTATCTGTCTGATAAAGGGAATGAATGGACATAGATGTTAAATGGGTGCTAACCATGAACAATGCCATTTTTGATGACGACTCTGAATTCCAGTCACTACATAAAGATTCATGAAACCAGAAGGCAAGGGTAGATTCCCTTCCCCACTTTTTTATATGGGGAAGAATACAGGAAAAAGGTGGGAAGAGAAATTTCCTGAAGGCCACATGTAAGACTGTGATTTGAAAGCTTTTGGGGTGATGAAAATGACTCTTCATCATTAACACAAGCATTTGCTTTCTCAGAGCAGTTGAATGCTCAGTTTTTTTCACTAACCTCAGTAGGAGCTGAGAGAATCCAGACCCTTTCAAACTCAATACCATAGGAGTACAGTTATACCCTCTAGAGGAATGGAAAGCAATATGCATACCTACACTATTACTGCTTATATGATGTCCAGCATCAACTTTGTTCTGAACACAAATTTTTTTCTTCATTTCTGAATAAAAATAATAACTAGTAACCATACATTGTGTTACATGAAACACCCTTCCCCCCCCCCCCCCCCCCCCCCCCCCTTCTTAGTTTCCTAAAAAATGCCAAAGAATTTTTTGAACTGCAAATGCCAGATGGTGGTTTTCTAAAATACCCTGGACTCCTTGACTCTCCCAGCATTTAATTCATTCTTTTTTTGATGGGCTTAGCTCCCTTGTTACCACTCAAATCCCCTATATGATCAGCTTGGACTTCTCAGATTGGTATCCTGCTCTCCTGTGGAAAAAAAACCCAACAAAACAACCAAACAACAAAAATACACTTTCAGAATTGTAGCTCTTTTACCTCCAAACTCCATTACCTTTCCCACTGATATTTTTCCTAACCTCAAGAGTGATTTCTCTTGAGATGTATGAAACTGCAAAATCCCAGCCCACAAAAAGCCAGAGGCACTTTTATTTATTTTTTTTTCTTTTCCTGGAGAAAATACTATCTGATTTTTCAATCTTCTCCATCTTTCCGTATCAACCATTCTTCCTGCCATGTAATTCTTGTGCTTTACATGTTCTGCAGAGCACTTAAATAGATTGTAAGCAGCTGGGTTCTAAATTCTTCTTGTCCAGCAAGACTAAGAGATAAGATTTCCCCACAGACATGAGCTCCTGCACAGATGCTAACAAGAATTTCATTGAGGTTGTAAGTCCTTGCTGGTTTTCTACATTGCCATTAACTTGTGCTTGACACAGGTTGGGTCCATGGCAGCAGCAGAATTGCTTGGCTGAGGATTACCTCCTCTAGGATGATTTTAAAGTTACAACACAATAAAACAACTGTGAAAATTAATCTGGAGTTCAAGCCTGGCACTCTGGAGACACAGCTCGTCTGCAGCACTTTTATTTCTCCCTCCATGGGCTTATTATTTCCTCAGACAAGACCTAGTATAGTCTTTGAATTCACACCTATTGTATAGTGTACATAAACAAAATGTGTTCTGATGTACCCTGGTATTAAGTTGGCTAAGGAAATTTTTTAGTAGCCATATCGTTGCAATATTGATTGATATCCTTTACATCAAATGGAGAAAAAGGATTACGTGGATCCATGTGTGGTCAGACAAAGTCAAATCATTTCAAAAGAGGAAAAAGAGAATGCTCAAGGATCTGATGAGGCAGAGCAAGTCCATTAGTAATCACAGAGTCATGGAATTCCAGCATGGTGGATGTTGGAGAGGACCTCTGGACATCTAGTATACCAACCCTCATCTAAAGCAGGGTCACCCACAGCAGCTTGCCCAGGAGCACAGTGTCAAGGGGGGTTTGGAATCTCTCCAGAGATGACTCCATAACCTCTCTGCACAGTCTGCTTCAGGGCTCCAGCACCCTCACACCAAAAAGGTTTCTCCTCTTGTTCAGATGCAACCTGTTGTCCCTTGTCCTGCTGCTGGACACCACTCAATGACAAGTGCTGCCCCCATCCTCCTCATAGAGTCCTTAAGGCTGGAAAAGACTGTTACAATCATTGAGTCCAGCAGAAAACACAACACATTTCTCCAGTTTTATCTTATTTTTCGGACTCCTTGCAAATACATGGCTAAATGTTGAGGTGAATCAGGGGAATACTTACACAGCTGGTGACTATGAGTACCATTGAGGTTGCAATATAGGTTTGCAAGGTATTTACTGCAATAAAGGGCTTCAAAAGAAGCATCATCTGCAAGGATGAGTGAAGCCAGGATGACAGGGTATACATAAACCAAATCCTGTTTTTTTGCTTGGGGTGCTCTAATTTATGACTATGTTGATGTTGTATATTTGATTATAGCATAACTCTTGGATTATTCTCAAGTTTTCCTGGCAGCTCAAAATAATGGAGACACTAGAAAATGTGCAGAAATGCAAACATGTGCCTTCTGTGATTAAACAGTTCATGGAAACACTGGTTTTGATTTTAACGCCTACTTTCTGAGTGGAAAACAATATAGTTTACTAAACCTCAGTAGGACTGGATATGTAAGAAAAATAAAGTTAACCTCTTTGTCTTGGACTCAAATGAATAATTATTTTTTTGCCAAAACATGAAATCTCAAGTCAGTAGCAAAAAACCTACTGGGTTCTGGGCAAGTGTTTGTAGCTTCAGCAAGAATTAATGGCTGCTAGTTATAAAGTACCAAAGATGTCTTCCCACACCAGTTCAGGTACAATTAATATTAGTCCTATTTTCCTTCCTCCCCATATCAGGAGAAAAGAAAGAAGAGACAAAAATCTTGACTCCTTGGCCTGTCCTATCTGTTGTTACCTCCATGGCATAACAAATCTGTTGGATAAAATTTAGTTCATGTTATACTTGCAATGTTTTCTATTTAAGTGAAACAGGTACTGTAGGCTTCCTTCTTCACACAGTGATCCAGCTGGTACATCTCTACCAGGATAGGAACATCACTGACTGCTCAGTTTTATCTTGATACACGGATTTTAGACTAGTCTAGTCTAGACTAGACTAGACTAGACTAGACTAGAATAGAATTAACCAGGTTGGGAAAGACCTTTGAGATCGTCACACCCAACCTATCACCCAACACTATTAATCAACTAAACCATGGCACCAAGCACCCCATCAAGTCTCTTCCTAAACACTTCCAATGATGGTGACTCCACCACCTCCCTGGGCAGCCCATCCCAAGGGCCAATCTCTCTTTCTGGGAAGAATTTCTTCCTAACACCATCCTAAATCTCCCCGGTGCAGCTTGAGACTGTGTCCTCTTGTTCTGGTGCTGGTTGCCTGGGAGAAGAGACTAACCCCCACCTGGCTAAAACCTCCCTTCTGGTAGTTGTAGACAGCAATAAGGTCTCCTCTGATCCTTCTATTCTCCAGGCCAAGCATCCCCAGTTCCATCAGCCTCTCCTCATGGGGCTTGTGCTCCAAGCCCCTCACCAACTTTGTTGCACTTCTCTGGACAAATTCCAGCAAGTCAACATCTTTCCTAAACTGAGGGGCCCAGAACTGGACACAGGACTCAAGGTGTGGCCTAACCAGTGCTGAGCTCAGGGACACAATGACTTCCCTGCTCCTGCTGGCCACACTGTTCCTGATCCTGGCCAGGATGCCATTGGCCTTCTTGGCCACCTGGGCACACTGCTGTCTTATATTCAGCCCACTATCAACCAGCACCCCCAGGTCCCTTTCTGCCTGGCTTCTCTCCAGCCACTCTGACCCCAGCCTGTAGTACTGCATGGGTTTGTTGTGGCCAATGTGCAGAACCTGGCACTTAGATGTGTTCAATGTCATGCCCTTGGACTCTGCCCATCTGTCCAGCCTGTCAAGATCCCTCTGCAGAGCTCTCCAACCTTTTAACAGATCAACTCCTGCCCCCAGCTTGGTGTCATCTGCAAATTTACTGATGATGGACTCAATCCCTTCATCCAGATCGCCAATAAAGATATTGAACAGGATGGGTTCCACCACTGATCCCTGGGGGGCACCACCAGTGACTGGCTGCCAGCTGGATGTGGCACCATTCACCACCACCCTCTGGGCTCGGCCCTCCAGCCAGTTCCTAACCCAGCACAGAGTGCTCCTGTCCAAGCCAGGGGCTGACAGCTTGGCCAGGAGTTTGCTGTGGGGGACAGTGTCAAAGGCCTTGCTGAAGTCCAGGTAGACTACATCCACAGCCTGCCCCACATCCACTAGGTGATCACCTGGTCACAGAAGGAGATCAGGTTGGTGAGGCAGGACTTGCCCTTCCTAAATCCATGATGACTGGGCATTCCTGGAATCACAGAATTGTTTTGACTGGAAAAGGCGTTTATGATCATAGAGTCCAAGCATTCTCTACCAAATCTGGTTCTAAACTATGTCTCTCAACACCACATCTTTGCATCTGTTAAACACCTCCATGGGTAGAGATTCAACCACCTTCCTGGGGAGCCTATTCAAGTCTTTGAGAACCGTTTCAAAAAAGAAGTTCCTTCTATCATCCAACCCAAACCTCTCACAGTACAACTTGAGGCCATTTCCTCTTGTCCTGTGACTTATTACTAGGTACAAGAGATCAATCCCCACCTGTTTCTGTCCTCCTTTCAGGGAGTCAAAGAGAACCAGAAAGTTTCCCCTCATCCTCTTTTTCTCCAGGCTGAACAATCCCAGGTCCCTCAGCTGCTGCTCACCAGATCTGTTCTCTGGACCCTTCACCGTCTTCGTTGCCCATCTCTGGACATGCTCCAGCAACTCAACAACCTTCCTGGAGTAAGAGGCCCAAAACTGAACCCAGTCCTCTCTTTGTGGCCTCCCCAGTGCTGAGGACAAAGGGTCACTGTTGGGGTCCTGCTGTCCACACTGCTTCTAACAAAGCCAGAACACTGGTGGCCTTCTTGGCCATCTAGGCACATTTTGGCTCATCTTCAGCCATTTGTCAACCAGCACTCCAGGATCCTTTTCCACTGGGCAGCTTTTCAGACACTTTCCCCCAAGCTTGGAGCATTCATGGCGTTGTTGTGATCCAAGCGCAGGACTCAGCACTTGGCCTCATTAAACCTCATCCCTTTAATTTCTACCCATTGATCCAGCCTGTCCAGATCCCTCTGTGAATCCTTCCTGCCCTTCAGCAAATCAGCACAACCTTCCAGCTTCGTGTAATCTGCAAAGTTACAGAAGGTGCCTCAATTCCCTCATTCAGGTAATTGATAAAGACATTAAAGAGATCTGGCTCTGGCACTGATCTGTGGGGAACACCACTGGTGATTTGCCACCAATTGGATTTAACTCCATTCACCACCACTCTTTGGGTCTGACCATCAGCTGGTTTTTAACCCAGACTAGTGTCCACCCACCTAAACCATGAGCAACAAGTTTCTCCAGGAGATTGCTGTGGGAGGCACTGTCAAAGGTGTCAATGAAGTCCACAGCCTTTCCCTCAGCCACTCAGCAGGTCACATTGTCATAGAAGAGGATCAGGTTTGTCAAGCAGGACTTTCCCTTTATGAGCCCATGCTGACTGGGACTGATTGGCTGGTTGCCCTGCACATGAAAAGTAGAAGCTGGTCTATATCTTTGTCACCTTTCACATCCCAGTGTGGCAGAGGGAAGCTGTTCAAGGCAATAACTTCAGTCTGGAGCCCTTGTTTGGCAGGTTTGGTAAAAGCAGGCATTTTTACTGGAATGACCTTCCTCTTCCAATGGAACAGGACCATTGTGACCACAGTCTAGATAGTCATATTGGCCTCATCAGTGTGTTCATTAAAGTGAAACTTCACAATGCATTCTTGTCATGGTGCCTGTTTCATCTGTCCGTGTCTGCACCCATTTTAGTTTAAAATAGAGGTCACAGTATCCTAACAAGCATTTGAATAAAATGAAGCCAGGAGCTAAATATGAATTCATATTTTATCATATAACATTATCCTTATGATAGAGATTAGCAGTTTTCAGTTCAAACTCATATAGGAATTAAACTTGTGCCCTAAGTTTCAGCTCAGTGCAACGAGCAAGTAAATGCTGGGAATGAGGATTTGTAATGGTTAACCCAAGCCACCCTTAACTACCCACACCTCTATAATGTCCTATACTGGCTATGCAACTGTAGAAATACACTTAAAGAAGTAATCTGTCCTTTTAGCTAATAACATCAAAATGAGACCTTTTTCTTCACTTTGCCTGGACCTCTAACCTTTAAAGGTGAGTTAGACAGCTGCAGAAAACCTGATCTCATTTTCTGCCCCTGGCAAGATTTTTTCAAGTTCATCTTCTTTTTTTTTTCCCCTTTTCCCCCCCACCCCCTTCTCTCAAAATCTGATGAAAAATGAAATGTCATGAAAACAGGCTCTGAGGCTAAAAAACCTCTGTCTGTCTCTGTGACAGATGTCAGTTTGAAAGGTTTCAGGTCACCTGTCAGAAGTATGTCAGTATGATCCATACAAACATCTACTCAACCTCTAACACTAACATTGAGTTCTGCTGTTTTAAAATACCCCTTGAAAAAGAATCAAATGATTTCAAGTCACTGCCTTTTCCCCTTTCTTTTAACTCTGATTAATGAGCCAAACTCTTAGGCAAAAAAAAAAAAAAAAGAAAAAAAAGAAAAAAAAAGGGGGAAAAAAAAAAGAGGGGGGGCTTGGGGGGTGGAGAAAGAAGAAGAAAAAAAGCGCCTTTAAAAAAGGACAGCTTGACCTTTTTGTGCCCCTGGCAGTGAACCAATCAGCATTCTCGTAATCCAAACACAGATGCCTGGAGCTAAACAAATCCTATACTTGTGAACAAGAATTCAGTTTGCTGTCAAAATACAATGACGAGCAGCAAAGTGCTGCTCTTAAGCAAAATATCCTGAATTAAATTAAAATGCCTTTCTTTCTTTTTTTTTTTTTTTTTTTTAAATATTAATAAAAGAAGTAACATGACTAATGTCATATATCACTAATAGCATCGTTTGGAAACTATTACACAGAGATATTTATGCATATATATTACATATGTACATTTAAAGTACAGTACCTCATCTCCGCATGAGGCATAATCCCATAATATTTTATGCCACCAGAAAACATTGCTCATCTAATGCTGCAGTTCAGTATTTTGTGGTGATTAATTAACAGGCTCGAATGTTATTTTGTTCCTGGCTTAGTGTCATAATGTTTGCATTATTTCTCACTACCGAGTTTTGCCCTTTTAAAGAGTGAGCCCTGGCTTTCCTAAAAAAAAAAAAAAAAAAGAAAGAAAGAAATATATAAATTTAATTGCAGTATTAAAGAGAAGATCCCAGCTGTGTGACAGTTTTCATCAGCATGCTGTTGTAATAGCCTAGCAAATGGACGCTCTCAGAGCTTTCTGCCAGTTTCTATATTTACATGGCCCACACAGATCCCATCAAGTAGGTTCTTGATATCAGTGGGCATATTTCTGGATACTTCTTAGAAATCTGAAAAATCAATTTTAAGGTCCAATATGAGAGCTGGGAAAAAATAAAAAAGCATGATCTGGACATCACACTTACAGGCCACAGATGCACCAGATGCAGATTTCAGTGTAATCACAAAGTAATTCAGTGCCAAATTTTAATTTATTTTTTTTAAGGGCTAAAGGTATTATTCAATTCATGCATGAAAATGGTGAGAAAGTATAAGTGGTGTTTTTATGCTGTGGTTTTGTGGAGCACACTTTTCAGGTGCAGAGTCCCCATTTTCACATTTTTCTAAGACTTTATCTGCATGCTGCTGCTGCTCACTAAGTGTCCACAAACTCTTCTTTTTTTCCCCCTCTCATTTACCAAATGTGGAAACAAACTGTATCAGATTTCAGTTCTCACTCCTCTTTTTTTTCCCCTTTTATTTTTTTTTTTCAATATAAATAATTAATGATGGCACTGTGCCGCTCTCCAGGAGTTAATTTCATTAACATTTAAACTGATTCATATGACAGGAAAACAGTCAGCTTGGTATCAAAGGGTTACAGCTCTTACAAAACAAGTATCAGCTTCGTTTTGGGCAGTCCTACAGAGACTTGGGAACAGTTGGAGGTAAAATCATCCACAGAAAACTATCGGTATTGTTTAGATGAACACAACCACAAACATCCTGAAATACTTAACCATGTCTAATCTCTTAGTGACTCATATTTACATTATTTTGTACTTTAATGTCGGCTTCCTTATTATCATGTTGTTGTTGTAATTTTTAATAATAATAATAAATTATTGCTATTATTGTTATTTCTTAAGTATTCCTGTTGAGCTTTGTTTTTTTAATACAACCATAAAGTGGAAATGAAGAAGTTTACATGTTATATTAGGTTGCTAGATGGCCAGTATGATTATTTCAGAACTCTAATGGGAATGGGTAGTTTTACTCAGAACTTCCAGCTGCACAATTTCTCTGGTCACAGTGGATATGACTCAGACCAGAGCAAGACTGAACATTATTCTGAGTTCTTACTGATGCAACTTCAAGTCCACCTTGCAAATGAGGCTAAACTGCTCCAACGAGCAATATTCCTTGTGTCTGTAGAACTGTAAATAATAAGCAGTAATTACAGAGATTTCTTTCTAGTGTTCCCATAACTTCAAGGTTTGCAACTAAATCTGCAAGAGATCATTTTTTCTTGTGCCAAAAAAAGCTTATTAATCCTATGGGTTAAATGCTAAGAACATTTAAACAGATGATAAACCGTTTAACGTTAACTTTCTTGCCTCCAGTTATTTTCAGCACTGAGGCTGTGACACTCTGCTCCTCTGAATAAAACCATGAACTAAAAGGTATACTCATTCCTTATCACACAGTAAGCCTTTTTAGAACCTAATAAATTAATTACATCTCCAAAGAAAGTCTTTCACTTGCTTTCTTCCCATAACATCACCAACTACATCTGTCCAGCCAGCCAGATACTGAGAGGGCATTATTGCTGATAGCAATCAGAAATGCTGAAGCAGTTATTGGTGTCACACTGGAATCACATATTAACATTGCCACAAACAATCTTTCCCTTGTAAGAGTAGCTCTTTGATCTTCCAACCCCTAGCAAGAATATTAAGAAACAAGGCCGGGGCGGGGGGGACCGGGGGTGGGGGAACCAACCAACCAACAAACCAACCAAAAAAACCCCAAAACAAAAACAAACCAAAAAACCCCCAAGAAAACAAACAACCTAAGGAGGGTGAAAACGGCAATGATTGTGAAGACAGATTTCCCAGCTGAAATTAATAATTCTGAGCAGCACTAAAATTAATTACTCTGTAGTTGTAAGCAGGCAGCGGATTTATGGTAAATGACAGAGTGTTTGCAAATTTTCCTGACTACTCGATTAGAAAATGCACCAAGTACAGGCGTCAGCCGAGCATGCATTATTTAAGTGGTTGGTGTCTGGCGACAATCTGGAATCTGCAATTGTTGTGGTTGCCCGTAGGAAAATTCGCACTTTCTGGGAGAAATTCTTTCACCTTTGTGTGCCCACAGCATGGATCTCTCCTCATGGCAGCTGTAGGATACACTGGAACTTCGTGACCTGGAAAATGTGGGACAACTGACACAAGGTGACCCCCTGAATGCTGGGGTAGGCCCAATTAATTTAAAATTTTGCTTGGCCTTGTCTCTTCCAATTTTCTAAATCCTCTGGAAAAATGATTAATGCGTACACTGCCAATGCGAAAATATTTTTGACCCTATTAAAGTCGACCAAGGGTAAACCAAGTGTAGGCTGGCATTGTATCAAACTAGCTTTATTAAATTTGATTGGAGGTTCGTATGAGGAAGGGACAGACAAGGACATTATTTTGCACAGCAACTCCCTTTTAAATGAAAATACTGGGAGGAATACAAAGTACTGGTGAGCGTTCATTCAGAGCTGCTTTTAACCCAGCAAAATCTTACTGAAAAAAAGGAAAAAGGAAAAAAAAAAAAGTGATTATTTATGAGAAAGCTTAGTATTTCCTCCCTGTGAAAGTGTGCTGTCAGTGAAGATGATTCATTATACGACCAGCATTGTTTCCCTTGAAGAGGCAGGGAAATGATTCAAACCTTGCTTTTACAGATTTTTATTCCCCAATTTATTCTTGTCTTGCCAGCTCCAGCAGTTGGAGATGCATTGAGAAGAGGTTCTGAGGAACAGGACTAGGGCAGGTGTGGGCAACACAATCAGAGAGTACTGATTTTAACACTTTTCTCTAATTTCTGTGACAGTCTGTTTTGTTTGGTTTGTTGTTTTGGTTTTGGTGGTTTTTTGACAGTGAAGTGCTCCAAAGTTCTGCACAACCCCAAAAGCACCAAAATCTCTCAGCCTGTATCATGGTGTATTCACAATCCTTAAACATAAGACCCTTCTCCCAGGAACATTTTAAGGCTGAAAAGAACATATTGTCTAGATTTGATTCCTCACGGTGATTATTTTTTTAGCTAGGAAAATAAAAAAGAGTCACAAGATATGAGGACTTCCTATTTTTCTAAATAGAAAAGAGTAATAACTCCTCTGTTTTCCAACCCTCTAAAACCTAATAGAGTATTTCAGGTGCTGCCCTGTTCTCCCTGCTTCCTGTGGTCCTGTTTAGATATCTACTTTGGTTAATTAAGGATAAGTTTAAAGAAAAAAGGGAACAGTCATAGAAGTGTCTGCTCTCAGCCTGTTTTTGCCTTAAACACTGCTATTCCCACTTGGAAATTGCAACTTCCTTAATTTAATTTGGTGTTATTTGTTTGCTCAAAGGATTGCTAACTGTAATGGAGGATCCCCAAACTGCCTTTTGCCTGCCCAGCTGCTGAACTGAGATGAATGCAGGAACCACTGAACACCTTGGGCTGCTGGCTATGAGGTACAGATTTTTAAGCTAAGATACTCATTAAGCGATCCATCAGAAGATTTTTCTGCTTTGTATCAGTTGACAGTAAATTGCAAACAAAACCTTTTAAATGGAGTGGCCCAGCTAATGCAGAGGACAACTTTGAAAGCTTTTAGCACTTTTGAGTGGTATAAGACACATAATAACAAAATGTTTTGTACTGACAACACTATATAATCCTTCAACTACTGAAGAGAGAGCAAAAACAGAAGCTGCTCAGCTGAGACAGCCTTTCTTAGTGGTGAAAAAAATAACCAGGCTAACGTCTTTGAGGAGATGGACATAATGATGCACATGAATGACAGTCTTTTTTTTTTTTTTTTTTGGTAAGATGTGAGCTCAGTGGAGACCACCAACAAGCTGTCAGCAGATAAGCGTTAAATGATTTTGATGAAATGACTGAAATTCTGCTTTAATTAAGCTTGAAAAAGTAAAATGAGGAGGCTCCTAAACATCCTTAATGAACTTCCCCCAAATACAAATTTAGCATCGTCAGGAAACATCCTATCACATCTAGATGGAGTGCAAATGTAAATACATACATATATACATATACTTGCATAACATTTTTAATTAGAGAGATGTGGACAAATGTTTTTTTGTCTACACTAGTTTTAACCTACTTATCTAGAGTCAGAGTGCAGTGTTCTATTCCTCTAAACATCTGATAAGTCAAAGACAGCTGAAAATAAGGTGTGATATGAAAATTCTGGATCTGACTATTGAATATTTCCTCTCTACCACCCCCAAAACTCAGGACTTATCTACAAGCCTATTCCATTCATGTCTAAGCAACTACTAAGATAGGAAGGTATCTCTGAATATCTACTTACTGACATGAATTAAATGAAATGAACGGAAGGACAGTGTAAACTTGATGTGAATGAACTTAGATTTAGGAATAGGAAAGAGAAACATGAAGGGCCCTCATTCCAATTTGATTAATGAAACACTTCATAAGATTGTTAAAATAAAAAGTACATCTGTAGGAGTGCACCACTGCTATGCTTGACTTATTTGGGAGTTTGTGAGTGAGTGGACTTGCTAACTTCTCCACTAAATTAGTCTTTCTAGCATATTGTGGAATGCCTATAGCATTTCTGAGAACAGCAGCAGACCCAAGAACAACAACAAAAATTATTTGCATGATTCTGAGCTACTGAACTTCAAAGATGAGTTCACCAAAAGGTGAGAGGACTCATAAAGTGTGCAAGCCTAATTTGTTGAAGAGATGCAAGCAGTTTCTAAAATGATTAATTGGATTGCAGTCCTTCCTCCACCCCCCCAATAATTTTATCTCTGTGCTTTATGTATTTGTAAGGCATCTATCATTTTGTACTTAACTATGAAGCAATTTGAGCCAAATTCTAATTAAAATTCTCCCTTCATAACTAAAAAGGGAAACAGAGAGACACCTGTAAGCTTGTTCAACCAAATATTTTACTTGTTTGTAATGTGAAGCTCTGATTGCAGGGCAACACCTGCAGTTGATATTTTGCAAATGCTGTCTTGGAGAGATACATCAAAAGTATCTTGTGTTGGGTCCCAGATTTGGACTGCTTCTAGGACTCCCATTCCTGTGTCCTTTGCTACCCCTCTGCTATTTTACTTCTCTTTTCTGCTTTTTCTGGAGAAGTCAGCCCCTTTAAGTGACAGCTATTCATGTGGAGAAGAATTGTGCTCTTCTAACAAGCTGCTTGGGTGCTGTTATAGAACCACAGGAGCATTTTGGTTGGACAAGACCTATAAGATTATCAAGTCCAACTGTTACTCCAGCACTGCCAGGTCACTACTAAACCATCCCTCAGCACTGCATCTACATGGCTTCTGAATCCCTCCAGGGATGGGAATTCCACCATTGCACCTGTTCCCTTCCCTTTTGAGGAAGTAATTGTTCCTCATGTCCAACCTAACCCTTGCCTGGCACAACCTGAGGCTGTTTCCTCTTGTCCTATTGCTTGCTCTTTGTGAGAAGAGACCAACTCCTACCTTGCTACAACCTTCTTTCAGGGTGTTGTACAATTGTTGCTGTTATTGAACTATACATGTGGTGGTTACCTGTCAGCTCTAGGAGACTAGGGGATAAATAAACTGGGAGGAAAGTGGAGGTCCTTAGTATCTTTTAGAGGGATCATGAAGAGTATCTCTATATTGACCAGGACACACCTTTTCATTTCACAACTATGCAGTGGTGAACATGAGAGAAGCAATATAATAAGCTAAGGGTTCTGAAGCGTAAGGCAAAAAACCTGTGTCTTCCCAACAGGCTCAGTCCCAGTTCTGTTGGTAATTAACAGCCACTACATTATCCTTGGAGACAAATTGTGAGATATGCTTTGTCAAAGTCAATTTTAAGTGGATTCAAGGGCTACAAGTAGATGTTGCCCTTAGCTTGGATGGCATCATGCTGAGTTACTTCACCAAACAGGAGGGGTGGTCAGGCATGGGAAAAATTAATGTCTCCAAAATACACAACATCATAAGATTTTTATGTTTCATGGAGTCTTAAATCTTCAGACTAGGTGGTTTCCATTTTTAATCTCTTTTCATAGTTCTCCATTTTCTGCACTGGACACTTTTGATTCATGAAAGCTACCAAAAGGTTCCTGTTTCCTTCATGATGAGTTGCTCATCAAGACAAGTGTTATCTTTATTTCCAGCTTTGTGATGACTGCCTATCCAAATATCCTTAAAAGTCCAGTTCTGAGAAAATATTGGTTCTGTCTTCTGCTGAATGGACCATAACAGCTGGAAGGATTTGGGCTGGCTCCACTTTGTGGTGTGCTAAGAACAAGCACTAGACCAACAATTTTTGGGGACGATGAAGAATAAGAGGATTACAGCAACTGAATATCAGTTTGCAGAGAAAACAGAGTAATTTTCTTGGAAAAATACAGTAACAGCTCATTTGAGCATCTGGCTGAATGTGGAGGGTCTATTTGTAGGATGAGATATGAGAGATGAGTCTTTTCATGTAGAGCTGACCACATTCATTGCCTAAGTGGGAAGGCATCCACTCTTCACTCCGACAGCTGCTGTGGGGTGAGGTGAGACCTACAGAAGAGATGATAAAGAGTGGATTGATGATACCTCTGTATGGAAAGTCCTGCCAAAGAATAGCAAAATCTTGAGTTCAGTCCAGCTTAGATCCTTTTGTCTTTTGTTATTCTTTCAGCAAGAAGCAGGCATGGAGTTTTCCAAGAAAATCCTGTCTGTAGGGTAGATGAGTGGAATAACTGCAGGTAATTTTCTTTTTATGATTAAAGATACATATAGATAATATATTCTGTATACAGCAAAACAGAAATACCATAGCTAGAATGGTAGATTTAATGTTTTCTCCTGTTAAATGCTGAAAATATTTCCAGCTGAGGATTCTACAGAGGCAAAGCTCTCACAAACTGGTTTCCAATTAATGTCATAATTCCCATATTTCCAAAATTAAGTATAAAGGTTGAAGTAATTAGTAGTTATTTCCTGTGCTAGGCACAGTTGAAATGAAGTCTTTCGTAATACCACAATGACTACAACTACCTGCAGGGAGGTTGTAGCCAGGTGGGGTTGGTCTCTTCTCCCAGGCAACCAGCATCAGAACAAGAGGACATAGTCTCAAGCTGCACCAGGGGAGATTAAGGATGGATGTTAGGAAGAATTTTTCACACAAAGACTAACTGGCCATAGGAATGGCCTGCCCAGGGAGGTGGTGGAGTCACCACCACTGGAGGTATTTAGGGGGAGACTGGATGAGGCACTTAGTGCCATGGTTTAGTTGATTAGATAGTGTTGGGTGATTGTTTGGACTTGACAATCTCTGAGGTCTTTTCCAGCCTGGTTAATTCTATTCTATCCTATTCTAATTCCTAAGTGACTGAAGACTACCTTTTATGAAACATTTCCTCCCAAGTTTAATTGTGCTACTGAAGCTGCATGGTTGAGTCAAGACAGGATTTAGGTGAAACTGTACAGATTAGGAGATATCTTCTGGAAAGCATCTGTGCAAAGAAAGACCGGGGAGTGCTGGTGGACAAGAAGTTCTCCATGAGCCAGCAATGTGCCCTCGTGGACAGAAAGGCCAGTGGTTTCCTGGGCTGCATTAAGAAGAGTGTGGCCAGCAGGTTAACAGAGGTTACCCTCCCCATCTACTCTACCCTAGTCAGGCCACATCTGGAGTCCTGGGAATTGTGTGATCATCAGTTCAGAGACAAGGAACTACTGCAGAGAGTCTGGCATAGGCTACAAAGATGTCAAGGGGCCTGGAAGAGGAGAGACTCAGGGCTGGTGAGCCTGGAGAAAAGCATCCTGAGAGAGGCTCTTCTCGATGATCACCAAGACCTAAAGGACCTGTGGGGAGAAAGAGGATGGGCCCAGACTCTTCTCAGTGGTGCCCAGTGACAGGACAATAGGCAACAGAAACAAGCTGAAATCCAGGAGGTTTCACTTGGAGTTAAGGGGAAATTCATTTTGTGTGAGGGTGCTGGAGCCCTGGAGCAGGCTGCCCAGAGAGATTGTGGAGTCTTCCTGTCTGGAGAGATTCCAAACACATCTGGATATTATGATCCTGAGCAAGCTGCTGCGGGTGCTCCTGCCTTAGCAGGGTGTTTGCACTGGATGCCCATCAGAGGTCCCTTCCAAACCAAACCATTTTGGGGTCCTCAGATTCTCTGCATCCCTGAGATCCCACTGCAATTACAAAATCTTTATGAGATTGTTGTTTAATGGCTTTTCCATGATGATGTATGTGAGCATTTGGCTCTTGCTCAGACAAGTAGCTGAAAGTGAAAGTGTTTGGGTTATGAAGTTATTTAAGAGAAGGATCTATGCCTGACTCCTATGGAAGAAATTCTGGTTGGAGTTCTTTCTCATTTTATGTTACTCTAAGTGTCACAACCCTTCCAATTCAGTATTATATATGTCATTTGGATGACCAGATATTCCTGTCATTTTAAAAGAGCCTAATTTTATTGATATCTATTCGCAACAGAATTACTCCAACTTCAGGACCATCAAATGACTCCTCATCCTCACCTATTAGTCAAGACCTTTCCCAGTAAACTATTAACTGCTCTTTTTAATCATCCAGATGTAATTCAAAAGATCAGTAGAAGATAATATCCTAAAACTTTGCATTTATTTTTTGAGGTACTGCACCATGCTAGCACACTTCTGTCATGTCACATTGTGTTAGGCAGACTTACAGTGAGAAGAAATTTAACTGGAAGTGACACGGTGTAAGTGATGCACTGACATGTATAATTTAAAGACTATACTCTTGTTGGAAGCAGACACCTGCAATTAATTCAGATATTGGGAATTCAAAATGAAACTGATGATTAAAGCCAGAAGGGACTTAAGATGCATATTAAGCTCATGAATTGCTGAATTTCCCTGTTTATCTAGAAGAGCACAGTTACAGTTACTATATTTCCTCTGAAGGCTCATCCGCAGAGTACCATTGTTGCTTCACTGACAAAATGTTATCAGTCTATAAAATACACATAAATTCATGTTTCTTCAGTTTCTATTTGTAAAGGCAGAGTCTAATTGTAAAGGGGATATCTCTGTTTTCTGTTCTTTTAACATTTTTTTTTTATTACATTGATATCCAGATTGTTGACTAGTTTCATCTAGGAAATCGTAGTTACTTTCTGTCGTGCCTCTTTGGTGGGTTCACTGAATATCAAGCAGGGATACTGCTTCATAGACATGACTGGATGTCATAATTCTTTAGGAGCAATTTTGCAGACATATGATTTTACATCTTGTAAAGACCTCGTCACAATTTTCATGCAACAAAACATGCATTGCAGTGTGCTTGCCCCAACAGTTGAAGTGTGTCCACCCATCCTTTGGATTGTTTTTCCTGTGGCTGCCTATCTACCACCTGAAAGTCTGTAATTTTATTGTCTCTGATAGTAGGAAAATGCTGCTTTGCTTAGCTGTGTCCTACTATTAAAGTCCTAAACGAGCCCATAGCTTGAGCTCTGAATAGTAACAGGGATGAACATTGTGACCTTAAGATTGAAGTGTCCACTTCTGTCATTGAAATAATTCAACATCTGAAGGCTATAGATATCTCTGCAACTATTCACTTAAAAAGACATTTAAGAAAGATACTTGAAGAGCACTGAGATATTCATAATGTGAAAAGAAAAACAGAACAGCAACAAAATGCCACTTACTATGAAACTAGTAGTAAGTTTGTGGTGGAGTTACTAATTTTCTGGGTAAATTATCACTGATTAATTGCTAATCTCTATTTATTTACAGTGTGTTTATTATTCCCCCTGCACTGCAGACAAGTGATGAAAAAAGATACTGTTGACAGACATCTAAATTAGTAAACTAGAGATTAGAATATTTATTTAAAAATAGTCATCATGTAAATGTTAATACTTAAAAAGTTTTGGCTTTTTCCTTTAAGACTAAGTGCCTTTTTCTTTTTTTTTTTTTTTTTCCCGAAAGACTATGAGAATTGATGTGGGGGGGGGAAAGTAAGATAAGTAAAACTTGGAAAGTGCCCTGGAAAAGGAAAAATATTCTGACATCAAGTTCTCTCATCTATTAAGAAAGGTCAACAATTAAATAGTGGTGTTGGTAGTGGTGTATGAAATGCAGACTCAGGGGAATAACCCAAGTGGACCAAATGGGTCAAGAACAAAAATCCATGTAACCATTGTACTCCAAAGTGAAGGCAGCATTGCCAAGATCCGCCTTTCTGAGCTGTGGCAGCCCTCACTTGCATTTCTCTGGCCATGGAAATAGTTATATTTCTATTTCTAACCAAGCTTTTAAGCATGGGTGATCTGTGTGATACCCCTTAAATTGCTGGTTATTAAATTATACACCGACTGTCATTTCTGCTACTGTTTGATTAGGTAAGGATTCCTCTTTTATTTTATTTTAATTTTTCCCTTCTCTTTTCCATTTTTTCCTTTTTTTTTTTTTTTTTTTTTTTTCCCCTGGCTAGACTTCTTCTATCAGCCAATAACAGGGGTTTGAATTGTGAGGCTGGCCAACCTAGTACAACATACTTGCTTCATTTTCCCTGAAGAGTTTGGCAGTCCTGAAAGACATGCTCAGTGTAAACGAACAACTGAGAATGTAATTAAGAGGCATGTTAAATGATAAAAAAGGGGTAGTAACCACAGTATGCTTTCATTAATTAAAGCACTTTCTAATATCAGCCAATTACATCAACCTCCTCTGGCCCTTATATTTCTTAGGCTTTGTGTAACTGGTCCCTTTATCTCTAATGGGATCCTTATAATGCTGACCATGTGGCTTTAGAACAACACCAAAATGCTAATCTAATCCCCAGTGTTGCCCAAAGGCATTACATGGGCCCTGACATGGATCCAAGATTGGTGGCACCCTAATTCAAATAAAAGCAAGAATTAGGGCTGATCAGGTGTCTCAGTGACAACAGTACAATGAGAGCTTTGGGGGGGGGGAGAGGGGGACTGGAGGGGGAAGGTGGGGGCAGGTTGGGGAGGGGGGAGATGGCAGCAGCAAACGATCAGGCACATTTCAAAAGTAATTGGTCTCCAGGGAGGGTGTGGGTTGCTTCCTAGACCACTTCTACAGAGCCCTTTGCACCTTGCCAGCTGGAGGGAAAGTGCAGCCACTTCCAGAGAATAGCAGCAGGGCTAATGGAAGTGCTCATACGTGTGAAAATGGAAAGCAGGCAGCCTGAAACTGAAGGAGATGATTAAAATGGGACTTCCTTCCAGATTTTCCTTGTTTGGATATTTGGTGCTTTTGTTGTTGTTGTTTGGTTGTTTGGTTGGTTTGGTTGGTTTGGTTTTCTTTATTTGTTTGGGGGGTTTTGTTCTTTCATTTTATTTTCCTTTTTTTGTGTGTGTGTGTGTTTTTTGTTTGTTTTGGTTTGGTTTTGTTTTTGTTGGTTGTGGTGTTTTGTGGGTTTTTGTTGTTGTTGCTTTTTTGTTTGTTTGTTTGTTTGTTTTTTTCTTTTTCATTCAGTCTGGTCATTACATTGATTTTACAGATTAAACACAGAAAGATAAGATCCCTAAAAGAATCAGTTTAAAATCACAGGGCTCTCTTACGGCATATGTGCGACAAAATTAAATTAATTCAAAGGCACACTAAGGCTTTTCAGTATTTTTTCTGGGTTTATTTTCCTATAATATTGACTTTAGTGGAGCACTTTTGCTTTGCAGCAGCCTCAATCTGCATGACAGCATCAGCCATGGTGGTGTTGGTCTGATGGTTGGACTCCATTGTCTTAGAGGTCTTTTCCAACCAATGCCAAGGGGAAAGACCCTGATAGCTGGTGTTCTGTGCTCAAAAACACTGAATGCAAAAGAGCATCTTCTTAAGGACTCACCCCGTTAGATTGCAGTCATCTTCCTAAAAATAAATAACTAAATCAATTTTAAAAAATTAAAAATCAATCAGTAAAAAATAAATCTTGGCTGCAGCTCTAAATAGAGCAACTGAGCAGACAGCAGAATAAGAAACTAAGTACCTCAGGAAATATTTCAGTTCATTTCAGCTGTTAGAAACTCCCCAGGAATTCTCTTTATCAGGACTTGCCCTGGGTTCTTCCTCTGCCAAGTCAGGTACCAGCAAGTCTCTAACTTTAGCCTGTAACCACACAATTCAGGCATGACTAAGCTTTTCCAATGCAACTCAAACACAGCATTTAGTCAGTGGAATTTAACACTCTCTTTCAAGGTCTGCCTCTGCGTTGCTGTGTCCCAGGCAGCTTGTTCAATCCAATCTGTGCTTTTAGGCGTTAGGACAGAAAAATTTCACGTCTTGTTGGGAAAGTGATTGACAGATTCACTTTCAGAAAGCTGCAAGAGGACCCCCAATTTTGATGACTTTTGCCTGTATCTTTCTTTCTTTCTTTTATTTTTTTCTTAAACTTTTTTTATGGTTCTGCAAGTGACAGAAACATGTGCAACAGATGATTAAGCTCTGATATTTTTTTTTTTTATCCTCTAGGAAGATGTAGAAAGATCTGAGAGTGTGTTAGAAGATAGGGCTGGTGATAGACTAGGTCAGCTTCTACAAAATAATTTCTGAGTGGGTAGCAGAAATATATTTGCATACATAATTTTTATCATCAGTTTTCTTTTTTTTCCCCCTCTTGAATAATAAAAAATTTCACACACCCTTCTGGAGAAACTAACTGCTCATGGCTTGGATAGGCACATATTATGTTGGGTGAAAACCTGTCTGCATGGTTGAGCCCAGGGAGTTATAGAGAATGGATTTCAATCTGCTTGGTGGCCAGTCACAGGCAGTGTTCCTCAGGGCTCAGTACTGGGCCCAGTTCTCTTTAATGTCTTCATCAATAATCTGGATTGAGTGCACCCTCAGTAAGTCTGTGGATGACACTAGACTGGGTGGCAGTGTTGATCTGCTGGAGAGTGTGGAAAGCTCTGCAGAGGGTTCTGTACATGGTGGATCAATGGGCCTAGGTCAGCTGTATGAGGTACAACAAGGTCAAGTGCCAAGTCCTGCATTTGGGTTTCAATAACCCCATGAAGCCTCCAGGTCTGGGGCAAAGTGGCTGGAAAGCTGCCTGATAAAAAAAGACCTGGCTGAAGACCTGTGCTCAGACGGCCAAGAAGTCCAACAATATTGTGGCCTGGATCAGCAATGCCGTGGTCAGCAGAACCAGGGCAGGGATTTTCCCACTGTGAGGCTGCACCTCAAATCCCAGGTTCAGTTTTGGGCCCCTCACTCCAGGAAGGACTTTGAATTGTTTGACCATTTCCAGAGAATGGCAACAAATGTGAAGGGTCTGAAGAACCATTCTTGTGGGAGGCAGATGAGGGAACTGGGGCTGTTTAGTCCAAACAAGAGGAGGCTAAGGGAGACCTCGTTCACAGAATCACAGAAATATTCAGGTTGTAAAATACCCTCAGGATCCTCAAGTCCAACCAATAACTGTACTCTACAAGGTTCATCCCTAAAGCATATACCCAAGCACCACATCCAAACCACCTTTAAACGCCTCCAGGGCTGGTGACTCTACCACCTCCCTGGGCAGCACATTCCAATGCCTGACCACTCTTCTTGAGAACATTTTTTTCCTAATGTCCAGTCTAAACTTCGCCAGTCATAGCTTGAGGCCATTCCCTCTTGTTCTATCACTAATTACCTGTGAGAAGAGACCAGCACCAGCCTCTCCGCAACATCCTTTGAGGTAGTTGTAGACAGCAATGAGGTCTCCCCTCAGCTTCCTCTTTTTCAAACTAACCATCCCCAGCTCCTTCAGTCACTCTTCATAAGATCTATTCTCCAGGCTCTTCACCAGCCTTGTTGCCCTCCTCTGCACTGGCTCCAGTACCTCCACATCTCTTCTGCATTGAGGTGTCCAAAACTAGACACAATACTCAAGGTGTGGCTTCACCAGAGCTACAAGCCAGGATGCCATTGGCTTTCTTGGCCACCTGGGCACCCTGCTTGCTCATATTCTTTTGCTTGTCCATTAGCATCCCCAGGTCCCTTTCTGCCAGACAGCTCTCCAGCCACACTTCCCTAAGCCTGTAGCATTGCTTGGGGGTGTTGTGACCCAAGTGCATTTGACCATGTTAAAGCTCATCCCATTGATGTTAGCCATGGATCCAATCTATCTGAGTCCTTTTGTAGAGCCTCCCTACCCTCATGCAGATCAACATTCCACCTAACTTGGGAGTTATTGGTACAACTCTTTGAAGCAAGGGCTCTGAAAGGAGCCAGGTGGGGGTCATCTCTTATCCCTAGTATCAGGTGATAGAATAAGAGGAAATGGCCTCGAATTGTGCCAGGGGAGGTTTATATTGGACACTGGTAAAAATTTCTCTCCTGAAAGAGTTGTCAGGTGTTGGAACAGGCTTCCCAGGGAGTTGGTCGAGTCACTGTCCCTGGAATTATTCAGTAAACATGTGGACATGGCACTTATGGACACGGTTTAGTAGCTATGGTGGTCTTATGTGGAAAGTTTGACTTGATGTTGGAGTCTTTTCTGACAATTCTGTGATGGCAGTCCAAGTTTATCACATAAGAAAACACAGTTTTGACTTGTGTTAGTTCATATGGAAAGCCACAGCTTGCTGAAGAAAACTTCCAGAAATATAATGTGGGTTTTGTGTGTTGTCTGTCATGACATATCTTCTTCAAAACCACCCTACCTGTTGTTATAGCAATATGTTTTGCACCTACCTGACTCTTTAACAAAATACTTCAGATTTACAGTCCACTTCATTGAACATTATTCTTTGTGCCCCAAGATATTCTGATGAAGATCTGAATAAGAAATTGATTATCATATTTTTACTGTCTGCCACCAGACTATATACATTTTTCAACATTGTTAAAACAGCAGGTTAAATCCAGACACATTGTCACAATCCCATGATGACAGGAGCAATGGAGACCAAGAGATTCTGATTAAAGAAAAAAGATCATCCCACAACAGCTTTCTGCTCCAACAAAAGTGGATGAGAATAGAGAATACAGAATTAACCAGGTTGGAAAAGACCTCAGAGATTGTCAAGTCCAACCAATCACCCAACACTATCTAATCAACTAAACCATGGCACTAAGTGCCTCATCCAGTCTCTTTTTAAACACTTCCAGTGATGGTGACTCCACCACCTCCCTGGGTAGCCCATTCCAATGGCCAATCTCTCTTTCTGTGAAGAAATTCTTCCTAACATCCATCCTTAATCTCCCCTGGTGCAGCTTGAGACTGTGTCCTCTTGTTCTGGTGCTGGTTGCCTGGGAGAAGAGACCATCCCCCACCTGCCTACAACCTCCTTTCAGGTAGTTGTAGAGAGCAATAAGGTCACCCCTGAGTCTCCTCTTCTCCAGGCTAAGCAGCCCCAGCTCCCTCAGCCTCTCTTCACAGGGCTGTGCTCCAAACCCTTCCCCAGCTTTGTTGCCCTTCTCTGGACACCTTCCAGCAAGTCAACATCTTTCCCAAACTGAGGGGCCAGAACTGGACACAGGACTCAGGATGTGGCCTAACCAGTGCTGAGTACAGGGGCACAATGACCTCCCTTCTCCTGCTGGCCACACTGTTCCTGATACAGGCCAGGATGCCATTGGCCTTCCTCTCCACCTGGGCACACTTCTGGCTCATGTTCAGCCTACTGCCAACCAGCACCCCCAGGTCCCTCTCTGCCTGGCTGCTCTCCAGCCACTCTGACCCCAACCTGTAGCACTCCATGGGGTTGTTGGGGTCAATGTGCAGAACCCAGCACTTGGATGTGTTAAATCTCATGCCTTTGGATTCTGCCCATCTGTCCAGCCTGTCAAGACTACCCTTAGTGCAGTGTAGATCCTTAGGCAACCACTTAGATTTTTCCCAGCCTTTCTCAGGAGACAGCATCCAAAATGGAAGTAGAACAGAGAGTTAGCAATCACCTTGCCAAAACCAGCTCTCACTTCACGTGGATAGACTGAGTGGAGTATTACACAAACAGGACAATGGGGTTTGGAAGGAGCTACTGCAGCTGCCCTCCTGCTTTTTATACCCTAGCTGGGCAGGGAGAGGGGAGTGGAACAGACTCAGCTTCCCAGGGGGAAAATGCCCTGCAGGGAGGGTAAAGTACCTGCAAGCCCTCCACCCTGCTTTGGTTTTTTTGTTTTTCAGAAAGGGCGTTAACCCACCGCAAACCTCTAGAGATTATCTGGTCCTAATCCCTGCCAATGCAGTCACCCACAGCAGCTTGCCCACATCAGTGTCCAGGTGGGTTGGTATTTCTTCAGATCAGGAGACTTCATAAATTCTCAGGGTGGCCTCCTCCAGAGCTGTTCAGGTGTAACCTTCTGGGTTCCAGTTTGTGCCCGCTGCTGCTTGCGCTGTCTCTAAGCACCACTAACAAGAGTCTGGCGCCATCTTATTGCCCTCCACAGGCTGTTAAGCTTTTGCTGAGCATTGAGAAGATCCCCTCTCAGGCTGCTCTTCTCCAGGAAAACAGCACCAGAGCTCTCAGCCTTTCCTCCTCACAGAGATGATCCAGGACTCTCAGCATCTTCATAGCCTCTGATGGACTCTCTCCAGTGGTTCCCTGTCTCTCTTGAACTGGGCAGCCCAGAACTGGACCCAGTACTCCACACACTGTTATGCACATACTGAGACTTTGCTTTTGTCTTCTGAACACGTTTGCCTGTTATGCATGTTCTCAAAAAGACAACTAATTTTCATTTTCAATCAGCTTCTCCACAAGATTTTTCACATATCCTCCCTTCACACCACTAATTTCATGTAAGACCTGCCATCATATCACACCATCCCTTGGCCTGCTGTGCTAACATGTTTACACATGCTTATCCTTTATTACCACAAGAGAGGCAAGACTTCTTAATGACATTCAACACTACAATTTGCAAAAGTTCTGGGGCAGGACCATGACTCTACCAGAATAAAAAAAGCAGAAAGGATTTAAGGAAAATGAGGAGATCAGGAGAAAAGTATTCAATTAAGGGTAAAGAGAAAGTCTGGCATACTCAAGGTGACTTTAACAGCCCTTGGATGTTGTGGAAAAGAGTATGTCACTGCATTTCTTCAAAAATCCCTTCATTCATATTTATTTCATATTCAAGAAATTTCTGTTCAGTGCAAGCAAGATTCCCTTGTTACAACCCAGCAAGGTTTGAGCTGCTCTATATGAACATATGGAGGCAGCTTTCCACATGTTAGATACAGCGGAACAGGCTTAACGCAGCTTGGTGGATACCTTGTCTGTGCGGTGAAAATGGCTGGTGAACTGAAAGGGTTTTGCAGACTCAGGCAACTTCTATTCACAGAAATGTACTTCAGTGGTCACCAGTAATACGGAAACTTGGCTCTCTCATCTGTCCAAGGTGATACAGCCAATGCTTTCACATTTTATGGGAATAGGGAAAGGTCATCTCCTTTCTCTCTGAAGAAACACCATGGTTAGCTTTTAGATATGACTTTTCTTTCTAGAATAAAATAGAATAGAATAGAATAGAATAGAATAGAATAGAATAGAATAGAATAGAATAGACCGGGTTGGAAGAGACCTTCAAGATCATCGCGTCCAACCCATCAACCAATCCAACCCACCTAATCAACTAAACCATGGCACCAAGCACCCCATCAAGTCTTCTCCTGAAAACCTCCAATAATGGCAACTCCACCACCTCCCCAGGCAGCTCATTCCAATGGGCAATCACTCTCTCTGTATAGAACTTCTTCCTAACGTCCAACCTAAACCTCCCCTGGTGCAGCCTGAGACTGTGTCCTCTTGTTCTGGTTCTGGCTGCCTGGGAGAAGAGACCATCATCCGTCTGTCTAGAATGTCCCTTCAGGTAGTTGTAGAGAGGGATAAGGTCACGCCTGAATCTCCTTTTCTCCAGGCTAAGCAATCCCAGCTCCCTCAGCCTCTCCTCATAGGGCTTGTGTTCCAAACCCCTCACCAACTTTCTTGCCCTTCTACTAGCAAGAATGGAAGCATCAAAGGAACCACCAGCAGATCTCAACCACCCCCCACCCCCCTGAAAGCAGAGAAAGTGGTTTCAATACCATCCTGTCAAGTCCCTGACCCCAATGATCCTCCTTCCACCTTGAGCATGTCATCACTGGCTCTACACACACCAGCTCCCAATCTACTTCTCTGCGCTTTTACTCTGCCTTTATGAGGCTGTGCCTGGTGTTTTGTGTCTATTTCTAGGCTGTCCAGTTTTAGGCTTCTCAGTTTAGGAGGAGCAGGGAGCTACTGCAGAGAGTTCAACAAAGTCCATAAAGGTGCTGAGGGGCTTGAAGTATCTCTGTGAAGAGGAAAGGCTGAAAGCCCTGGGGCTTTTGAGTCTGGAGAAGACTGAAATTTGGAGATCTTATCAATGCATAAAAATAACTAAAGGATGGAGATCACAAGGATGGGGCTGAGCTCTTTTCAGTAGTGCCCAGTGATAGGACAAGGGATGATGAGTATAAACTAGAACACAGGAGGCTTCACTTGAACTTATAAAAAAGCTTCCTTACTCTGAGGATGAGGAAATGCTGGAGGAGGCTGCCCATAGAGGTTGTGGTGTCTCCTTCTCCAGACATTTTCAAAACCCTCCTGGATGCATTCCAGTGAAACCTGATCTAGGAGACCCTGGTTTATCTACATGATAGCAGACATCACTTCCAACCCCTACCATTCTGTGACACTATGATTTGAAGACCATTTTGCAGGGGTCATGCACTCTAATTATCTCTACACCACGATTTAACCCTGGATGAGAACTAAGCCCCACACAGCTCTTCACACACTCCCTGCAGGTGGGATGAGGGAGAAAATTAGGAGAGTAAAACTGAGAAAAATTGTGGATTGAAATGCAGAGGGCTTAATAACTAAATCAAAAGCTATGTGGAATCAGAACAAAGCAATCATCTCTAGGAAAGTCAGGCTCCATCACATGCAGAATAGAATAGAATAGAATAGAATAGAATAGAATAGAATAGAATAGAATAGAATAGAATAGAATAGAATAGAATAGAATAAACCAGGTTGGAAGAGACCTTCAAGATTGTGTTCAACCTACCATCCAACAGCACCTAATCAACTAAACCATGCAACCAAGCATCCTGTCAAGTCTCCTGCTGAACACCCCCAGAGACGGTGACCCCACCACCTCCTTGGGCAGCCCATTCCAGTGGGCAATCACTCTCTCTGTGTAAAACTTCCTCCTAACCTCCAGCCTAAAACTCCCCTGGTGCAGCCTGAGACTGTGTCCTCTTGTTCTGGTACTGGTTGCCTGGGAGAAGAGACCAACCTTTGCCTGACTACAACCCCCCTTCAGGTAGTTGTAGAGAGCAATAAGGTCACCCCTGAGTCTCCTTCTCTCCAGGCTAAGCAACCCCAGCTCCCTCAGTCTCTCCTCATAGGGCTTGTGTTCCAAGCCCCTCAACAACTTTGTTGCCCTTCTCTGGACATGCTCCAGCAAGTCAACATCCTTCCTAAACTGAGGGGCCCAGAACTGGACACAGTACTCAAGGTGTGGCCTAACCAGTGCAGTGTACAGGGGCAGAATGACCTCCCTGCTCCTGCTGGCCACACTGTTCTTGATGCAGGCCAGGATGCCATTGGCCCTCTTGGCTGCCTGGGCACACTGCAGGCTCATGTTCAGCCTACCATTGACCAGTATCCCCAGGTGCCTCTCCACCTGGCTTCTCTCCAGCCACTCTGACCCCAGCCTGTAGCACTGCATGGGGTTGTTGTGGCCAATGTGCAGAACCCAGCACTTGGATGTGTTCAATCTCATGACCTTGGATTCTGCCCATCTGTCCAGTCTCTCAAGGTCCCTCTGCAGAGCCTCTCTACCATCCAGCAGATCAACTCCTGCCCCCAGCTAGGTGTGTAGGTGTGACTTGGGAAGACATATACTATCACTCCAAGCATCCTCTCTTTTGTTTTCCCAGGTTTGTACATTGAACATGACATCATATGGCCTGGAATATCCCCTTGGTCAGTTGGGGACAGCTGTCCTGGTTCTGTCCCCTCCCAACTTGTGCACCTCCAGCCCACTGTCTGGACTCTTGTGAGTACTGCTTATCCATAAAAATCCCCACACCTGAACTATTAACCTTGGAGTCATCACAAACCCCAAACCCAGCTTCCTATCAACCACTGTGAAGCAAACTTGCTCTATCATGGACCAAATCACCATAAAGTGAACTGAAAAAAAAAACCCAAAATCTCCTGTGTGCCACTACTTTTCTCAGCTGAAACAAAATTAATCCAGAAGAAGTGGAAATGAGCAGTATTTTTTCCCCCTCCAAGTTTTGTCGTTAATTAAAAAAACAATTACCAAGGATTTCTAATTACTTTACAAATACACTATAGCCTGTACCTGCTCCTCAGCAAATTAGGGACAGAGTACTTGAAACATCTTATTAAACAGAATTACTCTTCCTCCACATCCATTCACACTTCTGCTTATAGTCTTCTGAGCAACACCTCTGTGAGATATTTAAGTCTGTTAAGGTGTCTTACTGCTATTAATATTATTCAATAGTTTTCATATTTTTCCTGTTGAAAATGCAATGAAGCAGCAAGACTGGGCTAAGGGGCAGCATTGAAAAGACCTTCAAAAAGACCTAACATACTGACCAGGAAAAGTGGCTGTGTAAGATGTTGAGCACTGTGGCAAGTTGATAATCACTTCAGAAATTCTGTGGACATCGACAGACAGACAAACACCAAACACCAAGGATACAGAGAGGGGAGGATGGGTCAAAATCTGACACAACTTTTGAAAGGAAGTTAATAAATATTAGAATGATTAAGGCTGAAAAAAACCACTCTAAGATCATCAAGTCCAACCTTCTACCCAACACCTCTGTGACCACTAGACTATGTCCTGAAGTGCCACGTGTGCTAATATTTTTAACACCTCTGTGTCTTGATCCAGAGAGAGTAAAAGACTCAGTTCTTTTGAATATTCCCATGTTATGAAATTAGAGGCACAAATGAGGCCAAAATATCAACAGCTCTTGAGGCTGTTTATTAGCAGAATAAAGTGGACTGATCAGAAGGAGAGAGAGAGGGAAAATAGAGAGAGAAGGGGGAAACAGAAAGAGAAGAGGGAGAGAGAAGAGGAAAGGAATTATATTACCACACCCCACATCCCAAAGGTGGTTTGAGTCTGTGGAGGAAGGGTTCTGTCTTGCTGGCTGTGCTCTGCTGGAGGAGGGGAGGGAGAGATCCCAAAGTCCAAATGCAAGTTCTTCTCTGAGCAGCCTCTTCAGCTCTGTGAGTTGCAGCAAGCGGAACTTAGGACATGGAGAGAGGGTTCCTCCTGGTCTGCTTCTTCCAGGCCACATGGTGATGTGTCTGTCCTTTTCTCTCCTGGTATTGTTTTTCTTCAGAGAGACATTGCCCAGGTCTTTTTCTTCTGAGCCAGTAGTTGCTCAGGTCTACATATGCGTCTTTTAGGTATGTGTCCAGGTGGTGAATCCATTGTCCTTTTCACTATCCTCCCTTTCTGGGGTAGGTCATGGGTAGAGATGATATTGTCTATGCTCATTCCAGAGTTGTTATTGTCTGGGCAAGGAGCAAAGGTGATTTTATCTTTGTTGATTCACATCAAGAGAGACAAGATTTAGTCTTAGTAGGGCTACTGCACCACATCCCTGGGCATCATGTTCCAATGCCTCACCACTCTTTCAGTAAATAGCTCCTAACATCCAACCTATACCTCTCCTGGCACAGCTTGAGGCCATTTCCTTTTGTCCTATTTTCAGTTACTTGGGAGAAGAGGTCAACATCAGCCTCCCTACAGCCTCCTTTCAGATAACTGCAGAGAGTAATGACAACTCCTCTCAGCCTCCTCCACTCCAGACCAAACAATGGCAGCTCCCTCAGCTTCTCCTCATAAGACGTGCTTTCTAAACCCTCATCTGCTTTGTGGCCCTTCCCTTACCCACAGACTTGAGGAAGTCTGTGACCTGTGTTATCAGTAACATAAAATCACCCAGGAACTAACAAGGTGAAAAAAGCAGCATTAAAAAACACTTGGTAATTTGGGGCAGTAAACACACAAACATTGTGGTTTTGCCCCCAGTGGTGTTGACAGTGCATAAATACCGTGTTTAATTCCAAGCAATCAGTGACAGAAAAGCAGTGACCTTATTAGAGGAACTCAGTGAGAAAATATCAAAACAAAAGAGAGATTAGTGGTGATGGCAGTGATTAACATGCAGTTTGGGAAAAGAAAAATAATAATTTGATAACTGCTCTGAAATATTTTAAAGATGTGAAGAGAAAATACATGTTACAAAAGGGGGTGCAACAGGACCTTAAGAAACCACCTTGCTATTTAAACATAGCTTGAGAAAAGGAAAATGGGGGGTGGTGGGGAGGGGGGGAAGAGGGGGAGGGAAGACCAAGAAAGCTTCCTGACATAGATGTTTTAGAGTTTGGAGTGGTTTTCCAAGAGAAGCAGTAGACTCCCATTGATTTAGGTACTGGACGTTAGCTAAAGGGCAAAGCAATAGCTAGTAAAGCATATAGGCCACTCTGCTCAGGACTTCAAATGATATTATATTCGTTCCCAAATGTCAGTGGTGTAATTCTTTGTTTCATAGCCTGAAATTCTTGAACCTCTCTCAATTATAATGAAAGCAACTGAAGTGAAATAGAAAATAAGTAAATTAATTCCACAATGGCATTTTTTGGAGGGGTGTAACCGTTTTCATCTCAGTGTAATGTCCACTATTTGTTTTCAGTGTAGTTAACTGGCCACTTCCTGACATAGCTGGGTATGACAAACATTAATTGAGGTAACACTTTTCTTCCCGCTTCCTCAGCTGCAACTGTGGAATGAAATACGTGCTTGCATTTGCAACAACCACCTTACAAGTTTGTATTTTTCTTTTAAAGACGGATTTTAACAAGAGAAAGTATAGAGTCTTTGCACTTGGGAAAGAACAACCCCATGTATCAGCATAGGTTGGGGACTGACCTGCTGGAGAGCAGTGAAGGAGAAAAGTCCTAGTGGACAGAAGGTTGACCATGAGCCATCAATGTGCTCTTGTGGCCAAGAAGACCAAAGCCTTCTGGGGTGGATTAGAAGGGCTGAGGTTAGTAGGTCGAGAGAGGTTCTCCTGCCCATCTACTCTGCTCTGGTGAGGCTGCATCTGGAATATTGTGCCTAGTTCTGGGCCCCTCAGTTCAGGAAGGACCTCAGGGAACTGCTTGAAAGAGTCCAGCATGAAGCCATGAAAATTATGAAGGGAGTGGAACATCTTCCTTATGAGGAGAGACTGAGGGAGCTGAGGGCTCTGTAGCTTGGAGAGGAGGAGCCTGAGAAGTGACCTCATTCATGTTGATAAAGATGTGCAGGGAGAGTGCCCAGAGGATGGAGCCAGGCTCTGCTGGGTGATGCCCAATGACAGTACCAGGGGCAGTGGTGAAAGTGGAGGCATAAAAAGTTCCATAGAAACATGAGGAAAAAAAATTTCCCTGTGAGGGTGACAGAACTCTGTAAGAGGCTGCCCCGGGGGGGTTGTGGAGTATCCCTCTGGAGATATTCAAGACCCACCTGGGTGTGATCTGTTCTAAGCGATTCTGCTCTGGCAGGGGGGTTGGGCTGGATGATCTTTCAGGGTCCCTTCCAGCCCATAAAGTTCTGTGATTTTGTGTTTTCGCTTTTGAAATATTATTTGTTTTGTAAGCCTGTGCTTTGTTTTATTTTGTTTTGTTTTGTAAGTGATCTTTTAAAAATTTGGTATCAAAACCTTAGTTGGATGTTATTTTGAATTTTCAAGTATTATTTAGATTACTACTCACTCTCAGTATCCACATTTGATGTAGTAGATAATGTATGAGCATGCCAAAATGCAGCAACTACTTTTCTGTTTATTAGCAAATACTGTCTAAAAATCAAAACACCAGGAAAAAACCCACAGTTCACTTACCTTGGAGCACCCTAGAATTAAATTTTTTCTTGCCTTGAATTTTTATTTACCATATTGTTCAAGACTGTAAAATATATGTTATGAATGCTTCTCCCAGACTGTTTAAAACCATTGTTTTTCTCCCCTCTTTATTTCCTCCTCCTATTTTATGTGGATTTTCATACACTTTAAGAGAAGAAAGAGTCTCTGAAGGCTGAAAAGTCAACTTGGGCTTGTAAGACACAGTGTAAGGTGTGGTGGCTCCAATTTGCTCATTGCTTATGAATCTCATTTAACCATTTATGTTGTGCATTGCCTCATATTTACATTCAGCACATGGCAGTAGCAATGTTGCTTATGCAAAATAAAATAGATGGAACTTCTGCTGAAATAACCAGTTAGTCTTGGAGTTTCTATACGATCTCCCTCTTGAGTAAGTAATAAGAACAAAATCACATATTGAATGATATTCTTAGGAACATATGTTTTAATTGGTTCCTGTGCACCATCATGTTTTCCAAGATGGCAGTACCAAGCAGCAACATTAATATCTATTCAAAGCAAAGTAGATCACAGCTGGCAGGTATATTTTATTAGAGACTTATGAGGAAGAAATAAATTAAGCCACAAGGGATAAAACTGAATAGGTTGAGGGCTGACTGAACCCAGAATGCTATCCACCCTCCTATGTCAAATTTGTCTGGCTTGCAACTTTAACTAGGCTGTCCTTGAAAACAGTAAAATGGAATGCTGTGTTTGTTGTGGAGAACTTCTGTTTTAGAAGGCATTAATGACACCAGAATTTGACTGGGGTCCTTCTTCCTTTCATGATCTTTCTTCACTTGTTGACCCTTCCATGTTGCAAAGAAAGAGGTGAGTTTTCATCCCCGTAATCATAGAATATAATCACAGAAAAGTTTTGGTTGGAAAAGACCTTTAAGATAATTGAGTCCAAATATTTGCTAAGTCTGGTGTTAAATCATGTCACTCAGCACCACATCTCTGCATCTTTTAAACACCTCCAGGGATGGGGATTCAATCACCTCCCTGGGAAGCCTGTTCCAGTTTTTGAAAACCCTTTCAGTAAAGAAGTTTATTCTAATGCCAAACATCAGCCTCCCCTTATACAACTTGTCCTATTACTTGGGAGAAGAGACTGACTACCACCTGGCTCCAAGCTACTTTCAGGGAGTTGTAGAAAGCCAAAAAGTCTCCCCTCAGCCTCCTTTTCTGCAGGTTAAACAACCCCAATTCCCTCAGCTGCCCCTCACCAGCCCTCTTCCCCAGACCCTTCCCCAGCTTTGCTGCCCTTTGCTGGGCATGGTCCAGCACCTCAATGTCTTTCTTGGAGCGAGGCCCAAAACTAAACCCAGGATTTGACCTGTGTCCCCACCAGTGCCCAGTACAAGGGGAAAATCCATGCCCTGGTCATGCTGGCCACGCTATTGCCGATCCAAAGAAGGATGCTGTTGGATTTCCTGGCTACCTGGGCATACACGGGCTCATCTTCAGGTCTTGATCAGCATCTTTCTATGCTGGGCAGCTTTCCAGCTGCTCTGCCTCAAGCCTGGAACATTCACAGGGTTGTGGTGACTCAAGTGCAGGACCTGACACTTGACGTTGTTGAATCTCATCCCATTGGCCTCAGCCCACGGATACAACCTGTCCAGGTTGCTCTGTGAAGCCTCCTCCAGCAGATCAACACAGCCTTCCTACTTAGTATCTTCTGTAAACTTACTGAGAGTGCCTCAATCTCCCCATCCAGATCATTGATAAAGACATGAAAAAGAACCGGCCCAAGCACTGAGCCTTTGGGAGCACCACTAGTGACTGACTGCCAGCTGGAACTAACCCCATTCCCCATGCCCCTTTCAGCCTGGTGATGCAGCCAGATTTTAAGCCAGTGAAATGCTCACCCATCCAATCCATAAGCAAATAGTCTCTCCAGGAGCATGCTGTGGGAGACAGTACCAATGTTTTACATGTTGATGTTGTGAAAGTGTATGGATCTATCTCAAGTTTTGCAAAGGGAAATAGTTCTTTTTGATAAGTTCAATTATTTTGTTTCATCCTAAATGGTGTTAGAAATAAAAAAGAAAACAATAAAAAGTTGATGTGACACATGCTCATCTAACAAATATGAAATGCTGTGGCCTCAGCAAATGACACTGAACAAGTTGCCCAGGGAGGTTGTGGTTGCTCCCACCCTGGAGGGGTTCATGGCCAGGTTGGATAAGCAAACTAGTCTGGCAGGAGGTGTACCTGTTAATGGCAGGAAGATTGGGACTCGATGATCTTGGAGGTTCCTTCCAACCCAAACCATTCTGTGAATCTATGAATATATCTAAGAAAATATAGGCTGGCAGAAGAATCACTTGAGAGCAAGCTTGAGGAGTAGAACTTGGGAGTATTGGTTAATGAAGAAGTCAGCACTAGCTGTTGATGTGCACTTGCAGCCTAGAAGGCAACTGCATCCTGAGCTGCGTCCAAAGAACTGTTATCCACAGACTCAGTGAGGTGATGTGCCCCTTCTACTCTGTTCTCTTGAGACCCCACTTGGAATAATGCATTTAGTTCTGGTGGCCCCAGCATGAGAAAGACATAGAACTGCAGAGGGGGTCCAGAGGAGACCATAAAGATGATCTGAGGGTTGGAGCAGCTCCATGATGGGGACAGGCTGGGAGAGTTGGGGCTATTCAGTGGGGAGAAGAGAAGGCTCAGGGGAGAACTTAGAGCAGCCTTCCAGTATCTGAAAGAGGCTACAGAAGAGCAGAGAAGGGACTTTTGACAAGGGCTTGTAGTGACAGGTCAAAGACCAAAGGCTTTTTCAACTGCAATAAGAGATTTAGACTGGAGATTAGGAAGAAATTCTCTACAGTGAAGGTGGTGAGACAGTGGAACAGGTTGCCCAGGGAGCTTGTGGATGCTCCCAATCTGGAGGGGTTCAAGGGCAGGCTGGACTGGGCCTTGAGCAACCTGGTCTAGTGGGAGGTATGCCTGCCATAGTGGGGTGCATGGAACTAGATGATCCTTAAGGTCCCTTCCAACCCAATCCATTTCATTATTAGGATTCTATGATTCTGGTTATATTATCAGTCAGTTGCACCTGATTATTAAACTACGCTTATTAAATTATTAAATTATGCTTATTTACATTTTAATTTTCCTAAACTTGTAAGTACTCTGTGTTCATTTCATCATTTCCCTGAAGATAGGAAGCTTTTTTGTCAGATTCACCTTCTAGCTGTGCACGTCTTCCCCAGCTGAAGACCTCAGGGGTCACAGAATCACCAAGGTTGGAAGAGACCTCAAAGATCATCAAGTCCAACCTGTCACCACAGACCTCATGACTAAAATTGTCAAGTCCAACCTATTAAATGCTTGAGTGTAGAGAAAAACAGATATAATAAACCCTCAAACAACCCCAAAACCCAAAACAGCAACAAAACCAACTAAACAAAAAACCCAAACCAACCAACCACCACCACCAAAATCAAACCCAAAATCAACCAACCAGCCAACCAACCAAAATCCCCAACAAAACCAAACCAAACCAAACCAAACCAAACCAAACCCCAAACCAAACCAAACCACCAAAAACCAAACCAAACCCCAAATGAAAACAAGATAAATAACTATAAAGCAAGACGGGCAGCTTAAAGGGCAGATCTTACTTTTACAGCTTTTAAATTATTCTTTGCTATTGACTCTATTTCATGTTGTCAGCGTCCCCTTAACTTTCAGGTCTTTGTAAGGACACTAGTGCAGCATGCAGAAGCTGACCTAGTTTGTTTTTTTACCTCCTTTTCATGTATATTTCAGCATTGGAAATTTGGTAGCATCCTAATATATTATATACTGTAATTATGACCTGGTTGTATTTGTGTAGTTTCAATGCAGATGCACTTCTTTTTTTTTTAGCCCCCTGTGTTCTGCATGAACCAGTTGCCTTCAATAAGAACTGAAGTGACCTCTTTCTTTCAAAAACTATTTATTACAGTTGCAAGACCTACATATTCTATTTCCATATGCACTGCTGCTGGTTCTTGGAATACGCTGGCAGCAGGCTGATCTCCTTTAGCTGTGATAATAGCCAATTCAAAAACAAGCTATGCATTCATTAAACCAGTGAATGAGCATTAACAAACAGGGGCAACAAAGGATTACTCTGACCCTTTGAGGGTTTATTAGTGTCCTAGGTGTAATGGTGTAAATGTTCAAAAAAAACAAGGGAGAAGTGTGAGTAGATGTGGTACTTTGTGACATGGTCTAGTGGTCATGGAGGTGTTGGTTAGAAGGTTAGACTTGATGATCTTGGAGGTCTTTGCCAATCTTAATGATTCTATGATTCCACAAGAAATAATATTTTCATTATCCAGAAGATGAAGGTTGGATTAAACATTTCTGAAGGAGCTATGAGCTCAAAAACATCTAATTTTATTTCTTTTTTCCAGCCATCTGTCTGATGTGTCCAGCTTTCAACTTTTTGAAAGTTTTCTTGCTTTCCAGTCACTTGAGTTCCTCTGAAAGGAAATCATAGAATGGTTTGGGTTGGAAGGGATCTTAAGGATCATCTAATTCCAACCCTGTGACATGGGGAGGGACACCTTCCACCAGACCAGGTTGCTCAAGGCCTTGTCCAGCCTGCCCTTGAACACCTCCAGGTCTGGAGCACCCACAAACTCCCTGGGCAACCTGTCCCACTGTCTCATGATCTTCACTTCTTCCTCCTTCACTTCTTCAGCTCTCCTGTAGCCTCTTTCAGATACTGGAAGGCTGCTCCCCAAAGCCTCCTCTGCAGGCTGAATAGCCCCAACTTTCTCAGCCTGTCCCCATCACAGAGGTGCTCCAGCCCTCTGATCATTTTGATAGCCTCCTCTGGATCCGCTCCAGCACATAAAAGTCCTTCTTCTGTTGTCTCTTTACAATTTTTTGTTTCTTGGAATCTTAATCAAGTTAAAAAGAGGGAAGGCAGAATTATATAAATTAAGTTGATAACTCAGCTGTGAGCTTGCAGAACAGTGTGTGGGTTTATTAAATATTTCAGGTACTTTTATCTCTTACATCTAATGCATTATTTCTGGCCAAATTGCCTCTTGGTTGCAGGTGTCATTTTGGAGAGGTTGGGCTTTCTGAAGTCCTCAAGTCCCTAAACTACTAGAACCTGAGAAATCTTTCCATTCTTCAAGGTTAAAAATGCCCCCTATTAGGCAAACTTTTTTTGTCCATCCTCTTGGCTCTTCCTCCTATGCCATTTTAAAGTGGCAGAAAGCAGACACTAACAGAAGTGTTAGGAAAGCAGCCAAGAAACAAAATATGGCCTGATTTTATTAAAAATACATTTTTTTTTGTGCTATACAGATTTGCCAATAGCAATTGTCTTTCCTGTGTGTTCTGCAATCTTCTGACACATTGGCAAAAGTTTTCTGAGGTTTGAAATTCATTTGGTCAACTTTAGCTGTCTTTCATTGATGTTAAATTCAAACCCAAGTTGTTAGACTATCAAAGCTGGCTCCTTCAAGAACTTGAGCATGAACTGAATATGAGCCAGCAGTGGGCTGAGGGGGCCAAGAAAGGCAATGGCATCCTGGCCTGCATCAAAAATAGTGTGGCCAGCAGGAGCAGGGAAGTAATTTTGCCCCTGTACTCAGCACTAATTAGGCCACACTTTGAGTACTGTGTCCAGTTCTGGGCCCCTCAATTTAAGAAGGACATTGAGACGCTTGAACTTGTCCAGAGAAGGGCAACGAGGCTGGGGAGAGACCTCGAGCACAAGCCCTACGAGGCAAGGCTGAGGGAGCTGGGATTGTTTAGCCTGGAGAAGAGGAGGCTCAGGGGAGACCTTATTGCTCTTTAGAACTGCCTGAAGGGAGGTTGTAGCCAGGAGGGGGTTGGTCTCTTCTCCCAGGCAACCAGCACCAGAACAAGAGGACACAGTCTTGAGGTGCACCACGGGAAGTTTAGGCTTGAGGTGAGGAGAAAGTTCTTCACAGTGAGAGTTGTTAGCTGTTGGAATGTGCTGCCCAGGGGGGTGGTGGAGTTGCCGTCCCTGGAGGTGTTCAAGAGGGGATTGGATGTGGCACTTGGTGCCATGGTCTAGTAGTCATGACGTATTGGGTGACAGGTTGGACTTGATGATCTTTGAGGTCTTTTCCAACCTTGTTGATTCTATGATTCTATAACTTCAGTGCTACCCTTCTATGTATTTGGGTATTCTGAGGACTGAATAGAATTCAAAGTGTTTTATTTGTATTTTGTCTGCAATATCTTACTGTAGAGCTTATATCCCTGTTATGCCACTATAGGAAGCATGCCCATGACATGGTGATGGACTTGGGAGATGCCCTTTTGTGTCCCACAAGCCTCCTACAGTGTCTCCTTGACTCTGACTGATTGACCTGCAGCATGCAGCTGGATAATATCACTTCTGGATGTGTTTCAGGTGCTATCCAAGCAGTGATTAACAGTGGTCAGTAGCAGCACAGCAGTTGGTAGGAGCAGCAGAGAAGGTGGAGCACACACAGGATGTGCAGCTGAGAACTACAATGGCATGCAAAAAATGTTGGCCAATCTTCAAAAGCAGCCAAAGAAGTTGCATTAAGCCAATTTTCAGTGTTATATTTTCTCTGGCAGTTATTTGTTTCATGCTGTTGCTATTAACACAGTTTATGTGCAAAAATTTTGGTGATATTTGTGAAACTCCAAGACATTTTAAGAGTTTCTTGGTTTCAAATGGCCACAATCATTGGCAAATAAATCACTAGTGCCAGGATAGTAGGAGTCTGACCTCTGGAGTTTGGCTGTTGATTTGTCTTATTTTCTGTTGAGGAGGAAAAGGTACCTCATAAAATTTAAATAGTCAACTTCTTGTAACAGAAAAGAAGTTCAAACCTCAAAGCCTGAGCTCCCTTTAAACTCACTCTGAATAGTCCTGATTTTTTTCCCTGCATGATCTAGTCTCCTGTTTGATGCCAAATTACTACATGGCAATGAGGAGCTGCTGAGGAAACTAGGGTTGTTTAGTCTGGAGAAAAAGAGGCTGAGGGGAGACATTCTGTCTCTTTACAACTACCTGAAAGGAGATTGGATCCACTTCTCTCAAGTGTCTAGTGATGGGATGAGAGGAAATGACCTCAAGTCCACCAGGAGAGATTTAGGTTGGATTTCTTTCCTGCAAGAGTGTTCATGCACTGGAACAGGCTGCCATCCCTGGAGTCACCAGGCCTAGAGTCACCATCCCTGAAGGTGTTAAAGAATATGTGTGGATATGGCAATTGGAGACATGGTTTAATGACCATCACAGGATCACAGGTTCACAGGATGTTAGGTGTTGGAAGGGACCTCCAGAGATCATTGAGTCCAACCCCCCTGTGGTGGTGAGAGAAAGTTCAGTTCTCCCCCCAACAAAGAAACCACAGCTAATTCAGTAGGAGAAGCAGAAATGAATATAAGCTATATTTACAAGCAGGATGAGATGCAGTGAATATATACACAATATACAGTATTTACAATATATGCCGAAATACACAGCCAAGAACATAATACAGAACAAATATTTTGCTCCTCCAGCCAGGAGGGTCCCCGCCCTGTATCCCCTTTCTCTCCCTACCTCCCTTTTTTCCCAAAAAGGGTTGGAGAGAGAGAAAAGATAATTATTAAGGAGGAAATTCTGTTAGCTCAAATGTATACAAGAATTAGTTTCTTATCTGTTAATTCAAGGTCAACTCCTTCCTGCACAGCTGTTGCTCAGAGAGAGACAGAAACAGACAGGCTGAAAAAGACAGATAGACTGAACTGACTGAGACTCAAACTGAACTAAAACTTAAAGTTGCATTCTACCTATCTACCAACGAAATTCCTTTAGAATATCTTGTTTTCATTATTTCACCAAAACATTCAGCCAGAGTGTTTCAGCAACTGTCCCTTTCTTAAAGGCACAGCCTAAAATGGTCACACCCCCTGCCAGAGCAGGACCACACAATCCAGCACAGGTCACACAGGAATACATCCAGACAGGGCTTGAAAGTCTCCAGAGAAGAAGACTCCATAATCCCTCTGGGGAGCCTGTTCTAGTGCCCTGTGACCCTCACAGTGAAGAAGTTCCTCCTTATGTTGAGGTGGAACCTCCTGTGCTGTAGTTTATAACCACCCTTCTTGTGGCACTGCCCCTCATCCTACCACAGGGCACAAGTGAGCAGAGGCTGTCTCCTCCCTCTTGAGCCACAGTCCTCAGATATTCATAAACATTTATTAAATCCCCTCTTAGTGTTCTCTTCTCCAGACTTAACAGCCCCAGGTATCCCAGTCTCTCCTCACAGGGCAGTACTCCAGTTCCTTCATCATCCCTCTGTGGGACTCTCTCCAGCAGATCCCTGTCTGTCTTTAACTGTGGAGCCCAGAAATGGATGCAATGTTCCAGGTGTGGCCTCACCAGGGCAGACTAATGGGGAAGGAGAACCCTTGATCTGCTGGATACACCATGGTGGTGGTATGTTGATGGTTGGACTTGATGACCTTTTCAGCCAAGAGGCAATTTGGCCAGAAATAGTGTATTAGATGTGTAAAAGATGAGTACCTGAGACATTTAATAATTCAAAATGATTCTATGAGAAGAGCAGCATCATGAATGTCCTGTGCAGTTACTACCCAACCTTTGCCTTATGCCTCTGCTCTTGGCACTCAGGAGACTGCACTTTGAATACTGGGTTCAGTTTTGGGCCCTGCAATCCAAGAAGGACATTCTGGTGCTGGAGCAGGTCCACACAGTGGGCAACAAAGCCGTAGAGCACAAATTTTGTGAGGAGCAAGTGAGGGAACTGGGGCTCTTTAGTCCGGAGGCTCCAGAGAAAAGAAGTCTGAAGGGAGATATTCTTACTTTGACAGCTCCCTGAAAGGATACTTTACTAAGACAGTGTTTAGTCTCTTCTCCCAAGGAACAAATAACAGGACAAGAAGAAAGGGTCTGAAGTTATACCAGGAGAGGTTTAGGCTGGATATTAGGGACAATTTCTTCCCTAGAAGGGTTTTCAAGCCCTGTAGTAGGCTGCCTAAGGCAGTGGTGGTGTCTCCACTACTGGAGGGATTGAAAAGTTGTGTAGGTGTGTTGCTGAGGGACGCTGTTTAATGGTGACCTGTGCTAATGGTTGAACTTGGTGATCCTAAAGACCAAGCAAAATGTTTCTATGTTTCTGTGCCAGGAGCAGGACCAGACAAAGTATAAATGGAAAAGGATGGGAAAATAATGTCCTCAGTCTCAGTTTAACCAATACTGGGGTGTTCTGTGGCTGTAGCACCACACAGGTAACACTCCTACCTGCACAGATTTTGAACAATTTGCAAGCATCATGTTCTTCCAGTCTTTGCAGATGCTTCTGCTATACTTTGAATGGGCAAACATTTATGGCCTGTACAAATAACAGTAAAATTATTCAGTGTATTCTCAGAAACTCAATAAAATGGTAAGCAAAGTATTTCTGTAACATCAGTCAATAAAAGGCTTGAGTTCATTACCCTTCTAAAAAATCCCATATTTTAAAAAAAAGTGTTTTAAGCATAAAAGTGAGAAAATGGAAAATTATACAAGACTGCTAATATTTGTTACCAGTTTAATTAGCCTACTTTTTTGTTTGTTTTAACCTTTGAAAACAAGGTTTGTAGGAATATCATCTGTATCAAGATATGGATTTTGTTGGTGCTTATATCCTTTTATTATCTGGAAGTTGGAACACCATAATTCTGCTCCCAATGGGACTTCCCCAAACTATGGCTCTAGCAGCCTTCAGAATAACATTCCTTGTAAAGTGTTTTTTTAATGTAAAATATGATACCTATATATAAAACCATCTGTGCAATCTGATTTTTGTAAAATGCAGTGTGTGAGGCAGTGTGTGACATCCTGGGCTGCATCAAAAGCATCATTGCCAGCAGATCTGGAGAGATGATTCTACCACTTTGCTCTGGTAAGACCTCACCTGGAGTAATGCATCTAGCTCTGGAGCCCTCAATATAGGAAGGACATGGACTTGATGGAACAGGTCTGGAGGAGGGCCAAGAAAATGATCAGGGGGTTGGAGCAGCTCTGCTATGAGGACAGGCTGAGGGTACTGGGGTTTTTCAGCCTGGAGCAGAGAAGAGTCCAAGGAGTCCTAATAGCAGCCTTCCAGTACCTGAAGGGGGCTACAAGAAGGATGGAGAGCCACTGTTTGCAAAGGCCTACAGGGATATGACAAGGGGCAAAGGCTTAAAACTAGACAAGAGTAGGTTTAAATTGTATGTTAGAAACCAGTTCTTTACTATGAGGGTAGTAGAATACTGGACCAGGTTGCCCAGGGAGACGGTTGAAGCCCCTTTCCTGGAGATATTCAAAGTGAGAATCAACAGCACTCTGGGCAATCTGATCCAGTGGAGGATGTCCCTGCTGACTGCAATGGGGTTGGACTGGATGACCTTTGGAGGTCCCTTCCAGCCTGGACCATTCTATGATTGTATGATTCTATGATTCTGTAATTCTGTGATTCTATGATTTGTTTGTGCCTATGAACTTTGGAATTCTATGGGTCTCATCTATCTGAGCTGATAGTTATAGTCCTCTGGTAGAAGGTAAATCTGACCCAACAAACTGTTCTATCTTTGTTCCAAGAGAAGACTCAACAGGGCAGACACAATTGTGAAGGACAACAAATTTTGGAAGATGGCACTTGTTTTAGTGCAGATGTAATATAGGTTGATGTCATTTGTGAGGATTTTTGGTACTTCTAATTGAACTATACACTATAAAAGTAGAAGAAAAAAAATAAATCAAATAGATAAGCTGAGGGACTAAAAAAAAAAACAAACCCCAAAACAAACCATGAAACCAATGCCTCAAATATACAATTGTCAGCTGAAGTAGAAGTGTTTAATCTCTCTACTGTATTTTTTTTCCCCCCTAGCCCTTTCTGGAGCATGTGTACCTGTAAGAAAAGCAATAGCCACAGATAATAATCATCCTGCCAGTTGAGGTATCGTACCTAGGATTAGCTGGGGCTTAGGAGGAGAACAAGGTCATTGCCAGGGCTCTCCAATTACTACCAGTATCACTACCTTTTCAAACATGTCAAACCATGACACGCTTTTGAAGGCTAAATCCAACAGCAGCAGCCTCGAGATGGGCTAGTGGTAAATGAGTGACACCGCGTCTGGGAGTTTGACATTGTTTGTCAAGATAAGTTCACAATGAAGATGACTTTCATTTCCAATATAAGCTATCATAAAAAAAAGGATTGCACCTATAAACTGTGCTGCTAAATGCCTGACCCTGTGTCCTGGATTCAGCTGACAAGAGTGAGGAATTAAATAAACTTAAAGACAAATTCCCAGGGCTATTTGAGATAATTATTAATAGTCATTGAGTTGTATTTTTCAGTTGGTTTTGCTTCACATTTTCAGAGTCATAGCTAAATTTGCAATGTTCCTTTAATTAATGGGGTTTTGGGGCTGCTAACCTGTCAAAGGGCTGCACTGTTTGTTTCCCAGGAATGTTTTTCAACATTTATGCAGTAAGATTCAGTGGGTGGAGAGAAACCCTGTAACCAGAGGGCTCACGAGATGAATGTTATTTGTTTACTCTTTAGCATAATTTGATTCCTGCTTCCCTGATAAACAAAAAATGACTTGATAATTCTCTCCCTCTTGGGGGCAGGAAGGGTAGAAGGGGGGGAAAAAAAGAAGAGATTGCATGCAATATGGCAGTTTCACAAGTGAAATTCACAACATCCCCTAGAATTTGGCTCAAAATGCTTAAGGAAGCTCTAGGGTAGTCTGCCAGTAAGTCACAGAGTAATTATTTGCTTCTGGAAACTGTATTTATTACCCATTATTCATTAAGCAGACACATACCTTGTTCTTATCTACACTGAGCTGCCAGAATCTGGAAAGAAGTTGATGGAATTCAGCCTTTTTTTTTTTAGGTCATTGTTTTAAACTGGCTGCAAGTCCTGCAGGACATGAGCTCCCCTTGCTCTTGGTCACTTTGACACCTGGATGGTACCCTTCCCAGGGAACACATCATTTCATGGGTGGGATGTCCCAGTGTGGGAGGTAGGATTGGAAACTAAGGTCATGTTTTGGAACTTATGCTCTGAAAGTTTGGGTGTTTTCTGAAAAAAAAATGAAGGAACACAGCCCTGTAGATTAAGTAGCAAATTTGGCAAGCAAGCCCTGACTTGAAACATGCAAAGGTTTGGAGGGAAACATGCCACAAAGAACAGTATTTATAAGCTGTTCTTTTTAAAGCAAACTGAAGCTTGCAACTAGTATAAAGAATCTGTATCTTCTGAAATGTATGAGGTCAGGTCATTTACTCACAGTCCTTCATAAAAACCATCCCAGTGCTGACCCCAGTCCTTAATCCCCCCTCTGCTCAACTCTCTCCCTTTCTGCAGCGATTACACTGCAGTCTGTTAAAAAAAGCTGCCACTAACCAAATGTCAGGCAGCATTTCTTGTAAAAGCTTAATCTGAAGCATAAAATAGCATTTTCATTCTCTGTTTACTCCTTTTGGTCTAAATAATTTTTTATAATCTGTTAACCTCATTTTCCTATTTCTCACACCAATAATTTTCTTATAGGAAGGTCCAATATCAATACAACATTGTACAAGATATATAAAGGATGCCAAATTCCTTTGAAATAAGACTGTATTCATATGTGTATCTGACTTATTTAATAGGATTTGTTGGTTAAGATCTAGATTTGAAAAAAACAACCAACCACCCACCCCAAAAAATTGGTTTGTTTCCAGTCTGGACCCTGAAGTATATAGGAGACTAACTTTAGTATTATTAATGATGAAAACCAGAAAGATCCAATTTCTAGCAAGAAAGAGTAAAATGCCAGTCCTATTAATTACAGCTTTTACCTAGACACAGTGATTCAGAATATCTGACTGCAGTTTTATCTATTAGGGCTACAGGCTGTCATTAGAAAATAACTCTCTCAGGCATGGGGGGTTGCATGCTCTCATATAACACTCAAATCCTCAAATCCCAGCATAGTGGAGGTTTGAAGGGGCCTCTGGAGGTCATCCAGTCCAACCCCCTACTAATACAGGGTCACCCACAGCAGCTTGCCCAGGATCACAATGGCCAGGTGGGGCTTGGAATCTCTCCAGAGAAGGAGACTCCACAACTTCTTTGGGTAGCCTGTTGCAGAGATTCAGTACCTTCATATCAATGAAGTTTCTCCTCATGCTGAGGTGGAACCTCCTGGGTTCTAGTTTGTGTCTGTTGCCCCTTTTCCTCTTTCAGGACACCACAGAAAAGACTCTGGCTGATCCACTTCACCCTCACCCTTTAGATACAGATAAATATTGTGAAGATCCCCAAATCTCAGTATTCTCCAGGCTGAGCAGCTCTAGATCTCTCAGCCTTTCCTCATCAGAGGAATGCTTTTGTCTCCTCACTAGGGCAGACTATAGGGAAACAAAAATCTTCCTTGACTTGCTGGCTAGACTCTTAATATACTTCAAGAGATATGGCTACAAGGGCATGTTGCTGGCTCATGGTGAACTTGTCCACCATCACTCACAATTCCTTCACTTTCCAGCAGGTCAACCCCTCACCTGTACTGGTGCAGGGAGGTTATCCCTACCCAGATGCAGGATCCTACACTTGCCTTTGTTGAACTTCATGGTGTTCACTGCTGCCCAACTCCAATCTGCCCAGGTCTGGCTGAATGGCAGCATAGCCAGTTGAGATGCTAGCCACTCCTCCTGCTCCTGTATCATCAGCAAACTTGCTGAGGGTCCACTCCATCCCTTCATCCAGCCCCTTGATGAAGATGTTGAACATGACTGAACCCAGTACTGGACCTCAGGTAGAACTGTAAATGTATATTAGAGAAGTTAAATGTGGACAGTTTAAATCTTGTTTTGTCATGGTGTTCAGTATCCTTCTCCTGTTACCAGAAACCTAATCCTTTAAGGCTGGATTTTCAAAGAGCTCATCACTTGAACACTTTTGCCGCATGACTCAGCACTCAAGTCTAGACAGAAACATGCAGAAAAACTCCCCCAAACCCTTTCTAAAACATACTTTCAGTCTGAGTTTCTGCTCTCTTGACAGCAATACTGTGTGACTAAGGTTCCACTATTTTTTTTTATTTTTTTTTAAGAACTCATGGTTGTTCTCCTTCCTGGGGAATTTGTAAACCCATGAATCTGTGCTGAGATTTAGCTGAGAGCAGCAATATTTTCCAAACACTGAAAAAATGTGGGGTTTTTACTTACACTTTTTTTTTTTTTTTTGCTTCTCTGTGTTCAGATACTTTACTAATTATATGTACTGTGAATTTACTCTGCTGTTAGCAGGTTCCTTGTGGGATTGTGTTTTGTTTCTCGTCATCTAAGTTATTCATTCTCTATGACAGAAAGTTGACTCTTTCTTCAAGGGAAGAGAATGTGCTTTTTTATTTTTTGCATCTTCATATTTTCCTCCCATCTTTTTCCCCAAAAGGGCTCCCATGAGTCCTAAAATCAAGCCAGCTTTGACTGAAGAGGTACCAGGACCCTGCAAACAAGAAGGTGTTTGCAGGACACTGGTGACCCAGAGGCACCGAGTTTGAAGGTGTCTGCTTTCTGCCAGTTCTCAGAGACATTCTGACCCCAGGTAACTTCTTTTCCAGGAGGTACAGTTTTCTGCCATTATTGATATCATTCAAGCTTGGCATGAAAACAGATGTCTGGTCCAGAAGCTTTTAGAAGATGCATCTGCCCTCAGTTCTCCCTAGCTCTTGCATTTTTTATCTCTTCTCTTTGAACATATACAGATCCTCATTGCGTGTGCTTGCCTTGTTTCATGGTTCATCAGCTCTGCATGTGTCTCCTACCATCAGCTACTTCTTTCCCAGAAACTTGCGTGCCAGAGTACATTGATGAAGTCTGTATGACAAGCAAGTCATTACAAAATTTGAGAAGAGCATCACTTCAAACTCACCATAGGAAATCTATTGAGGTTGTGAAACAGGTCCGGTGAACAGCAACAAAGCTGGTGAAGGGACTAAAGAAGAGGTCTGGTGAAGAGCAGCTGAAACAACTGGGATTGTTTAGCTTGGAGAAAAGGACAGACACTAAGTGGAGACCTTCTGGCTATCTACAACTATGTGAAAGGAAGTTGGAGCAAGGTGGGTGTTCATTTCTTCTCCACAGTAACAAGTGATAGGACAAGAAGAATCACAGAATCACGGAATCACAGAATCAGAGAATGTTAGGGGTTGGAAGGGACCTCAAACCATCATCCAGTCCAAACCCTCTGCCAGAGCAGGATCACCTGGAGCAGATCACACAGGAATGGATCCAAGGAAGTTTTGAATACCTCCAGAGAGGGAGATGCCACAACTGCCTGGGCAGCCTCTTCCAGTGCTCTGAAATGGATTGAAGTTGCAAAGGGGATGTTTAAGGTAGGCATTAAAAGAAACTTCTTCACTGAAAGAGTTATCAAACACTGGAACAGGGTTTCCAAGGAGGTGGTCAAATCCCCATCCCTGAGATGTTTCAAAGAGGCAGATGTGGTGCTGAGGACATGATTTAGCACCAGCTTTGGTACAGTTAGAGAACAGTTGAATTCAATGATCTTAAAGGTCTTTTCCAACCAAAACAATTCTATGACTCTATTCTGTGATTCTCAGGATGAAAACTCACATTGGGATTGTTTAGCCTGGAGCAAAGGCACTCCCTGAAAGGAAGTTTGAGCCAGGTGGGGTTCAGTCTCTTCTCACAAGGGGTGTACAACGTGTGATGGGATGAGGAGAAATGGCCTCAAGTTATGTCAGGGGAGGTTTAGTTTGGACATGAGGAAAACTCTCTTCCTTAAATGGGTTGCAAAGCTGACCAGGGCAATGGTGGAATCATCATTCCTGAAGGCATTTAAAAGACTAGACATTTAAGACCAGGCATTTAAAACTCTAGACATAGTGTTGAGGGAAATGGTTTAGCAGCAGACTTGGTAGTATTGGTTTAATGGTTGGACTCCATGATCTTGAAGATTTTTTCCAACTGATTCAATGATTCTGTGACCATATATCAGAAAGATATCCAGAGGTTCTGAATGCTTATCGTGAATATCAATAGCCTTCACCCTCACCTAACAATGACACTGGTGTTTACTTAATTGTCCTTCAAGAAGCCAAACAAACAATGTGCTAGGTAAAAGTCTCCTCAGGTTGACATCTAACTGAAACTCAGCAATGTCTACAAAGGATTAAAATATTTATATTACCTCAATTGTGCTTAAGTACCTTTAAAAGCGTCTTTTAGGATTTATAAGCAGCTGTTCTGTTGGGTTGATTGAAAAAAAAAAAAAAAAAGTCAACTTCCCAGTCTAGAGTGATTGTTAGTTTAACAGCTTGTTCATTCTCCAAGGCTGTTTCCTTTAAAACCTTAATTGCTGCCCTCCCTCTTACACTGAATGATAAACACATTTCCCTGCTCAGTCTTCATTTCTACAGGTATATTAATGGCCAGAAGAAGACTAGGGAAGGTGTGGGCCCCCTCAGAAAGGAAACTGGTGAAATGGTCACAAGTGCTGTGGAAAAGGCTGAGGTACTCAGTAACTTCTTTACCTCAGTCTTCACTGCAAGGGCCTCCAGCCACACTCCTTGGTGTCATGGAAGACAATGGCAGGGACAGGGAGGAAGAACTGCCCATCGTAAGTGAAGATCAGGTTCGTGATCACCTGAAGAACCTGAAAGTGTTCAAGTCCATGGGACCCAATGGGATACACCCACAAGTACTGAAAGAACTGGCAGATGAGGTTGCTAAACCCCTCTCTATTATATTCCACAAGTCATGGCAGCCTGGGGAAGTCCCCACAGACTGGAAAAGGGGAAACATTACTCCCATTTTCAAAAAGGATAAGAAGGAGGAACCAGGGAACTACAGGCCAGTCAGTCTCACCTCTGTGCCTGGAAAGATCATGGAGCAGATCCTCCTGGAAGCATTACTGACTCAGATGAATAGTGAAGAGGTGATTTGGAACAGTCAACATGGCTTTGCCAAGGGCAAATCCTGCCTGACAAACCTGGTGGCCTTCTACGAACACATGACAACATTAATAGATGAGGGGCAAGCAACTGATGTTGTTTACCCGGACCTGAGCAAAGCCTTCAACACTGTTCTGCACCACATCCTGGTCTCCAAACTGGCGAAACATGGGTTTGATGGGTGGTCCACTAGATCATAAAGAACTGGCTTGATGGCTGAACCCAAAGAGTGGCTGTCAATGGGTCCATGTCCCAGTGGAGGCCAGTGATAAGCGGACTCCCTCAGGGATCAGTCCTGGGACCAGGCTTGTTCAATATCTTTGTGGGTGCCATGGACAGTGGCATTGAGTGCACCCTCAGCAAGTCTGCTGATGACACCAAGCTGTGTGGTGCAGCAGACACGCTGGAGGGAAGGGATGCCATCCAGAGGGACCTGGACAGGCTGGAGAGGTGGGCACAAGCCAACTTCATAAGGTTCAACAAGACCAAGTGCAGGGTTCTGCATCTGGGTCAAGGCAACCCCAGGCACAAACACAGGCTGGGCAATGACTGGCTGGAAAGCAGCCCAGAGGAGAGAGACTTGGGGATGCTGGTGGATGAGGAGTTCAACATGAGCTCTCAGTGTGCACTTGCAGCCCAGAAAGCCAATCAGATCCTGGGCTGCATCAAGAGAAGTGTGGCCAGCAGGTCAAGGGATGTGATTCTCCCCCTCTGCTCAGCTCTGGTGAGACCCCACCTAGAGTACTGTGTCCAGTTCTGGAGCCCCTATTACAAGAGGGATCTGGAGGTGCTGGAATGTGTCCAGAGAAGGGCCACAATGATGATCAGAGGTCTGGAGCACCTCTCCTATGAGGACAGACTGAAGGAGTTGGGGCTGTTCAGTCTGGAGAAGAGAAGGCTCCGAGGTGACCTAATTGTGGCCTTCCAGTATCTGAAGGGGGCTACAAGAAGGCTGGGGAAGGACTTTTCGGGATATCAGGTAGAGATAGAACTAGGGGGAATGGAATGAAGCTGGAGGTGGGGAGATTTAGGCTGGATGTGAGGAGGAAGTTCTTCACCATGAGAGTGGTGAAGCCCTGGAATGGGTTGTCCAGGGAGGTGGTTGAGGCCCCATCCCTGGAGGTGTTTAAGACCAGGCTGGATGAGGCTCTGGCCAGCCTGATCTAGTGTGGGGTGTCCCTGCCCATGGAACTAGATGATCCTTGTGGTCCCTTCCAACCCTGACTGATACTGTGATACTATGATACAATGGTAACAACAAACCATGCTGCTACAGAACTCAAACTACCTTCTCCCTCTTAACAACCTCATGAGAGTTTTGCCTGGGAACAAGTAAGCTCTTCATTTTTTTCACATTGTGTCCAGGCTTCAATTGTAACGTTCAATTTTAATCCAAAATCAGCTTGAATGAGTTTCTTATGAGTTCATGCATTAATTTTCTGTTGTTTTGGTTTTGTTTTTGTTTGTGTGTATGTGCTTTTTTTGCTTGTTTATTTTCTTTGTATGTATGTTTGTTTGTTTGGTTGGTTTTTTAAATGACATGGACATCATAATGCTGTGGTGGTTGCATGACAGGAAAGAAGTGAAGAGCAGCAGAAACTGGGAAATTAAGATCCCCCAACTCAAACCTTTCACTTAAACTAAAAGCAAATTAAAATTTGATTTGCATTCACTGCATAGAACCTAAATGGAGAGGAAAGGAACTTTTCTATCCAAGGCATGTAACCACCACAGTATGAAGAAGCAAACTGAGGTGTATACCTGTGCACAGCAATACCAACCTAATAAGTAACCTATTTTTGAGTTTGTTTTTGTGTTGTTAAACTTTTCTTTTTAATGATTTTAGAGCAGTTAGATTCTGTCCTTGTGGAAAGGGCACAATTTTCTCATCTTTTCTCATTTGGGTTTATGTAAGCTGACATTTGCAGTGCCATTTCTCTCACTCTTAGCTATTTAAAGGTGCTTGCCCAAAGAATCCTTTTGGGAAGTGGCTTTCTAGACTTGGGGCTGATGTTGCTTTCTGGGTGAAGCCTTCTAACCTCTTCAAAGAAAAGACAGGTTTGACCCCAAAGCCCTTATTTATAACAACCAGTCACAAGGTGACCATCCTGCATGACCTGTGGGATATACTACATGCTATTTTTAGACACCACAGAATGCACTCAAGGGCAAATGACACAGCCCATGATTAACAAAGAATTCCTGCAGGAGTATTATTCAATATCAAGGCACATAAATGGCCCCAAAGGAAAAAAAAGAAAAAAAGAAAAAAAAAAGAAAAAAAAGGAAAAGCAGATAGAGGTTGGAACAAGTCTTCATGGGCATCCTGAAGAACTGACTTTTTTCCACTCTACGGAACAATTCCAACGTAAAAGTTCAATTAAACACCTTATTTTATGCTTACACATGTGTGTGTGCATGTGCACATATAAACTATATTATCTTATCTTGATCATGCTGTAACTTCTCAGACATCTAAATAGGCTCCTCTTATGATCTTTAATTTTCCACAGGAAATGGTTGTTCATACCTGTCAACAGACTGCTAACATAATTTAAGCAAACAAACAGACACCAAAAATCAGGGGTCCAAATGTAAGAGAAGCCCAAATGTATAAATACAGGCAGGCTGAAGATACATAATGTCAGGAAACTTTTCACATTGCTGCACGTGGATTGTAAGGTCTCTCTGCAAATAGCTCATAAGAACATATGTTTCACAAAAAGCAAGACTTAGGGGGTTTGTGAGGACAGAAAAACAGAAACAATTCCAGTATTTGAATGTTAGAATAGAATAGAATAGAATAGAATAAACCAGGTTGGAAGAGACCTCCAAGATCATCGTGTCCAATCTATCATCCAACACCACCTAATCAACTAAACCATGCAACCAAGCATCCTGTCAAGCCTCGCCCTGAACACCCCCAGCGACAGCGACCCCACCACCTCCTCGGGCAGCCCATTCCAATGGGCAATCACTCTCTCTGTGTAAAACTTCCTCCTAACCTCCAGCCTAAACCTCCCCTGGTGCAGCCTGAGACTGTGTCCTCTTGTTCTGGTACTGGTTGCCTGGGAGAAGAGACTAACCTCTGCCTGACTACAACCCCCCTTCAGGTAGTTGTAGAGAGCAATAAGGTCACCCCTGAGTCTCCTCCTCTCCAGACTAAGCAACCCCAGCTCCCTCAGTCTCTCCTTATAGGGCTCGTGCTCCAAGTCCCTCACCAACCTTGTCGCCCTTCTCTGGACATGCTCCAGCAAGTCAACATCCTTCCTAAACTGAGAAGCCCAGAACTGGACACAGTACTCAAGGTGCAGCCTAACCAGTGCAGTGTACAGGTGCACAATGACCTCCCTGCTCCTGTTGCAGGACAGGATGCCATTGGCAGGATGCCATTGGCTGCCTGGGCACACTGCAGGCTCATGTTCAGCTTACCATCAACCAGCACCCCCAGGTCTCTCTCCACCTGGCTGCTCTCCGGCCACTCTGACCCCAACCTGTAGCTCTGCATGGGGTTGTTGTGGCCAATGTGCAGAACCCAGCACTTGGATGTGTTCAATCTCATGCCCTTGGACTCTGCCCATCTGTCCAGCCTGACGAGGTCCCTCTGCAGAGCCTCTCTGCCATCCAGCAGATCAACTCCTGCCCCCAGCTTGGTGTCGACAGCAAATTTACTGATGATGGACTCGATGCCCTTTTCCTGAATTTGGCAAATCACTTAGTCAAATTCAAATAAATATCTTAATTATTTGGTAACTGCTAGACAAGCCTACTAGAAGAATTTAAGCATCTAAAGTGGCTTAGCAAACATCTTTTTTTCCCTGAGATAGTTTAAATTCCAAGTGATATATTATTCATTTAGTTATTAGAAATATTAATAAATACTCCAATGACCAAACGCAATGCTGCATGATGATTTCATCCATGAAACAGAAACTTAGTTATTACTTTAGCTTTTTGGATAGTGAATTATTACAGTAGGGCTTGAAAAATTCACACTGTTTTGCTAACAGTGGTTAATACTTTATTTTACATCTCTCCAAGTGAGCTGTGTTTGGAACACAAGCCCTATGAGGAAAGACTGAGGGAGCTGGGGTTGCTTAGCCTGGAGAAAAGGAGACTCAGGGGTGACCTTATTTCTCTCTACAACTACCTGAAGGTAGGTTGTAGACAGGCGGATGTTGGTCTCTTCTCCCAGGCAGCCAGTACCAGAACAAGAGGCCACAATCTCAGGCTGAGCCAGGGGAGGTTTAGGTTGGATGTTAGGAAGAAGTTCTATACAGAGAGAGTGATTGCCCATTGGAATGGGCTGCCTGGGGAGGTGGTGGAGTCACCATCACTGAAGGTGTTTAGGAAGAGACTTGATGGGGTGCTTGGTGCCATGGGTCAGTTGTTTAGGTGGGTTGGATTGGTTGATGGGTTGGACACGATGATCTTGAAGGTCTCTTCCAACCTGGCTTATTCTATATTCTATATTCTATTCTATATTTACTGAACTCACAATACCTTTCCACAACCTTGTGAAACTGAAAATTTTTTGAGAATTTATTTTTTCTTTTTTTTATTTTCAGTTGACTTCTAAAATTTTGTTTAGATCTGGGAAAAATTTGAAATGCTGTCAGGCAGGTAAATACATTTGTGATGAAGAACAGCAGCACTTTATGTTCCTTTGAAAGTTTTTATATTTCCTTTTTAAACACCAACTTCCAAGAATTTAAAGTCAGTCATAGAATGTATTGCTTTTACTGAAGTTTGACATCAGTGCCTCAAACCAAAAAACTCTGTATATCTTCTCTTTATGTGTGTACATATATACAGATGAGGCCCTCCACAGGCAAATAGAAGTGGCATCCAGGTCACAAGCCCTGGTCCTCATGGGTGATTTCAACCACCCTGACATCTGCTGGAGGGACAACACAGCAAGGCACCAGCAACCCAGGATGTTCCTGGACTGCATAGAAGACAACTTCCTCCTCCAAATGGTAGAGGAACCAACAAGAAAAGGTGCTATGCTGGACCTTGTTCTCACCAACAGGGAAGGGCTGGTAACCAGTGTGAGGCTCAGAGACAGACTTGGCTGCAGTGACCATGAAGCAGTTGAATTTAGTATCCTCAGGGCAATCAGGAGGACTTATTCTAAGCTTACAACCCTAGACTTTAGGCATGCATACTTTGATCACTTCAGGGATCTGCTAGCCAAAGTGTCATGGGACAAAGGCTTAGAGGGAAGAGGGACCCAGGACAGCTGGTCAGTATTCAAGGACCATCTCCTCTGTGTCCAGGAGCTATGTATACCAACAAAGAGAAAAGCAGAAAAGAATGCCTGCCTGGATGAGCAAGGAGCTACTGGACACACTTTAAAATAGAAACACCACCCCCCTTAAGTTAAAATCACACCTCAGAAATCTACCTAAAAGGCTTAGAATTCGCTGTTGACAAAAATCTCTCTCTGCTCACATCCTTCCGGTTTGGTGACTGTTATCAGTTATTCTTGCCTCAGCAGTAAAAGTTTGGGCTTTAGTTGTTTTTCTTTCTTTCTTTTTTTCTGGAAATATTCGGTCATGCTGGCCTGTTCTTTCAGCAAATCTCACCAGTTAAATAGGGTCAGCTCTGTTCTTCCTATGGCCAAGGGAAAAATAATGGTGCTGATTCACCCTTTCCTCTGAATCAATATTAAGCTCACTGGTGTGCTAGAAGTGAAGCTATTCTTTTTAAGGAGGTCAAAACAAGATCCTGATTGCTTCTGACTTAAGGAATCTTTGATACACTTTGGATGTGAAAGGCTACATCTCAAAGCCAGATTAAAATTCAGAGATGGTATCGATTAGCTCTGATGCTCTGTCCTAAAGCGTTGATAATGTAGCTGTGTGTTCATATGCATGTTGGGGATCGCCCTTAGGAAAGACTTGAAAGTTGGGGGCTTTTTTTTTTTGTACCTGTACCACTGATTTATTTATTTATTTGTTTATTTCTAATTATGATAGACTGAAAGAAAGCCAGGCATGATTTTGAAAAGTAAAGGAAGTGGTGAAATAGTGAATTTTTTAGAAACCCAGTGGTTTTAGAAACCCAATGGTTTTCGCTCTTCCAAGGGTAACCACTTTACATGGGCAAAGCTCCAGAAAACAGGTATCTCTCAAAAACTGGCAACATTTACAGGTCCTGAAATGCAAAAAATGGTGTCACTCTGTACTCCAGATACACATATTTTTTAATTGTTTCCCATTATTTCATTAATTCTTGCCACTGCCAGCCTCTGTATCAGTCACTGATAAAGCATTATTATCATATGTAGCATCCAAAGTAAAGTAACAAAGAGAAAGAATTTGAGGAGGAGATAAGGAAACATGAAAGTGTTCAGAATAACACAAATGGTTTTGTGTTTTTTTTTTTTTAATAAAGAAACTTGGGAATTTTTCTTTCTGCCTATCTGCAAGAGAATACAGCAGGATTCAGTGAAATCAACAAGATTTGAGGCAAAACACTTAATAGAGTAACTATCCAGGTGAGCAACAAAATTATCCAAAGCAATAATTAATAATAATAGTAATAATAGTAATAATAATAGTAGTCGTAATAATAATAATAATTATTATTATTATTATTTTTTTTTAAAAAATCTGGCATTTTTCCCTCTTTTCAGCCAGGGACCTGCATGAAAGGTGAATGTTTCTCTGTAGCTGAGTTCTCGCACCTTCTTCACTTAAATCAATGATTGTTCAGTGATTGATGTCACTTCGAGGGACAGAGAACAGGGCTAAATAAGCCTCTTGTGTAATCTGGTATGACAACATCTACATTCTCTTCTTGGAAACTCTCTGTCATGGTAAACAAAGTTTTCCAGCACTGCGTTTTATTCTAATGGTTTCCCTGGGGTAGTAGGAGTAGGACAAACATGCTATTTGAAGACAGAAGTTTGCTTTACATGATGAATATATAAACTGAATAAAAGTCAGTGCTCCATTATTATTTCAGGTCCTGTTACACATTGGTTTCTTTTTCTTTTCCTTTTTTTTCCCCCAAATGAAGCTGAAATAATCCATATTGCTCCTTAAAAAGTACTAGTGAACCAGAAAATTCCCTTTCAGAGACAGAAATATACCCTAGAAGTAGTTCAACAATTCTGTTTACATTCAGGAGCAGAAATAGAAGATATTTCATGGAAGAGATTAATTTCTTTAAGGTATTTAGTTTGCTCTGGTCTGCAGAGGTGAGGGGTAAGCAGTGAGACTTTCTAGAGAGATTGTTCATCTGAAATGAACAAAGTTAAAGAAAAAATACTTTTTTTTTCTCTTTCCCCCCATGTGAAAGATGTGAATTTGTTGGAAAAGAGTGGATCCATATGAAAATATGCCCTCTGGAAGACAGACAAGGTTTTGGTGTCATGTGCTGTTTGGTAGCATGAATCTATGCTGCAAAAAGGAAAGTTCTAACATCTCCTCTTCCCTCTGTAATTTAGGGTTCTAAAGGGGGAGGAAATGTTTGTTCTGTACAGAGCTAGCTGCTGCAATGAGTTCTCTATCCTTTTATTATAGAATAACAGAATTATAGAATCGATTTAGGCTGGAAAAGATCTTTGAGTCCAACCATTAACCCAACATAGCCACACTACTGCGTGACTCAGCAGGACACCTACACCTCTTCTCAATCCCTCCAGGGACTGAAACTCCACCACTGCCCTGGGCAGCCTGTTCCAGGGCTTGACAACCCTTGTAAGCAGTCTTAGATGAAATAAAAGAGAAATTATTCCTATCACACAACAAACCAAGCACCTATTTTTCCACAGTGCCAGGCTGCTCACTTTGCAACGATTTGATTGAGTTAAGGCTACTCAACACTTTCAAGACTCAGCTTCTCACAGGATCAGGCTCCAAGTGCTGAAGACTAATCTTTGCAAGTACTTCTAACAACGTATCTTTGGGTGACAATGCAGCAAAATAGAAAAAAAAAAAAATCACAGCCGGCAGTTATATTTTGCATATGATTCTGAGGAACTGTTAATGAGCTACACAATTTATCTTCAGAAAAGGCGGGGGGGCCAGGGAGGAAGGAAAGATGAAAAAGGACTTATGAAATAGTTTTGGCAGCATCTTCAAACTATTTTAGAAAAATGCAGGGAAAGGTTAAATGCCTTAAAATGGGTATTTTTGACATTTGCCCTTTTATCGTGCTGAAATTCTACCAACAGTTGTTTCTTGTTTTTTTCCATGTTTTTTAGCCTCGTATGTCAAATGCGTGGAGGAAGAAAAGCCCTGTGACGAGCTCACGATACGGCAAAGCCGCAGTTACTGGAGAACCCACTGTTTGTGGATGCTTGGAGCCCTTCAGGGAAGGGTAAGAGAAAGAAAGAACGAAAAAAAAAAAAAAGAAAAAAAAAAGAAGGTGTTTCTTACATTGTTTTCAACTACAAGCTGGCTGTGGTACTCGGTGTTTTCTTTAAGTGCGATTTCAGCGAGGTCTGTGTTCTGTCTGCTGTGATGTATCTCAGTGCAAACAGCTCACTGTTACCCATTATGTACCTATTAGCACTGATTACTTTCTGATAGCTCTTCACCAGTTGGTTTCACTCACTTTGACAGGTTTGGTGCTTTGTTTAACCTTTAAACTAGTGGGGCAATAACATTGCTGACAGAATCGGAGAAATAATTAAAGAAAACTTAGCTGCAGCATAAGAAAACAACTGTAACAAGGCAGGTCTTTCTGGTGGGATTGAGGAGTTGGCAGCTGACACGAAGCAAAAGGATGGAGCATCCATGTGGTGATAGCAGAGTACAGCATAATTATGGCTATTTCCAGTTCAATCTGCAGGAATCCAGTTTAAAGAGATTATTACTGCTCTGCTAATCTTATTTTTTTCTCTCTGTAGGTATGTACTTCAGCCTGGAAACAATTTATTTCTGCATTTGTTACAGAATGTATAAGAGCAGTGAGAATACTCACGGTTTAGAATTTCTGTTTTGATTTGTTAAGGGAAAAGATATATTTTAAATAACAGAATCGTGGAATGGGTTGCATTTGAAAGGGCCTTAAAGACCATCTATTTCACACCCTGCTACTATAGACAGGGACATATTCCACTAGACCAGGTGGCTCAAGGTACCAGCCAGCCTGGCCCTGAACACTTCCAGGATGGGAGCACCTCTCCAGGCAACCTTTTCAGATGTCTCACCACCCCCAGTGTAAAGAATTTCTTCTTAACCTCTAGTCTCAATTTCCCCTCTTCCAGCTCAAAGCCATTGCCCTTTGTTCTACCACTACAAGCCCTTGCCAAAAGTCCCTCCCTCTGAAGTCTCCTCAGGGCCATCATCACTGGAGGTTTTCAGGAGGAGACTTGATGGGGTGCTTGGTGCCGTGGGTTAGTTGTTTGGGTGGTGTCTGATTGGTTGATGGGTTGGACGCGGTGATCTTGAAGGTCTCTTCCAACCGGGTTTATTCTATGTATATTCTATGTATATCTCTTCTCCAGGCTGAACAGCCCCAAGTCTCTTAGCCTGTGCCCTCAGGGGAGATGCTCCAGCCTTTGCAGTCCAAATATGGTCTTTAAAGCTATAATACTAAATGACATCTGGAAATCAAACATTTTATCAGCTTCTATTAGAAAGCAACCTGAATTTCACCATATATGAAAGAGATCAGTTTAAAAAAACCCCAAAAAGTCCTTTTCCACAGAACTCTCCACCTTCCCAGGTTATGTTTGACAGTGTTTTGGAGGAAATGCCTTTGGTGAAGTTAATTTTACTCTCACTTTATGGGGAATGAAGATATGAAGTCTTCAGTAGGAATGAATTAAAACTAGATTGCCTTGGCTAATAATATATAAATAACAAATGATTAACACCTTCTAAACTGCTGCAGGCAGTAGGTTGATGGGTTATCATAAGCAGACTCCAAGCTCATTTTGCATCTTTGCAGTGAGCTGCAAGCTGCATTGGCTGCAAAAATGCATCCTGAAGAGCTGCAGGAGTAGAAGATCTTGAAAGAAAAATGAGCAAGCAACTGGCGAGTAAGCAAATGAGCTAGCAACTAGTAAGACACAGCCTTAATTAATTGCTGCTTGGGGGATCAAAAATTTCCCAGTATTGGGAGTGTTCGTCTTCTCATGAGGATTGTGTTGTTGGGCAGAATAACCCTTGTGGTCTTCTGGTTCTTGAGATGTAGAATCATAAATTCAAGGAATTGATTTTGGCTGGAAGACACCTTTAAGATCATGGAATTTGACTACTACCCACAGCCCACTACTAAACTATGTCACTCAGCACCACATGTACATGACTTTGACCTCCAGGGATGGGGACACCACTACTTCCCTGGACAGCCTGTTTGGGGTCTTGACAACCCTCTTAGGGAAGAAATTATTTCCAACATCCAACTTGAACCTCTTCTTGGTGCAACTTAAGGCCACTTGTGCATTGAGACAAGAGACCAACACCCACCTGACTCCAATCTCCTTTGAGGGAGTTGTAGAGAGCTGGAAGGTCTCCTCTCAGCCTCCTTTTCTCCAGCCTAAACAATCCCAGTTTCCTCAGCTGCTCTTTGAAAGACTTGTGCTCTGGACTCTTCACCAATTTTGTGGCCTTTCTCTGGACATGCTCCAGTGAGGTGCCCAAAATTGAACACAGGATTCAAGTTGAAGTCTCACCAGTGGTGAATACAGGTGGACAGTAACTGGCACAGTACTGCTGGTCACATTATTGCTGATAGAATCCAGGATGTGGCTGAATGCCAAACTCTTGAAGAACCTTCTTTCCCTGTCTGGTCCTTGCCTGTCTCTAAGCTCCCTCTTTGTCTTCAGCCCTGCAAGGGCTAGCTGGGATCCTGGCATGGCTCAGATCTTGGGTGGCATGGGCAGTGCTCATATTGATCATCTCAGAATTCTTTCACTCTTCACAAACTGGTGGTTTCCTCTCTTTATTGAAGTTAGGAGCTTACTGTTTGAAGAATTATTGAAGCATTGCCACAGGAGGAAAAAAAAAACCCAAACCCACAACTCAACTTTGGAGGAAAATGTGGGTGTTTACACACAGAAACAAAGACTACATTCACAGCAATGGCTGTAACACCTTCAGCTACTTTGAAGACGATCATCTAGTTCAAATCTAGTCAGTTTTCACATTGCCACTCTTTCACCAGGAATGATTCAACTTGTTTTGGAAGAAGTAGAGTACTCCCTTTTATGATCAGCATATGTTCAGGTTTATGGTTGGTGTAATTTTCACAAAAGCTTAGTTCTGAGAGACACCCTGGTATTCTGCAACTATTACAGCTTATGAAAGCCAGGTCTTTGGAGCTGGCACAGGATAGGCAACCTCCATCAGAAGCCCTTCTGGAATTTTTCTTGTGATCATCTATTTCTTTTTTTTTTTTTTCTTTCTTTTCTTTCTTGTGTTTAAATAACTCAGCTAAAAATAAAATCGATCATAGTCTTTCCATCTTTCCATCAGCCAAACCTAGCATGCAGATCACAGAGCTTGGAACACATCCTTTATGGCTGCAAAGAAATAATTAAAATCTAAATAATATTTCAATACAGTAGCCAAATATTCTTGGTATGGTCATTAATAATTGAAGAGCTTGTAAGTTGTTAAAATACAATGCATTCATTATTTTCCTCAGACTGACGAGTGCATTACATGATGTGACGTATTTATGACTTGTACCCCTCCTTGCTTTAGTTGTACTTTCTCTGGCCATGATAATAACCAAAATAGGCTACTTTTTGTCAGATGCTGGATACTGACATGAAGCAAGCAGCACAGTTGCTCTTAATTAAGTGTGGTAACCAGCCTAATTTAGTGCCCTTTCATCAGTCATTTATCATCACTTTTACTGCTCATAGTATTATTTCTTATGTTAATTGCCAACTGTAATGCTCCTAAAATACATAACTGCATAAATATTTCCTAGCAAAGGAGTTCAGTATTTCTCACAGTTCATTTTAAAAATGCTCAATGGAATGCATGGGTAGCAAACATCTAAAGTGATACCAATTTGTCTCTGGCCAGGTAAACATGGTGCATTTTAACAGCAAAAAAGGTAGATATTAAGATACAGCCCAGCCCCAATAAAAAAGTAAATCCTGAGCCTTCACCTAATTTTTTTTTTTACCACATGATGATTTTTTTAGTGTCTCTGGAAACCTGAAAAGCTTTTGGCATCACGTTTTTCCCCCTGTGCATTAATGTCTTTGGATGAATACAATATCATGTAAAGGAAACCAGAATGATGTATCCCCTACTACAGTATGTGAATTTGAAATCATCTTTATCTCATTGTGAAGTGTACAACATGCTTGACACCTCAAGAGGGTGCGCTTATAATGAGGGTAGGGATAAAGATATCAAGAATTGTGTTAATTAGAGGATTATAGCGCAGTTCTTGTGACAAAAAGCAGGAATATGCAGAAGCCATATACGAGGCTGTTCTAAAGACAGCCTTATTATTAAAGATGCAGGAGCCATTGCTTGTGGTGAAGAATAAAAGTATTTATTTTGATAGAGCAGATCAGCAGTCCTGCAGGAATAAATGGAATTGGGTCATTACATGCAAACTGAAATCCCCTTCTCTAACTGCAAGGGTAAGAGCACTTATACATGAATTCATAAACCCTCAGACCGAATGGGTTGGTTAGAGATCAGCAGCCACATGAATTTCTCAGTAAATGTCTCTCACCCCATTGCCACTTTTTTCAGTACTCCATATGCTAGATTGCAAACTACAGATTTAGCCCTTTTGCCCACAGGCATCCGAACCTGTGAAAAGCCTAGCTGAAGCAGTGTCTATTGTTCATTGACAACTTGTCAATTTACTTCCAGGCAAAATAACTCATAAACATGATAAGTAAGGCAGATAAAACAAGAATCCTTTCACACTTTGCAACTTTACTGCAAAAATGCCTTATTTTTCATAAATGTGTGAAATCTCCCCTCAGAATTGTGACTGTGCACTGAACTTTAAAACTGTGTGGAAGCCGCACATGCATCTCACAATTTCTGCCTATAATAAAAGGAATGTTAAATATTAAAGATGCGTTAAAAGTGATAAAATGAAAGATATTCAAAGGTTCAACAACATACTCATATTGCTAGCTGGGTTTTGTTGGTTTTTGTTTTGCTTTTTTTCTCCTGAGTTAATAGAAGTTCATTTTAAGGAAAAAAATACAAACCTCCAAAGGACAAATGTTTGAATGCCAGTCTTTAAACTGATATCTGTGTGTTTCTCTGATGGTTACAATATAAATCCTCCCACTTCTGGAGCCATATAAAACTATTTTTTGTTGTTGTTGTTGTTTTACTTCAGAGAAAGTGGCAAAGAGCTTTAAATGGAAATCAATGGCTTGCCAATTTAAAATATGTCCATACAAATAGCTTCCAAGAGTTCAATAATGATAATGATATTTTTTTTTTCACACACACACAAAAAGAAAGATACTCAAATGATTAATTTTTTACGCGCTGCCATACAAGCAATTTCGTGATCACACACTCGGTGTTTAGCTGACTGCACATTCACACACACAAATTAGTTATTCACAAGAGAAACTTCAGGACAAGTTGCCAAAAAAACAGCTACAGGAATGATGTTATTGCACATGCCATTAGGCTGAGACCATGCTTGCAATCCTAAAAATATTACTTCCTCCCTCCTGCCCCACCCCCCCGCCAAAGTCTCCTCTTCTCCCTTTGTTCATTCTCTTGCTGTCTCGCAACACCTTCTAAGCTTGTAATCCCATGGGAACAGAGATGCTCTTTCACACATCCAGGTGTACATCCTCCAGCACATGGTACTTCTGACCTCTAGAATGGTCTTTTTTACAACAGGTGCAACAGGTGCTGTGAAGTAGAGCCATAGAACTGCAGAACCGTTCCAGGTCAGGTTGCCTGGGGCTCTGACCAACCTTCTCTAATTGCAGATGTTCCTGATCACTGCAGGGCTGTTGGACTAGATAAACTTCAAAGGCCAGTTTCAACTCAAGCTATTTTATGATTCTATGCTTCTAGGAGGTATCTATGCTTCAGGGGGTATCTCCACCTTTGCAGCCACCTTGCAGATGCTGAAACCAAATGCCATGGGAATGACATCTGTGAAAACAGAAGGGGAATAGCAGCACTTCGGAACATCACTCTTGCTCCAGCAATTCTGACCTAGGGTCTTGATTCCACTCTCAGGAGGCCAAACTCCCAGAGCTGTTTGGTTTAGTATTTTTGCAAGGTAACAGCTCTGCTCAGTTTCCATCATGTGGCTCCATGCTGCTGTAACTGGGCTGTAGCCTGTGAAGTCATTTCATAGAGTTTGGGGTTGGAAGGGACCTTTGAAAGTCATCCAGTCCAACCCCTATGCAGTGAACACCCAACATCTTCAACTAAAGCAGATTATCTAGCATGATTCTACTATGAAGCTGCATGACAATTTTAAACTAGGTTGCTTTTGAGCCATTGGTGTTTCTGGCCAGGCACATCAGAGTGCATGACCTTGCTGGGGGTGGCCCAAACCTTCTGAAAGCCTTCAGCAAACCCTGATAGGGCCTGCTGCGCTGGAAAGGCCATTTCTTTTTCAGTGGATGATGGCATGGACCATTTAGGTAATCCAAAGTTTATGGCAGCCCCCATTAATTAAATGAGATGTGAAATGGAGCCATTGGAACATGGTTACTCTCCAGATTCATCCTCTTTGGACCAGAAAAGTGGGAAACAGTTTCTTGCTGAGTTACTGCTAAGTAACACATAAATTAAAATGTGTTGTATTTCTTTTTCTTGTTTTCCAGCTATACTTTTTCACCTGTGATCGTGAAGTAGCTAGAGCATTAGACTTTTATTTCAAGTAAGGAATTTGAGTTAATAAACATTAAAAATGCAAACAAATATTTGTGAAACAATATCTCTTAATCCAGTCATAAAAAAAGATTCCAACTTTAAAAACAGTATTTGCATTATGCATATCTTATTAATATTAGATGATTCTTTGCCACTTATAATTAGAAGAAAAAAGGAAAACAGAATTATGACTGCATCATCATCTATTGATTCATTACTGAAATTCACTTTCTGTTTACACATCCTTTCAGGTTTTTATTACACATTCATTTTAACCAATTACAACTATAATTATAATTTACACAGCATAGTTAATCCTTTGTTTTCATTTTTATCTTTGTGCAGTATAAATCATTTGTCATTGTTTTCCGGAGAACTTCGCTTCACTACTGTAGGAATAATGGAAGAGAGATTTCTGGGAGCTGTGCTCCTAATAACTCTGATATATAGGATGTATAAAATTGTGGAGTGATTTAAAGTTTAATGCAGTCTAATGTACAAACACCCACACATATTACATTTCTGCATATATGCATTCACAAACACACCTGAATTATATAGTCATAATACTCATCACTTCATATAATAATACACAAAAAAAATCCTCTTTTTCCTTGGTTTTTTTTTCAGTGTTAAGAAGTTTTTATTCCTACACATCATGTACCAGACACCAGCTCCATAGCACTGAGACAAATTAAAAGCCCTCTGAGGATATGTACTCCTCTTTGTACACTTGGTGAAAGCACCAAACTTCTCAGAGTGTGCCACACCACCTTACTTAACATCCTTTTCTTCACCATTTTGAACATTTCTTTTCTCATTGCTTCTGGTCATAATTAATTAAAGGATGAAAACAGAGTGGTTGAGGCTGGAGGATAGGTGTTCAAGAAACCTGTGGACATGGCACTTTGGGACATGGTTTTAATGGCCATGGTGCTGTTAGGTTGAGGATTGGCTTTGATGATCTTTAAGGTCTCTTCCAACTGAAGCAATTCTATGATTTTATGATAACTTAGCAAAGCACAGTGTGCACAAAAATAGTAAAAAATATAGGAATGAGAACCATTTTTTTATACATTTGGGACAGACTTCATGCAACAAGTATGACCAGTAGGACTGTGAGGTCATTCTTCTCCTCTGTTCTGCTCTGGTGAGACCTGACCTGGAGTAGTGCATCCAGTTCTAGTGCCCCAGTGTAACAGGGCCATGGAGCTGCTGGAATAGGACCATAGGAGGCAGTGAAGATGATTAGAGGACTGGAGCACCTTCCTTATAGGGACAGGCAGAGAGAGTTGGGGCTGTTCAGCCTAGAGAAGGAAAGGCTCCAGGAAGACCTGAGAGTGTCCTTCCAGTAAATGAAGGGGGCCTAAAAGAAAGCTGGTAAGGGACTTGTTACAAGGGCTTGTAGAGGTAACATGAGGGGTAATGGCTTTGAGCTTGAGAAGGGTGGATTTAGACTGGATATTAGGTAGAAATTCTTTTCAGTGAAGGTGATGGGGCACTGTAATAGGTTTGCCCAGGGAGGTCATGGATGCCCTCTCCCTGTAAGTGAGAGGCCAGTCTCGACGAGGCATCAAGCAACCTGGTCTAGTGGAAGGTGACTCTCCCCATGGCAGGGATCTGCAGAATCCTTTTCAACCTAACCCATTCCATGAATCTATGAACTTTGTGCTGGTGATACTCACTGATGATCAGTCACTCCCTCAAATACCGACTTATATAAGACTGTTATTCTATATAGTCCCCAGCAGCCCTTGACATACTATTTTGCTTGTCCTTGAAGATTATTATGCTGCTCTCATTGTCAACAATGTCACTAGCAGAAACATCTTTATTAAACCATACATGTGATCATGAGTGAAGATCTTTTTATTAATATAACTTGTTTTGCGAAATTTTTCATACCATTCCTCTCTTTTCACCTGTGATTAAAACACTGAACATTGCTGTGGGCAAAGTTGTAAATGAAAGAGTACATTATATCTGTGAAAAATGGGAAGCAGGAAGATGTACTTTTCATTTCACAAGCCAGGAAAACCTCAGTAACTAACTGGTAAAAAAATCATTGGTTCCCTTGGAAAAAGAAAAAAATCCCACAAGTGAATCTGAAAAACATTTTGGTCATTTGCAAGATATTAAAAGGATTTTGATGTTGAAATATTTCTTGAATATTTTAATACAATCCTAAATGACAGCATGTACTTTAAATAAGTGGAACCTGAAAAATAAATGGGCATGTTAATACTGGTCTTTTGTATCAGATAAAGAGTAATACGAATTTCAATTAAAAGTGGTTGATTTGACATTTATACTCCACCATTTCAGAAAACAAATGCATTAAGTGAGAATGAAAAGATGTAATATTGGTGACGTTATTTCTTTTTCCTATTTTATTCCTTCTCACTGCTGTTCCAGAATGTTACACCATTTGAAACATTTTTCCCCTCAAAATACACATCTTAATATGATGGAACATGTATCTAACTTAATGTAGAATTTTTTTTCACAGAATCAGAAAGTCATTTTGGTTGCAAAAGATCTTCAACTTCAAGTCACCTGTCAACCCAACACCAAAATACCCAGTAAACCATGAACACCTCCAGGGACAGTGACTCCACCACCTCCCTGGGCAGCCTGTTCCAATGCCTGAGCACTCTTGCAGTAAAGAAATTTTTCCCAATATGCAACCCAAATATTTGCTTCTGCAGCACGAGTTAATTTAATACAGAATCACAGGATCACATGGTGGGGTTTGGAAGGGACCTCTGGAGATTTAGTCCAAACCCCCTCTTAAAGCAGTCTCACCCACAGCAGATTAGCCAGGATTGCAATGCCCAGGTGGTTTTGGAATCTCTTCAGAGAAGGAGACTCCACAACTTCTCTGTGCAGCCTATTCTAGGGCTCTGGCACTCTTACAGCAAAGAATTTTCCCCTCCTGTTCAGATGGAACCTCTTGGATTCCCATTTGCACCTGTTGTCCCTGGTCCTGTCACTGGGCATCACTGAGAAGAGTCTGGCACTATCGTCTTGCCCTTTGTAGGCCCTTATACCTTGCTGAAGGTTGAGAAGATTCCCAAATCTCAGTTTGCTCTTCTCCAGGCTAAACAGCCCCAGGTCACTAAGCCTTTTCTCCTCAGACTTTAACTTTTAATGAGTTAACAATGTACCAATGTACCAATGTACCAATGAGTTAACAATGTACCAACAATGGTATGATTATCCCGTAATTGTTGGATGGTTATGTTAAAAGAGAAATAGAAGGATGCAGCCAAAATCCTTTTATTTTCTGAGTGGTCTGAATGTACATCTGAGTGGTCTGAATGTGCATCTGAGTGGTCTGAATGTGCTTCTTATCCCAGGTGCTGCATGAGCCTACCAGGGGTAAGGCTATGCTTGACCTCCTCTTCACCAATAGGGAAGGGCTGGTGGGTGATGTGGTGGTCGGAGGCTGTTTAGGGGCCAGCGACCACGAGATAATTAAATTTTCAGTATTCAGTCAAGCTAAGAGGGGCAGCAAGAAGGCTTCCACTCTGGACTTCCAGAGGGCAAACTTCAGGTTACTCAAGGAACTAATTCAGAAAGTTCCTTGGGAAACAGCCCTTAAAAACAAAGGGGTCCAGGAGAGCTGGGACTACTTCAAGGGAGAGCTCTTGAGGGCGCAGGAACAGGCTGTGCCAATGTGCCGGAAGATGAGCCGCTGGGGCAGACGGCCAGCCTGGATGGGTGATGAGCTAAAAGAGCTAAGGGAAAAAAAGAGAGTGTATCATCTTTGGAAGAAAGGGGAGGCAACCCATGAAATGTTTAAGAATGTCGCTAGGTCTTGTAGGAAGAAAATTAGAGAGGCAAAAGCACATTTGGAGCTTAGACTGGCCTCTGCTGTGAAGGACCACAAAAAGTCTTTCTATAAATATATTAATAGTAAGAGGAAGGGCAAGGACAGCCTCCACTTCTTAATGGACACAGAGGGGGACGTTGTAACAAAGGATGAGGAAAAGGCAGAGATACTTAACACCTTCTTTGCCTCAATTTTTTCTGGCAGGATAGGTTGTCTTCCAGACAGCTGGCCTGCAGAGCTGGCAGAAGGAGCCAGGGAGCAGCATAGTTTTCCTCTGTTCCAGGAGGAGGGGATAGTTAGAGATCTCCTCAGCTGCTTGGATCCCCACAAGTGCATGGGACTGGATGGGATCCACCCTAGGGTGATGAGAGAGCTGGCAGATGTGCTGGCCAAGATGCTCTCCATCATTTTTCAGCAGTCCTGGCTCACTGGAGACATCCCAGAGGACTGGAAGCTGGCCAACGTGGTGCCCATCCACAAGAAAGGCTGGTTGGATGAGCCAGGGAATTCCAGGCCTGTCAGCCTGACCTCAGTGCCAGGCAAGATTATGAAACAGGTCATCCTGAGTGCAGTCACACAGCACTTCCAGGATGGCCAAGGGATCAGGCCCAGCCAGCTTGGGTTTAGGAAGGGCAGATCCTGCCTCACCAACCTGATCTCCTTCTATGATCAGGTGACTGCCTGGTGGATGTGGGGCAGGCTGTGGATGTAGTCTACCTGGACTTCAGCAAGGCCTTTGACACTGTCCCCCACAGCAAACTCCTGGCCAAGCTGTCAGCCCATGGCTTGGCACACTGCAGTGGGTTAGGAACTGGCTGGAGGGCCAAGCCCAGAGAGTGGTGGTGAATGGTGCCACATACAGCTGGCGGCCAGTCACTACTGGTGTGCCCCAAGGATCAGTGCTGGGCCCTGTGTTCTTTAATATCTTTGTTGATGATCTGGATGAGGGCATTGAGTCCATCATCAGTAAATTTGCAGACACCAAGCTGGGGGCAGGAGTTGATCTGCTGGAGGGTGGAGATCTGCAGAGGGACCTCGACAGGCTGGACAGATGGGCAGAGTTAGCACATCCAAGTGCCGGGTTCTGCACATTGGCCACAACAACCCCATGCAGAGCTACAGGCTGGGGTGAGAGTGGCTGGAGAGCAGCCAGGCAGAGAGTGACCTAGGGGTGCTGGTCGATGGTAGGCTGAGCATGAGCCAGCAGTGTGCCCAGGTGGCCAAGAAGGCCATTGGCACCCTGGCCTGCATCAGGAACAGTGTGGCCAGCAGGAGCAGGGAGGTCATTCTGCCCCTGTACACTGCACTGGTTAAGCTGCACCTCGAGTACTGTGTCCAGTTCTGGGCCCCTCAGTTTAGGAAGGATGTTGACTTGCTGGAGCATGTCCAGAGAAGGGCAACAAAGTTGTTGAGGAGCTTGGAACACAAGTTCTATGAGGAGAGACTGAGGGAGCTGGGGTTGCTTAGCCTGGAGAGAAGGAGACTCAGGGGTGACCTTATTGCTCTCTACAACTACCTGAAGGGGGGTTGTAGTCAGGCAAAGGTTGGTCTCTTCTCCCAGGCAACCAGTACCAGAACAAGAGGACACAGTCTCAGGCTGCACCAGGGGAGTTTTAGGCTGGAGGTTAGGAGGAAGTTTTACACAGAGAGAGTGATTGCCCATTGGAATGGGCTGCCCGAGGAGGTGGTGGGGTCACCGTCTCTGGGGGTGTTCAGCAGGAGACTTGACAGGATGCTTGGTTGCATGGTTTAGTTGATTAGGTGGTGTTGGATGATACATGATGATCTTGAAGGTCTCTTCCAACCTGGTCCTATTCTATTCTATTCTATTCTATTCTATTCTATTCTATTCTATTCTATTCTGAATACAGAACTGTAAGACCCTTCAGTGCATTCATCTACACCACTGAGAAGGAACATTTATGACTTTTTACACTCAAGAGGTTTAAAAGTAGCCCACAACTAAAAAAAATACCCCAAACAGCCAAGAAATAGGGGTGACAGGTCTGGAAGGCTTGGAGTCAAAGTTCAGTGTTGATGCAAGTGCTGGCCATATCCTGATGTTGGGTTAAATGCCATTGGTGAGATTCTCCTGGACGTTGGATGGTATTTTCAACAACTCTGACACAGAAGTAAAGATAGATGAAGATGTTTGAATGAATTACCCTCAGTTAACAGCATAGTATATTGACTTTGGGGATTTTATCTTTTTCCCCTAGTAAATTGAATTAATTGGACTGTCTTATTGTGACTCCTGGTGAAAATGATGCAACACTTGACAGCTTAAGCCTTATAGTTTGATATTCTGTAACAGAATTAATCCAACAGGAGCTGTGTTTCAAAGGGAATCTGTTTTTATGGAGTTCCAGGTAGTTTTAAGAGGTGTTTACCAACTTCTGCGTTGTTTTGACATTGACTGGAACCTGAATCTGAGAAAAAAATAATTTAAACACATTCTTTCTTTTTTATTTAAGCTTCATGATGCTTTTTGCCCCCCATTTATTTTCTGTTCAGGTGCATTCAAAAACTGTAGTTAGCTATCACAAGCTGATGTCCCTCTCAGCCCAAACCATCCTATGATTCTATGGTTTTCACAACCATTTGTCTGATAAATAATGGAGGATCAAAAGGATCAGAGACTACTGTTAAAAATCATAACTGATTATTTATAGGAACTCATACCTAGATGAATCAGACCCTGACTTCTAGAAAAAGGAAATTAAAAAAAAAAATATTAAAGTGATAATTACTTACAAGACTATTGTTGGGAAATCTCCTAAAATTCTTTCTAGGACTTGTTCTGGGCAATGATGAAATTTATAAAACTTCACTAGGTAACTTTATAGAAAAGTTCTCCACACTTAATCTGCTTTGGCAAGGTAGAGGCAAAGATATATCCTCCTGATAAAATTACTAGAGCCAATATTGAAGAGAATAGAAAGGGTTTGACAACCCTTTTGGGAAAGAAATTGTTCATAATATCCAACCTAAACCTCCCTTGGAGCAACCCAAGGCTATCACTTCTCCTGTCATTAATTAACCATGTTGGGAAAAAAATTCAAGATCATGGAGTCCAACCTATCACCCAACACCATCTAATCAACTAAACCATGGCACCAAGCACCCCATCAAGTCTCTTCCTAAACACTTCCAGTGATGGTGACTCCACCACCTCCCTGGGCAGCCAATTCCAATGGCCAATAACTCCTTCTGTGAAGAAATTCTTCCTAACATCCAGCCTAAACCTCTCCTGGTGCAGCTTGAGACTCTGTCCTCTTGTTCTGGTGCTGGTTGCCTGGGAGAAGAGACCAACCCTCACCTGGCTACAACCCCCCTTCAGATAGTCATAGACAGCAATAAGGTCTCCTCTGAACCTCTTCTCCAGGCTAAGCATCCCCAGTTCCCTCAGCCTCTCCTCACAGGGCTTGTGCTCCAAACCCCTCCCCAGCTTTGTTGCCCTTCTCTGGACACATTCCAGCAACTCAATAGAACAGGACACAGTACTCAAAGTTTGGCCTAGCCAGTGCTGAGTACAGTGCAGAATGACCTCCCTGCTGCTGTTGGCCACACTGCTCCTGATACAGGCCAGGGTGCCATTGGCCTTCTTGGCCACCTGGGCACACTGCTGGCTCATATTCAGCCTACTATCAACCACTACCCTCCGGTCCCTTTCTGCCTGGCTGCTCTGCAGCCACTCTGAGCCCAGCCTGTAGTACTGCATGGGTTTGTTGTGGCCAATGTGTAGAACCTGGCACTTAAATGTGTTCAATCTCATGCCCTTGGACTCTGCCCATCTGTCCAGCCTGTCAAGGACCCTCTGCAGAGCTCTCCAACCCTCTAACAGATCAACACCTGCCCCCATCTTGGTGTCATCTGCAAATTTACTGATGACTGTCTCAATCCCCTCATCCAGATCATCAATGAAGATATTAAAGAGCATGGGGCCCAGCACTGATCCTTGGGAGACACCACTAGTGACTGGCCGCCAGCTGGATGTGGCACCATTCACCACCACCCTCTGGGCTCGGCCCTCCAGCCAGTTCCTAATGCAGCACAGAGTGCTGCTGTCCAAGCCAGGGGCTGACAGCTTGGCCAGGAGTTTGCTGTGGGGGATGGTGTCAAAGGCTTTGCTGAAGTCCAGGCTGACTACATCCACAACCTTCCCCACATCCACCAGGCAGTCACCTGATCATAGAAGATCAAGTTGGTGAGGCAGGACCTGCCCTTCCTAAATCCATGGTGGCTGGGAAACTCAACTTGTGCCAAGGGAGGTTCAGGTTGGATATAGGAAAAATTTCTTCCCAGAAAGGGTTCTCAGGCATTGGAACAGGCTGCCTAGGGAGGTGGTGGAGTCACCACGGCTGGAGACATTTAAAAGATGCATGGATGTGGTGCTGAGGGACGTGGTTTAGTGGTAGTGGGTTAGTAGTGGTGTGATTGCGAGTCTTAGGAAGCTGATTGGACTTGATGGTCTCAAAGGTCTCTTCCAGCCTCAACAGTCCTATGATTCTATGATTCCATGACTTTACAGCAGCTGAGAGTACATCATGATGCTTTGGAGTTTATGTAGCAGAGGAAGTAGAGACGGCAACAAAATGACTATAACAACCATTCAGGTATTTGGTGTTTGTTCTGTTCTTCCCACACATGCCTGCAAGAATTACTGTGTTCCTTAGGGCTCAGTACTGGAGCCAGTTCTCTTTAATATCTCTATCAACGACCTGGAAAAGGAGATTTAGACACCTTCAGTAAGTTTGCAGACGACAGTAATTTGGGTAGACAATTTGATCTGCTGAAGGGTATGGAAGTCCTAACAGAGGGATTGAGGCAGGCAGGATCAGTGAGCTGAGGTCAGGTCCTGCACCTGAGTCACAACAATCTTATGAATGCTCCAGGCTTGGGGCAGAGTGACTGGAAAACTGCCCAGTGGAAAAGCACATGGGTGTGTTGGTTTAAAGCGCTCTGAACATGAGCCAGTATGGGTGCCCAGGTGGCCAAGAAGGCCAACAGAATACTGGGCTGATTCAGCAACAGTGTGACCATCAGGATTAGGGCTGTGAGGCTGCACCTTGAATCCTGGGCTCAATTTTGGGCCCTTACTTCAAGAAGGACATTGAGGTACTAGAGGGCATCCAGAGAAAGACAATGTAGCTGGTGAAGGGTCTAGAGAACAGGTCTTATGAGGAGAAGCTGATAGAACTGGGATTATTTAATCTGGAGAAGAGGGGGCTGAGTTGTGACTTTCTGACCCTCTACAACTCCCTGAAAGGAGGTTGGAGCCAGGTGGAGGTTAGTCTTTTATCTCAAAGAACAAGTGATAAAATGAGAGAAAATGACCTTGAGCTGCACCAGGGGAGGTTCAAGTTGAATGTGAAGAACAGTTTTTTCCCCCAAAGGTTTGCTAAACCAGTCTGCCTTGGTGGAGTCCCCACCTCTGGAAGGACTTCAAAGCCATATAGATGTGGTACTAGGGACATGGTGTAGAGATGACCTGTAAGTGCTCAGTTAATGATTGGACTTGACCTTAAAGGTCTCTTCTATCCAAAACAATTCTACGATTCTAAATGACTAGAAAATTTTATATAATTTCATGAGTATTACATACAGAATCATAGAATGATTTGGGTTGGAAGGACCCTCAAAGATCATCTAATTCCAAACCCCTTGTCATGGGGCAGGAATATATCCTCACTCCCACAAAATACTCCATTTCATAGATGTGAGAGATCTGTGAAATATGATTAAAATCCTCAGCAAGAGAAGAGGTGGGAATTTACCTTCAGCTTACCTTCAGCTTCTCTTCAGTGTGAACATAAAAGGTAAAAGTATCACCTTCAGTAAATGTGAGTTTATCATTGCTGCAGACAGAACCTGCAGCAGTTCACATTGTATTGCCTCTGCTGAACACCTCAAGGTTTTGTTGCAGTTCTGTATTTGAATCAGGGACCATGTCCAACTCACAGTATCTTCTATGTCCTTACTGTCTACTAAGATATGTTTTTATGTCAGATATGAGAATAAAAATTGCATCCTCATGGCTCTTCTTTCTTTTTTTTTTTTTTTCTTTGTATACAACACATGACAGGTTAAAAGGGCTTAGCTGTGTTGATTAACTATCCAAATGTTTAATCAATATAGCAATAGTGAGATGCATTCTGGCTGTGAAAGACCTTGGAGAAGTCCCACTTGCCTTATTCCCCACCCCCAAGTGGGACATCAATGAACTATTACATGGTCCTTGCATATCAATGCAGAGGGGCTTAGACAAATAGAACACTAATGGATAATTGTGGGTCACCTTGTCAAAATATGTTAAATGCCCTGTAAGTTGTGGGTTGGGTTTTTTTTTGTTGGTTTTTTTTTCCCTTCCTTTTTTTTTCCCCCCGTGATTATTAAAAAAAAAAAAAAAAGAAAAGAAAAGAAAGAAAGACAGTAAACTGACCTTGCTGATATCATACAGCCTTTCAGGAAGCAAATGCTACTCAGTCTGAAGCCTGCTCATTGATTCATGGGTCAAAAATCCATTCCAACTAAATTATAAAAGACACATCCTCGTGTGTTGATACAACCCCACGGTAAGCGTCTGACAAAGTGTTAAGCAATTGTGCTCTTTAGCGTGGGCAGAGCAGGTTTTCTGACACTTTATTCAGAAAGCACACATAGGTAGGGGCCTGGGAATGATTCATAAAGCCAGGGCTGCAGATCCCTGGGTGTTCTGGATGTTAATGCATTGCAAAGTCAGGGAAAGTTCATCTTGTGACCAACGGCTCCTGGACTGGCTCCAAGAATATGCCATTTGTAGAGATGGCATTAACTGCGAGAGGGTCGTTGTGGGATTTGGATCCCTGCCCCTCTATTTATCTACTCACAATGTCATTAACACCCACATTGATCCCCAACTGCTGCTGGTGCTGAGGCTGGGCAGGGGATTGCTTGTTTGCTGGTGTCACAAATCACAAACCAGGGAAAATCGTTCTGATAAAGATAACAGCTCTGTGGCTTCTCATTGTTATAAATGAGCCATAGGAGCCCTCCATACCTGCTCATAATGCGCTATAATGGTTTTGCTTAGCTATTATTCAGAAGCATTACCTTTGCTTTTGGCTGGCAAAATTAGTACTAGGAGGACAGGAACATGATTTGCTCTGAGAATGTCACAATGCATCTGTCATTATCTTTCTGGTCTTGGTATACCGCCTAAGACAATGCTGTAGGTTAAAACTGGCAACAAGGACAAAACATAATTAATTAGCTAAGTATTGCCTTCATCATGAGACTTGTTTTGAAAGGGCAAGAGGACTACACAGGGTAGCATGGTATTTGCTTTAATTTTTTATGTGTTACACAAAGGTTATTTCAATCTACAGAATAATCTACAGACTATTTGTACACATATGTACACCTCTACATAAATAAACACAGACATAAAAATTTCTACATGTACATATAACTACATCTATAAAACACACATAGAATAACACATTCATAGATTCATAGAATCATTGAATCAATCATTGAATCATAGAAAAGTTTTGAGTTGGAAAGGACCTTTAAAGGTCACCTAGTCCAACCCACCCTGCAGTCAGCAAGGACATCTACAACTAGAGCAGGGTGCTCTAAGCCCCAGACAGCATGACCTGGAATGGTTCTACCACCTACCACCTCTCTGGGCAAACAAGGCTAGGGTCTCACCACGCTCAGCATAAAGATGTCTTCTTTCTAGTCTGAATCTCCCTCTTTTAGTTTCAAAGCATCACCCCTTGTCTCGTCACAACAGAGTCTGGGAAGAAGTCTGTCCCTAACTTTCTGATTGGCCACTTTAAGCACTAAAAGGCCACCAGAAGGTCTATCTGGAGCCTTCTCTTCTCCAGGCTGAACAACCACAACTCTCTCAGCCTATTCTCATCGCAGAGGGTTTCCAGCCCTCCCGTCATTGCTGTGTCCTCCTCTGGGCCCACTCTGACATGTCCATGTCTTTCTTGTGCTCAGGACTCCAGAGCTGAACACATGCTGCATATGTTTTTATGAATATTCACACACAAGCTTGTACACAACATCCATAAAGAATTTATTCTGTAGTCATAATTACATAAAGTACACCCACCAGAAAAACTACATGACGTGTTTCATGGTTGCATCACCCCAAAATGATCATCTAAAGCAACACCTGAGGACCTTTAAAGGTCCCTTCTAACCCAAAACATTTTATGATTCTATGAAAATAGTTGCTGCAGCTGCTTTACTAAATTTCTGATCCAGAGTGGTGTGGCAGGCAGAAGCTCACAGTAAAATGGCGTGAAGAGAGACTCTGCAGCAGAGTGGAAGAGTGGATCAGTGGCAGAGAGACAAAATCCCAATTAGCATTGTGCCAATCCAAAGTGCATTGATGATGCTGAGTGGAAGCGGATATTCACTGTTGCTCTCCTGCATCAGCTTCAAACATTGGAAAAAACTTTATGACTAATGATTAAACAGTCAGTTGAGGCTTCAAGGGACCTGAGCCACAGGTAATAGCAGGCACTAAAAAGCTCAACTATTCATGCATGTAACAGCATTCCTTTAAAACACTTTATTTGTAAGGAGTAGAGGCAGACCATGAGAAGGTGATCTGGCAGTGCTGAGCTAATCATTGGACTTGATGCATCTTAAAAGTCCCTTTCAAACAACATAATTCCATGACTATAATTCCAAGACTGTTTACACCACCATTATAAATTCTTAAAAACTCTTAAAATCCTGTCTCCATGCTAACTTTGGCCACAGATTCTCTTACTGACAGGTCCTGAGAGCCAAGCATTGACAATCATCACCAGCATGGGGGATCCCAAACAAGAGGAGGGTGAAGTACTCATTTTAAATGGGTCTGAAGTGCAGTGGTTGCAAAAAAGCACAAAATCAGACAATTATAGGGGTTGTAAGGGACCTCTGGAGATCATTGAGCCCAAATCTCCTGGCAAGGCAGGTTCACACAGGAATATGGCCAGATGGGCTTGGAATGTCTGTAGAGGTGGAGACTCCACCACCTCCCTGGGTAGCCTGCTCCAGTGCTCCATTACCCTTAAATTAAAGAAACTTCTCCTCATGTTTAGATGGGACTTCTTGTATTCAAGTTTGTGCCTCTTATCTCTTCTCTTGTCACTGGACACCACAGAAAAAAGCTTGGTCCCATCCTCCTGACAACTAACATTTAGTTACTAATAAACATTGATGAGATCTGCCCTCCCAGGCTAAAAATCCCAAATTTTCTCAGTCTTTTCTCATAAGAGAGATGGTCCAGTCCCTTCAGCATCTTTGTAGCCCTTTTCTGTACTCTCCCTAGCAAGCCCAGCAAGAACCAATACTCTAAGCTCCAAAAAAAATATTCCCACAGACCAATTCAGTTTCCCTCAGAGTCTGATGTTGGCCTGCATCCTTTACAATCTTCTTCACATATTCCTTCTAGTCCAAAGGATAGTTTTGACCTGGATAGGGAATCCAGTTTATTTTTTTTTTTTTCCATGTGAGACTGTATTTTAATGACATTCTGTGTTTTAGAATTATTTGTGAGACTTACTGCCTGTGAACACTTCTGACTTCTCAAAATAAAAACAAGGGGGTTTTTAACACCGTATCTCAGAGCAACGTTTCATCTTAAATTGCCAGCTACAAGCATTGATCTCTCTGGAGTCTTCATGAGCTCAGCAAATTCATTTAGCTTCCTCTGAGGATCTGCTTATGGAAAGATTTTAAGAGCTCGGGCCGTTCAAAGTGATCAGGCACTGAGTCTGCTGAAGGTTTGCAAAGTACAAATAGGCTACTGACAGAAGACAAAAATCTGTAAACAGAAATGCAAAGAGGACAAGCTTTAAAGTTGTCCTCTCAGTGATATCTAGAAGTTGCTGTTTTAAGTATACTGAAATCTACACTCATCTTCTGCTTACATAAATGAAGTGTGTTTGACACTTTGAGGTTAAATGCTTCCTTGCAGATGAAATGGAAGATTCTCCTGTGCTTCAGTTATTGCAGGGTCTGTGTCAGCAGTAGCAATGTTCACAGTGGTAGGTGCTCCCATGTTTGAGACCAAACTAAACAAAAGTTTGCTTAGGAGCAAAACAGTTCACAGATATTTGACCCTTGGAAACAAGAAAAGAGGATTTGAGACTCCTTTATCTAGGTTGTATGTGCTTCCAAGGGAAAGCAAAAGTCTTCTTTCAAACATCATGGTTGGATTAAGCATCATCCAGCCTTAGATCTCACTGCTCTGCCAATGTCGTACTCATCTTCCATTTGCAGTTTTGCTGACTGGCTTGTACAGGACTCTCACACAGGTCCATTCTCCCCTGTCTTGCACATAGCAGGAAAGTGTAAAATCCATCACTGATTTGTGAAACGCTCATACAGATAAGTTTTTAGTTCTGCTGCTGTTATTTGTTTCCCACTGACCAAGGTCCCCCAGGGTATAGAACCTTAGGAAACTATCACACAAAGAGGTGCGAAAATACTGTTTAAAAACGTTGTGTGAACTGTAGCCATACCCTGCATTGCACTGTTACTCATAGGCCTATTACACACACCCCAGAATGTTTGTAATTGCTGTGAGGGAGATCTATTCACTTCTCTACAGAGAGAAGACAAGGTGATTGTTTGTCTCACTCGATATGCATCAGTAAGGAGATGTTGCATCCGTTATGCCTTTACCAAATGTAAGAAAGCCACATCAGCTGAGTAGGCTTCAAATAAATGCCTTTGATGGGTTATTCACAAATGTTCAGGCCCTAGTTAGTCTTGTATTCTGGCTGTTTCTTGCCTACAGCACTGAATGCACAGCTAGTGTGCTCACAAACAATTTAAAGACATACTAACCTATTCATACACAGAAGGACATGAAAAAGCGCTTTTGTATTCAGGATGACTTGTTCCCCACCATTGAAAAAGGGCTTTGTTCAGTGTGTGACAAATGATAGACTCTGGATAGCTGATTATGCAGAAGTTTCACTCCACTCAAGTAGACACAGTACTGGAAAAGCTGTGAAATTCAGTTGTTTGCTGTGTCATATTTCCATAGAATATACTTCTATAACACGTCACAAACATCTAGTGTGATCTCCACTGTAAGCCACCAGTGCTGTGATGAGCAGAAGTTCCCATTTGTGGGTTCTGTTTTTGTCAGAGGCTTTGAACTAGTCAGAGAGGCAAAATGTTCATGAGGTGGAATTCATAGGTTCATAGAATGGCTTGAGTTGGAAGGGACCTTAAAGATTACAGAATCACAGAATGTTAGGGGCTGGAAGGCACTTCAAAAGCTCATCCAACCCCCCTGCCAGAGCAGGATCACCTAGAGCAGATCACAGAGGAACACATCCAGATGGGTTTTAAATATCCCCAGAGATAGTAATTAAGTTCCAACTCCCCTGCCATGGGCAGGGACACCTTCCAGTTGCTCAAGATCTCACCTCTGTTCTTGAAGGTCTGCAAGGCAGTTAAATGGAATACAGCTGAAAGTACAACTCAGAGGAGGATTGTGTATGCTAATTGGGACACCATGCTGTACTAAAATTCCTAGTTGCCTTTTTCCACAGGAATCAGACTTTTTGTCCAAAGGCAACGATGTATCAAAGTTTTCAAAGGCTGCACAAGCGCACAGTGTCTGTGCGTACTTTCCCATGGGGTTTTACTGAAAACCTCATTCATAGGTGGGCCTTGTTCTTAGGTGCTTGGAAAAAGCCCCACTGTAGCTTTTCATTGTAAAGTGTTTGTTATATCTGTAGTGTAAATTCTTGGGGGGGGGGGGAGGGGGGGGGAGGAAATGCAGTGTCCTTTAATTTGTTGAGCACCTAACATTGCATGGAATCAACAAATATCAACAGGTCATTTTGTGACATTGAAGTGTGGAATCATAGAATCATAGAACAATTTCAGTTGGAAAAGTTCAACTGTTAACCTTACACCACCATGGCCTGAAGTACCATGTCCATATGCTTCTTGAGCAGCTCCACAGACAGTGACTTCATCACTTCCCTGGGCAGCCTGTTCCAATGTCTGATGGCTCTATCAGTAAAGAAAATCTTCCCCAACATCCTATCTAAACCTGCCCAGGTGCAACTTGAAACTGTTTTCTCTCGCCTGGTATTGGAGAGAAGAGACCAACCCCCACCTCACTCCTACCACCTTTCAGGGAGTTGTAGAGAGCAATAAGGCCTCCTCTCAGCCTCCTCTAGTATTTTTACCAACAAGAGGGCATATAAATACCAATACTCACAGACCTAAATGTTCTCCCCCTCAGAATCAGGACAAACCAGGAATGGAAGACATGTATCAGCAGTCTTAGGGAGAAAAAGCCAAATTATGGGAACTAATCATGTCTCCAATGTACAGCATGGTTGAATCACAGATTGACCATAATAGATCTCAGAAGACCTTCACATATCACAGGGAAATAAATGTAAGTCTTCTCCAAACAAACCAGAAAAGGGCAGGGTATGTTTCACCAGGGTGCATGTAGGTGCAAAGCTAGCTTTAGCCCTTGCTTCTGAAGCATGCCATGCAGAACAATTCTGCTTTTTGTTCAATAAAATGAAAAGGAATTATCAGCAGAAGTGATGACTACACCAAAACCAAAGAAAACGTAAGTCAGGTGAGATACATGCAAAAAAAGTTAAAGAGTGTGCAGCCACAGAGAGGTCACTAGGAAGGTTAATAATTAGCAACAGTTGCCCCATAGTGTGTGTGTGATAATGCTTATTTCCTATTCTGAAAGCTATAATGTTTACAAAAGTACCATTAATTTTAATGTGGGCTATTCACACGCACCGAGGAATGCTCTTAATTTTTAAGCAGGAACTGCAAACATTCTTGTTTGGCCATGTTTTCAATTATTAATGTATTTAACTAGGTATTGTGATAGTTCTGGTGTTAATATTTTATCAGTGATGTTATAATTATATATTGTCCCAACCTATGCAAACTGTTATGAGGTACATTTTGACTTTGTATTTGGGTCTGTGTCTGCTAGACCCAGCTGAAATAGTATGTTGTTAATGGAAATAACTCCACTTACTTCAGTGAAATGAGTCTTGAGGTTCAGACAGTGGAATAAAATTCTGAATATTTCTACACTGAGAAAGTTTCAGAGACAGGAGGGTGTTAATTTTTACTTTTGTTTCTGTTTTCATTTTCAAGTGTACAATAGGCATTTTGTTTGACAAGTGCCTTTTTATATATGGTCTTTATCAGTGATCTGGATGATGGCATGGAGGGAACTCTCATCTAGTTTGCTGATGATACAGAAATGGTAAGGGTGGCTGACACACCACCAGGCTGTGCAGTCATTCAGTGAGAACTGCACAGCTTAGAGAGTTGACCAGCAGCAAACATCATAAAGTTAAAAACAGTCAAGTGTAGAGTTCTGCCCATGAAGAGGAGTAAACCCCTGCACCAGCACAGGTGAGGGGTTGACCTGAAGGAAGGTAGCTCTGTGGAGAAGGATCTGGGAGTGCTGGTGGTCAAGAAGTTCACCCTGAGCCAGCAGTGTGCCCTCCTGGCCAGAAGGGCCAAGGTTCTGCTGGGGTGCATTAAAAAGAATGTTTCCAGCAGGTCAAAGAACCCAGTGCTGTTTAGCCTGGAGAAGAGCAGAATGAGATTTGAGGCTCTTCTCAATGATCAGCAAGAGCTAAAGAGTGAGGGTCATGAGGATGGGGCTGGGCTATTTTCAGTGGTGCACAGAGGGCACAAACTGGAACCCAGGAGGTTTCACTTGAACTTAAGGAGAAACTTCTTAGATGTGAGGGTGCTTGGAGCCCTGGAACAGGCTGCCCAGAGAGGTTGTGGAATTTCCTTCTCTGGAGAAATTTCAAACCCAGCTGGACATTGCAATCCTGGGCAAGCTACTGTGGGTGACACTGCTTTACCAGATGGGTTGGACTGGGTGATCCCTAGAGCTCCCTTCCAGCCCCTAACATTCTGTTATTCTGTGATCTGTTCTGCAAAATATGCTGTTTCTTAGATATTCCACAAAATGCATGTTTTATTTTAACTCTTTTAAAGTGGGGGGGTGTGGGGGTGTGGGGGTGTGTGGGGGGGGGTGTGGGAAATAAGAAAAAAGGAGAGAGAAGCAAGCAAACAAAAAGAAAGAAAAATAAGCAAACAGCCCAAAAGAAATCATGTCTTGATTTTCTGTGTCACAGTCCCACAGCCCAGTTGTATGTGATCACTGTTTTCTGAGACACTGTTCTCAGCTGTGAGTGATAATGTCTGGTAACTCACTGAGGTGAAACATTGCCTTATTCAGAAAAATAATTTGGGCCACTGCTGTAGAAAATGAATGCTACATTCTTTACACGGAAAAAGAGCATGGGATATGATTTCCTATATAAGAAATGCTCTTCTGCAATACATCAAACCTCTTTTCTCCTGTGTGTGCAAATGCACTCTCCTTTGTTACATTATAAGAGGGTGCATAACTCCAAAAGAAATGGAGTTAGATGAAAAAGAGCCATTCCAAACTCTACTGATTAAAATAAATGTGCTCATAAAAGAGACAGGAGAGTAAATTACTGCATCCCCAGAACAGCAGTAACTTATACACCAACAAGTTATTTTCGAGTTTGCCAGAGGAAATAATCTGCTATCAACAAGGGGTAATTGCCTGAGCAAACTAGTCTTTACATCTCACACATGCTGTCACCTTGTGTAAGAAAGAAATACACCACATATCAATTCAGGGGAGGGGGGAAAAAAAAAGAAAGAAAAAAAAATTGAAACATTCCTTTAAAGGCTGTTTCTCTCAGCTCTTTGAAAGAGAGAACCTATACACAGCCGGCAACATATCTAATCTCTGCTCTTTCCTTATCACTGAAGAGTATCCTAACACACCACAAAATTCATAACCTAAGCAGCCTCGGGCAATATTAGAAAGGATCCATTTTAGATTGGAGCAGGAATTTTAATCTGAGATTTACCTGTGGCTGTCACAGGTGAAAACAAGTTAGTGACAAAACCCTGTAGGAATAAATGAAAGAACTATTAAGGTAAATAAAAAAAAAGTCAGAACTTCCTGATTTTTGTACCAACATGAGCTGCTTAGAGAGCTAGATTGATGCTTATTTTAGTCAATATCTACACACATACACACACACTCTTTTGTATTCCCAATACACAACCATATCCTGGGCTGGATCAAGAGATGTGGGACCAGCAGAAGGATGGAGGTGCTTCTGCCCCTCTGCTCTGCTCTGGTGATACCACGCTTGAAGAGCTGCATCCACTTCTGGTGTCCCCAGCACAAGAACAGCATTCAACTGTGGAGTGAGTCCAGAGAAGGGCTACAAAGATGATCAGAGGGCTGGAGCACCTTCCCTATGGGGATAGGCTGGGAAAGTTGGGGTTGTTCAGCCTTGAGAAAAGAAGGTTCCAGGGAGACCTTACAGTAGCCTTCCAGTACTTGAAGGGAGCCTATAAGAAAGCTGAAGAAGAACTTTTGACAAGGGCTTATGATAATATGAGGGACAATGGCTTTGAACTGGAAGAGGAGAGATTTAGACTGGAGGTTGGAAAGAAATTACAGTGAAGGTGGTGAGACACTGAAACAGGTTACCCAGGGAGGTTGTGCATGCCTCCTCCCTGGAGGTGTTCAAGACCAGGTTGCATTATTTGCCTGTGCTTAGCTATCTAACATGCATTTTGCCATGTAAAACACTGCAGCATGGATTCCTCAAATATAAGTACAGCAGACAGAAAAAAAAGTTGTTCATTCATGAGAGGGTCAGTCCTTTTTAAAAAGATTTGTTCTAAAGATGCAGTAACTCAATTAAAAAAATGCAACAACCTAAAAATGGAGGCAATCTATTAATATTCTCTGATATAAGAAGAGGTTAGCTGTCATATATAAATAGTTCTTTTCTTGAGAAGTGGAAAAGAATCTTTTTGCTAGTCAAAATTGCCCACTCCATTAACATTATTTTACCTTAAGTTAAATATTAAATAATTTTTTTTTTCAAAAGTCCCCCCACATTTCCCTCTTCCTCCTCAGCAGAGGAAATTATAATTGTCTTAATTTCATCCACTCCATCTCTTCCACTTTTTATTTAAATTATCCACCTTATTCTACCTATAACACTCTCAGTAGCTCATACTGTGCATAGGAATAAAACAAAAAGCCCCATACTTGAATCACTCTTATAAATGTTCTGTGGTGCTGTTGTGTCAGCAGCCTGATAGGATTGCTTGATCATAATAGCAAGCAATGAAAAGAAAAAGTCAAAACTTGAATTTTCCTAAGTTAAAGATCACAGGGCATATGGGAAGATTTCTGTCTTCTACCCAACCTTTCAACAAGAACAAAAAAAAATGTAGGGGTCTTAAAAGTATTTTAGCAGCATTTTGGTAAAAGATATAAAATACTGTCAAGCACAGTATGGAAGAAACACTGTCTCAGTTGACAGAAACAATATGCTTCAATTTTTCTATTGGTCACAATTTTGTATTCTAACAGTATTTTGAATGCCAAATTAATACTTGTTGCAGTTAAAGAGAAAAGAAACCTCCTAAAACCACAGCAAAAGTCATGCATGAGATCTGTCAGTGTGGAAGACAATCAGTTTTTTTATCTCCTTCCCTGTCTTTGCCTGCATGCATTGACCTGTGATTGTCAGGGTCTGGAGTTTGGTTTGAAGTTTGAAGTGCTCATACTCTACTGATTTTCAGGTGGATGGGGTCTAACCAAATGGCAATTCTTCCTTAACTACAAAGTAAAGAAAAAAATCCAAGATTTAAGTCATAGAACCATGGAATACTTTTGTTTGAAAGAAACCTTTAAGATAAAGTCCAATGGGTAATGCAACACTGTCAAGTCACCACTAAACCATGCCTGTCTGCACCACATCTACAAGACTTTCCAGTCCCTGCAGGGATGGTGTGTCCTCCACTACCCTGCTGTGAGAGACTAAATCTTGTCTCTCTTGATGTGACTCAACAAAGATAAAACCACCTTTGCTGCTTGCCCAGACAATAGCTGATGTGTATCGGGCAGATGTCACTGCAATGACTCTCTGGAAGGTGCATAGATAAAGATTGCTCACCAGACTACAGCTGTCCTGGAAAAAATGGGCAGAAGCCACTGCTATCCATACTCTCTAGAATATACATACCTAAAAAACTGTATAAATGATCTGAGCAACTACTGGCTTGGGAGAAGGAAAACACAGGAGAAGGCCTAGACAATGCCAATGAGAAGGAACACACGGGAGAAGGAATAGCCCGGGACATTGCTGCTCTGAAGAAAAACAGAGAGAGTACCAGGAGAGAAAAAACAACAGAGACATCATCAGGTAGCCTGGAAGAAGCAGACCAAGAGGAACCCTCTCTCTGTGTCCTAAGTTCTGCCTGCTACAACTCATGGAGCTGAAGAGGCTGCTCAGAGGACAACAAAGCCAACAAGGACATCTCCTCTATGCCAAAGCTGCAGCAGCCTTCCTCCACAGATTCAAACTGTATTGGGGGGTGAGGGGTATAGTAATATAAATCCTTTCCTCTTCTCTCTCCCTCTTCTCTCTCTCACTCTCTATTCTCTCTCTCTCTCCTTCTGATCCATCCACTTTATTTGTGTAATAAATAGTCTAGCTGTTGATATTTTGGCCTCGTTTGTGCCTCTAATTTCCCTCTTTCCCTCTGTCTCTTTCCCTCTCTGGATGGAGACACCTGGGCAGCCCTTTCTAGGGCTTGAAAACGTTTTGGGGGAAGAAATTGTCCTCATGTCAAACCTGAATCTCCCCTGGTGCAACTTGAGGCTGTTTCCTTGCATCGTACCAGTTGTCCCTTGGGAAAAAAGGCCAACCCCAGCTTGCTCCAACCTTTCTCAACCTGTGGAGAATGAGAAGGTCAAAACTCCAAAACATCCCAAAGCAGCGTATAAAGGCAGCCATTTTTTTTACTCCAAAAATAAAACTTCTTGTGTCTTGAATGCCAATTCTTGTGAGTTTTGTGTATTTTATCAATGATAATTCCTAACACGGGCAATGCACCACCTATAACGGATTGCTGCATGCAAGAAAGAAATACATCACTGACTTCTGTCCCTAGTACAGTAATAAAATGTTACAGATTTCAGAGATAAAAACATCATAATAAAATATGCTCTGTATGCAAATAAAAAGACTACTTTTTGAATTGAAACAAAGATGGAAACTGTTTTCTGAAGTGGAAAACTGAGGATTAAAATTGAATCATTGCTTCTATCCTACAAATGAAAGAAAATAAAGGATTACAAATATCACTCACCTTTTATTAGTGCATGGCAGTCATCAGAAATGCAACTATTCACCCTGGGAACAAAGATGGTGATATTTCTTATGAGTGAACAATCTCATTTTGTTGTACAGCAATACTGAGGCTGAAACAAGAACTGAGCTACTGGGACACTCTTAGTTTGGTTAGAATAAAGAAATCAGACTGCACAGGCTGTCGAAAAATAATGGCAGTGGTGATGTCTTCCTATCTCCTGCATTTGCTGAGTTCATCCCTGACAATTACAGCTTACTTCATATTACTTTTCAGCAACCACAACTCAAGTTCTGTTGACAAACCTGGATGAGCTCTACACATGAGTGCATGTGAAATTCATGAGGTTCAACAAGGCAAGTGCAAGGTCCTGCACCTAGGCTGGGACAATCCCTGGTATCAACAAAGGCTAGGAGAGAAGGGCTGGAGAGCAGCCCACTAGAGAAGGACTTCAAGGGGTGCAGGTGGGTGAAAAGGTGGACATGAGCCAGAAACCAGACCCAGCCATGTCCTGCCTTATGCCCAGCAACATGGGTAACAGGTAGAGGGAAGGAATTCTGCCCCTCTGCTGTGGTCTGCTCTGCTTTGCTGAGATCCAACTTGCAATGCTAGGGCCAGCTCTGGAGTACTCAGCACAGAGAAGAAGCTGTTGAAGTGGGGCCAGAGAAGGCCTCATCTGTGATGGGAGAACTGGAACTTCTTTGCTCTGAGGACAGGCTGAGAGAGTTGGGGTTGTCCAGCCTGGAGAACAGAAGATGTCCAGAGAAATCACCTTGTGGCCTTTCATTACTTAAAGGAGCTCAAAGTAAGTTTGGGACAGACCTTTTATTAGACCTTGTTGTGACAAGATAAGGAGTGATGAGTCTTAAAGAGGGAGATTCACACCAGGTAGAAGGAGGAAATGTTTATGCTGAGGGTGGTGTGACTGTGGCCTAGGTTACCCAAAGTGGTGGTAGATGCCCCATCCCTCAAATCACTCTAGGTCAGCTTGTTAGGGACCCTGAGCAACCTGCTGTAGTTGTCTATGTCGTCTAAGGTTACTTCATGTGGACTAGACTAAATGATTCTAAAAGGACCCTTCCAACCCAAACCATGCTGTAGTTCAATAATTCTCTGACTATATGACTCCATGACTCCATGATGCTATGTCTTCCAAGTAGAATATTTTTCAATGCCCTACTACTTGTCATAGATCATTAACTAGCACAAAAGACATATTCTTTTGGGACATCAAGCTGTTTAAAAAGCAAGCATTTAATACAGAAGAAAGCAGTTGCCACATCTAGCAATAGCTGGCCCTCAGAAACCTGTGCCCAGTAATGAATGGATAAGCTTCTAGTCTTGTCAGCAGCTTTCAGAACATAGAGAGTTTTCCCAGCTGCAGCAGGTGTTGGAAACTTGCAGAAATGTGAGAGCACAGACATATTTACAGCATCACATCCCCAGAGATTGAGAAAGATTTACAAAAACTGAAGGCATAAAATGTAGCACCTTGCACTTTAAGGTTTTGTTTGTTTGGTTGTTTGGTTTTTTTCCCCTGCATTTGTTTACACTTTCCATGATATTTTCTAGAAAAGGGCATGAGGTATACCTGAATAATGCTCTAATAATTATGGTTTCTTGTGGAAGAGCTGGTATTTCAAAGCATTGGAATACTTTTTAAACAGACCATGGAAGTCAGGACAGGAATATTTTAATATTTTTTTTTCAAGTGAGGAAGCCAGAACAATGGGTTCAGATCAACCCAAACAGATGCCAGTGGAATCCACTAACTGTTTTGTGTTTGCTGATTGTCTCCCAATGGTGGTTCAAAATATCACATCAAGTGTTCATAAGTATCTATATGTTTGTATCTATACAGATATTTTTACTGGGACTCTTATCTTGTTTTCCCCAGCATTAGTCTTTCCTCCTGATTTGCAGATGAATGTCCTCATTCAAGCTCGCTGGATAGCTATTTCCTCTCTTGTAACTTCATTGAGCTTCTTTTGTCAGTAAGGTGGATCCCTGAGGAGAGGAACTCAGGAGATGCTGATGAGGACATGGTCCAGGAAGGCATCATGAATACATGAAGAGGCACACACTGATGTGGATGGTGTGAGTTGAGGCAAGTAGGAGCTACTGTGTTCCTCTCTCTTCTCATAGGGCACCTGCAGTGGAAATTGACTTAAGTCCAACTTCATTCAACAAGGTTCAGGTTCATCCCCTACTCAGCAGTGCTGAGACCTGCTGCCGTGTTGGTGTTCTTGTGTTCCTCCATAAAGGACTTAAAGAGGCACAATTATGTGATTCTGTACTTCTGCCCCTCTCATGTCTTTTATCAGTAGGGAAGCAGGGAACACAACACAAAAGATAAATGAGGATGGTGCTTGATGACGTCAGTTAATCAGTCAGCTATTTTCGAGTACTGACTGACTAGTCACTAAATTGCAGGCTGAAAAGTCCTCTCATACAGACACACACCAATCTGGCTGGTGTGCTTTGGCTGCTGAATGCTACAGCATTTGAAAGCACTTGAGTACTATATACCTAATTTAACAATTTCAGTCTTTATCAAGATTTTACTTAAAAAATTACAGGAAACATCATGAAGGAACTCAAGAGATGGAGGTAAACATCTGGTTGTAATCCTGAAAATGTGCTCCAAAGGAGTATTTTAAAATATGAGGCCATTGCAAAATAGTCTAATTTTTGCATCTGTTTTAAGCAAAATTAGGCAGATGTAAATTTAAAAAATACATAACACTACAACTCTTCTATTTATCCATGTTCTCACCCACCTGTAAAGATTTTATCCCTAGGCCAAAATGATGCAAAGTGAGCTAAAAATGAGGATAACCCTATGACCTCTGACCCCTACAACCCTTTATTTATAAACCATATATCATAAATATCTATTACAAAAATAGTATGGGGGGTGGGGAGAGTGGGGGTCAAGAAAAAAAGACACAAGAAAAGTGTGCATTATAGAAAAGACTGTCATGAGTTGAAACACCTTCAGTTAAATGTATATATAACAGACATCACATATAAAGGCTATTAATCCAATTTAACAACATTCAATGCATTTATACTAAGAAATAGCTAAAAAGCACTAAATGGAATTTACTGAGATGAATAAAAAGAACAATTACCAAGTAGACTTGGGAGATTCCAGTTAGTAAATGAGGCTGTGAAATTGCTTTGTGTTAAAAGAATATTAATGGCTATGCTTGCAATTGACTAATATTTTACAGTGCAGGCTGTTACCCTTTGCCTGTCTTCCTGTAAAGTAATTTGTTTGTATGTGAAATGCTACTCTTTCTTTTTTTTTTTTTTTTTACTTAAAAACATTTTTTGAGAGTTTGCTGTGTTTTGGACGTTCCTAAACCTGAACACTTGCCTGTAAGCTAAAGGTCCCTTTGCTACATGCTCCTTCTTGCTCTCTGCAACTACCTGAAAGGAGTTTTGAGCCAGTTTGGGGTTGCTCTTTTTTCTCAAGAGATAGAACAAGAGGAATGGCCTCAAGTTGTACCAGGGGAGGCTTAGATTGGACATAAGGATCAATCTCTTCCCCAAAATCCTTGTCAAAGCCTGGAATAGGCTGCCCAGGGAAGTAAGTTTTGGTGTCTACATCCTCGAGGTGTTTAAAAGATGTGTGGATGTGATGCTGAGGGATGTAATTTAGTGGTGGCCTGGCAGTGCTGGGTTAATGATTTGGCTTAATGATCTTAAAGATCCTTTCCAATCCAAGTAATTCTATGATTCTGCTTCCTTGAAGAGAGGTTGGTAGTAAAATAGTGGTGGAGGCAAACCTTGTTTCAAAAGTGACAAAAAACACTCTCCTTAGGCAAGTGGTGCAAGCATCAGCTAACTCAAAGAAAATCACACCAGCAACATAATCATACGCTTTGGTGTGCCAATGGTGAAAAGAAGCAAAGCAAACTGTGATCAAATCCTAGTATGAGTAACATAATTTTTGCACCCTATTTCCATCATCAGCCAAAGCTGAGACTGCAAAGATGCCTTTGGACAGATCCGTGACTAATTCTATGTGGGCAAAGAACTGGTTCCAAACTCCATGCTAGGTAACCTCATCTGGCTAATACTGCTGCTCCTCACTTCAAGTTTTCAACTCAATCTTCTGGCCTTTTGCAGTTTTCAAATTTGGTTAGAAAAAACAATATTGTGGAAACAACCTTTATAAGCTCTCTAGAATGATGACCATAAATGACAATGTCCTGGCACTTTTATTTGGACAATATTTGAAGATTAAAGGTATCTTATGGTAGAATCAGGAACAACTTGGACTTCTTTTTGATAGAAGAATGCAGAAGGCCTTGCATCAGCACTTTTTAACTTATTGATTTTTTTAAAACACTGCACATATAAATGTGACCAAATCACTTGAAAAAAACATATTAAGGCATACAAAGCTCCTACTGTGCTCAAAACTGCTCAAGTGTTTATGTAGAGGATGTGAAATTATACATGTGAAGGCTCTTCATGTGTGAATTTAAATAATACATAAAGTTCTAGTAACAGAGAGTGGCAATAGCAGACTTTATATTTCTAGTAAAGATGACCAGTAAGTAAAAATAAATAACCTCTGAGGATTTTATTTAGTTTTGTCATATTCAGTGACATCTGGAGACTGTTTCACCATAGTCTTTCCCATCATGCTGCTGTGCAAAACCCACTGTTCACAGAATCACAGAATGTTAGGGGCTGGAAAGCTCATCCAGTCCCACCCCCCTGACAGAGCAGGATCGCCTAGAGCAGATCATACAGGAATGCATCCAGGTGGGTCTTGAATATCTCCAGAGAGGAAGACTTCACAACCCCCCTGGGCACCCTGTCCCGGTGTTCTGCCACCCTCACAGGGAAAAAATTCTTCCTCATGTTTCCATGGAACTTCCTATGCCTCAGCTTCCACCACTGTCCCTTGTGCCGTCATTGGCCATCACCAAGCAAAGCCTGGCTACAGCCTCTTGGCGCTGATGCTGCACATCCTTATCAACGTGAATGAGGTCACCTCTCAGGCTCCTCCACTCCAAACTAAATAGCTCCAGCTCCTTCAGGCTTTTCTGGTAAGGAAGATCATAGAATCATAGAATCATAGAATTGTTAGGATTGCAAGGGACCTCAAGGATTATCCAGTTCCAAGCCCCCTGCCATGGACAGGGACACCTCACACTGCATCAGGTTGCTCAGAGCACAGGGAGAGGGATTCTACCATCTCCCTGGGCAACCTGTGCCAGTGTTTCACCACCCTCATGGGGAAGAATTTCTTCCTAACATCCAGTCTAAATCTACGCATTTCTAGTTTTGTTCTATTCCTTCTAGTCCTATCATTACCCGACACCCTAAAAAGTCCCTCCCCAAATTTCTTGTAGGCCCTCTTCAGATACTGGAAGGCCACAATAAGGTCTCCTAGGAGCTTTCTCTCCTCCAGACTGAATAGTCCAAACTCTCTCAGTCTGTCTTCATAGAAGAGCTGCTCCAGCCCCCTGATCATCCTTGCGGCCTGCACTCCCTTAATCATCTTGTGTGTAGGAAAGTGCTTGGGATGCAGCAGACCCATCACATAACAGTGAAGTCCTGGTACCAACCATTATGTGCCTATACAGTCAGACTTGTCATAGGAAAACCTGATTAAGATACGAATTGTCTTCTCAATCAAACCTGAGGTGATGAAGTAAAATTCTGCATAGTTTTTTCCTCATAGACATGATGTGCAAAGCACAGTGAAGAGAGCAGCAGGCTGGATGGAAGAAAAATGAAAAGGGAGATGGAAATGGAAAAGACAAGCATGGGAAGAAGGGGAAGAAAAAGAAGGGGCAGAAGGGGGAGGGGGAAAAGAGGAAGGGGCAGAAGGGGGAGGGGGAAAAGAGGAAGGGGAAGAAGGGAAAGGGAAGAAAAAGAGGGGAAAAAGGTGAAGGGAAAGGTGAAGGGAAAGGGAACAAGAAAAGGAAAATTTAAAAAAGACAGAAAAAGAAAAACCAAAAAATATGGAAAAGGAAAAGAAAAAGAATAACCGAGGGAAATTTTAGAGACACGAGAGTCTGGAAGCAGCACACGGAAAAGAAGCAGGGTGCATGGTAATGCCCTGAGTCGTTACAGCTAACAGAGGCATAGCTCTTCCCTAACAGCAGTCACATCAGTCTCAACTGGGGGAACACGGCAGGAGGTTCACGGAGTGCGCTTCCAGCATGCTGGGGAAAAAGATCCCTGGTGAATGCCCAAACGTGGCTTGGAACATCAGAAGTGCTGGTGCTCATATCATCTGAAGCACCAGTTACAAATATATTACAAGGAGGTATGGGCTCAAAGCTGCTGTTATATGAAGCATGTCATCTGTATAGCCCAGAGGAGGAGAATTAAATTGTGCCATCCTAGTTAGGAGCTGAATGGATGCGCTAATACTTGGAGCTGAAAGGGGTGCAATGCAACAGCAGGCAGTTGGAAAGAAAACGAGCTTTGGCCTTTCCTGGGACATTTCCACACCCCAGAATAAACCCAGCTGGAAATCAATGGCTGCTAGCTACAGTGTGGGAGCACTGAACCCCAAAAGTAGAGGGTGGACAGCTGAATTGGTTGAATTTCACTTTATGAATTGTGATAAATAAACCCAGTGCTACAGGGGAAGCTGGAGCTCCAGCTTTCCTCTATAAAATATTCTTGTAGCTCTAAAACCTCCATGGCTTGAGCCGGCAGAGGCTCCCGGGCGGGAGAAGTGCTCTTTTATTCATCCCATGAAATCCCATTCAGGTTCTGCTGCCATATGAATAGCTGATAATTGCCATTTCCTTTCACTCGCTCGTGTTCCCCAGGAAATCGCAGCTGGTTGCCAACCCTGCCGAAGGCAAGCGGTGTGGAAAGAGGAGCGGTGGCAGCTGCAAGCAGCACAGCTGCCCTGGGAGGAGGGTCTGGGGGATGCCAGGTCACCTGTGTGGGTTGCAATACCCCATGGGGACCAGGCTGAAGAGCAAATGAGATGAGCTACCTCAGTGCTACTGACCAACTTGCTGGCCAGTCACATTTTGCTTTCCTTTTTTTTTGCAACCACAGCCTTTTCCGGCTGCCAGTCAAAGTAAAATTTAGAATCACAGAATCATTTTGGTCGGAAGAGATGATCAAGTCCAACCATTAACCCAGCACTGCCAGGCTGACACTAAACCATGCTCCTCCACACCACATCTGCCTATCTTTTAAACCCATTCAGGCATGGGGACTTCAACACTGCCCTGAGCAGCCTGTTAGCCTTGACAATCCTTTTTGGGGAAGAAATTGTCCCTTATTGTCCAACACAAATCTGCTTTGCCACAACTTCAGGCTGTTCCTTCTTGTCTTATTTCTGGTTATTTGGGAAAACAGACTGGCCTGTAAACCACTACAACCTCCTTTCATGCAGTTGAAGAGGATGAGAAGGTCTCCCCTTAGCCTCCTTTTCTACAAGTTAATCTGTTCTCTCAGACTCTCCTCTAGACTTGTTCTGAAGACCATTCACCGGCTCTTTTGCCCTTCTCTGGACCCACTTCAGTACCTCAGTGCCTTTCTTGTGGTTAGGGGTCCTAAACTGAACCCAATATTCAAGGTGTGACTTCACCAGTGCTGAGTACAGGAGGATGATCCCTGCCTTAGTCCTACTAGTCACACTATTAGTGATATAGGCCAGAAAGCAGTTGGCCTTTTTGGCCACCTGGGCACACACTGGCTCATCCTCAGCTGGTTACTTCAGGTGTAACAAAGCTCAAGAGGACCTGATGTAAAAAAGAAAGGGAATTTTTGCAATTGCAAAGTTCTAGGACTGGGGTTACAGATTATTTTTTCTGTTTTGTTATATTTTGGGGTTGTTTACAGCTATAAAATATTATTTTTTATTGAGGAAGTTATTTATTTGGCAATCTCATAAAAAAATACTAAAAACAAGAAGTAATTCTTAGTTGAAAGTCAAGCACTTAGAGTGTGTAGTGGGTTGAAATTTCCTCCCTCCAGCATTAACTTTGCCAGACCAGCTCAGGTGGAAGCAAATGGAAGCTGTATTTACAGGCAAAACTACAATCTACAATGACATGCAATGAATATGTACAAAATATACAGGATTTACAATATTTACAAGTATTTACAATTGATAAACAGCACAAGGATCCCACTGGTCAAAGACCAGGGGAAGCTTCTAGCTTCTCCTTTTCTGCCTACCCTGACCCCCCTGTGCAAAAGGGAGAAAGGAGTAGAGAGAAGTTAATACCAAAACAATGCAGCCAAGGGTAAGCAGAAGCAAGTTACTATCTCTCCAGAGTGAAGAAGCGAGAAGAGAAGAAGAAATTTTTTTGATACAACCAGTCTTACGGTAGATATCTTTCCAATGGGATTGTCTAGATTTGTATTTGTTTTCCTTTTTTACACCCAATAGTCATTTATTTGCATTTTACTACTTTTCTGCTCAAGATCTGTGAAAAAATTTAAAGGCATAGCCTAAAACTACCACATATATGAAGATACATGTTGCTTACCACTATCAATAAAACTTCAGTCTGTTGTGTATATTAGCTTTTAAAAAAAGAAAGAAAAAAAATATTTAGGCATGCCTTTAAAAATGCTTCCTCTGCATCAGTGAGTAGGGCACACTGGACACCATGGAAGTCCAAATTAAGTTGCATGGGCAGCAAGACGTCTGGCATTTCATGCATCACAGCCTTCATGCGCTTAAGTGAACATGGTTTCATTTGCAAGGCTAACATAGGGGCATTTGTAATTAATATGTATATTTCCACACACCCACACACTGAGGCACATATAGATGTAAATGTTTTGGGTGAGCCTAGACTACAAACGATGCCTGACATGCAGAGCAAAGGCAGTGGATTATTCACTTTGCTAGGGCAGCTTATGAACTAGCTTAACAGAGATGAACAGCAATGATCTAACATTATTATTGCAGCATGAGCATAGTGTGATAGAATAGGTGTGCAGAAATCATCTGACACAAAGTCCTAATGGCACGGTTTCTGTTCAGGCAAAATTTCTGCTAATGCTTTCAAAACCAGAGGGAGGCATTGGCCCATTACTACTTACCACTAGCAGGGTTTCAAACAACAATTGCAGGACTGGGCCATTATACAGCATTTTCCATCCCACAAAATCCCCTGCTGCTTTCCAAATTATACCTATTTACAGGTAGATAGACAATATTTTATCCATGACAAACCTGGTGACCTACAGGGTAAAACACAGCAGAAACCTTGCTCTCCAATTCAGAAAGGGCAGCAGCAATCCTGGATCAGCACATGACTATGTCAGCCAAGGACTGTGGAGCTTAACAACCCACTTTTACCCCCCAAAAAACCCCCAAAACCCAATTAAAGCAGACATGTAAGAAGCAGAAGCATTGTCTGCTTTTATGCTAGCCCAGACATGGCATCACCAGGAGGTGATGTTCACCCGGGTTTCCCTCCAGGTTGTGTCACCCAGCTGCTGGATAGGATGGATGTGGCATTTATGAGATCTGACAAGATATCAACCCAAGGTGACTCTGCAGTGAAAACACTAGTGAGCCAACGTTCCTATGCACGGCAGCCTCGATGCACGGCAGCACTCAGGCAAGATCATGATGTACTCCTTGCAATTAATGTTTCATGCAGCGAATAGTCTCAATGAAATCAGGAAGACAGCAATATCGCCACTGGGCTTTGGCATTGTTTTGTGTTTGATGCACAGAATCCCACAAATGACAGGCAACAAACAAATCCAGGGATCACACTCACCTACAGCTGGAAATATTAAACGAAATCCTTACAAGCATCACTGTCTTTCCTGGATAAGCTTCCTTACAGCAGAAGTCTGATGCACTCTTATGAATAAAACTCCAGTTCCAAGCTGAGATCAAATAATCTTCTGGATTGCAGGAAACCCTCAAACTGGGTCCATTATGAACATGATATGAACCACTTCACCATGGCAACCTTGGTTGCTCAAGCTGAAATGTTAGGTATAAAATCATGTAACTGTTTGTGTTGGAAAAGGCTTCTGAGTTCATAGAGTCCAACCATCACCTTAGTACTACCATGGCCCTTAAACCATGTCTCAAAGTGCCATGTCTGCACATTTCATGGACACCTCTAGGGATGGTGATTCCACTGCCCCCCTGGTCAGCCTGGTCTACTCTTTCATGACAGCTTGTTTTCCTAATATCCAGTCTAAACCTCTCCTAGCTCTATTTCAGGACATTCTGTCTCATTCTGTGACAATACTAGGGAGAAGACACCAGCTCCCACCTCACTCTAGCCTCCTTGAAAGGAGTTGTAAAGAACAATGAGGTCAACGCTCAGCCTTCTCTTCTCTAGCCTAAACAAGCCCAGTTCCCCTAGTCACTCGACACCAGACTTGTTCTCCAGACCCTTTAACAGCTTCATTGCCCTTCTCTGGACAAGCTCTGGTATATAAGTAGGTATTATGTGACAATGCTCCTACTGAGAGACACAAGTCTTTGGGCTTAGGAATGAATAGATGAAAATTTTTTAACCATTATCTGTGGAAAGGTTTCTGGGATGACAATGATGGTGGGAGAAAGAAGGAAAAATAAATAGCTTTGAAAATTATGGAAAGTAAGACTTGATGGCCATTAACTACTGATTGAAAAAGTTCATCAGGGGTGTGCTATGGCCAAGAATGTGTATTTTAACATACTGATAATGAATCCCAGCATAGCCATTCAAATCAAAGCCAGCAGGCTTTCTTTTGTCCCTATGGAAATTTAAATCAATAATACTGACATTACCCCCATATACCTGTATGTATATCTATGCATACATATTTCTGAATTACTAAACACTGTTGCACTCATTTGCTCCTATTTTGGATTTTTAACACCGTGATACACATCTCCATTCTTCCAATCAATTTATTCTGTTAGTGTTTTTTTCAGCATTTTAAATCCCTAAGCTAAGTCAATAATGTTGATTACTTACCATAAGCACTGTACACGCCATTCTAATACAGGTTATTAGCAATTTGACATCCTCATCTATATGCATTATTCCACTTGGAAAATTAAATGAAACCCTTGATTCAGAATCTGAAACACTTAGAAGTAATGATGCTGTTTACTGATTGACTGAAGTTGTGGTTTTCAAGCACTATTTAATAGAGGAAACAAAAAAGCATTATCAAGTAGAAAGGAAGTATCTAAGCTACTGTAAAGGAAGTGTCTAAGTTACTTTAGGAAGCATTCACAGTGTGTGAATAATAAACATTCATTGTGTTATTCATCATTTCATAGAATCATAGAATCACAGAATCCTAGAATGGTGGGGGTTGGAAGGGAACATCTGGAGATCATCTGGGCGAACCCCTGTGCTAGATCAGGGTCACCAACAGTATCTTGCCAAGGATCACATTGTCCCGGTGGGTTTTGAAAGTCTCCAGTGAAGGAGACTACATTTCTCTGGGCAGCCTGCTCCAGGACTTCAGCATGCTCACACCAAAGAAGTTTCTCCTTAAGATCAAGTGTAACCTCTTGGGTTCTAGTTTGTGCCCCTTGTCCTGTCACTGGCTACCACTGAGAAGAGACCAGCCCCATCCTAATGACCTTCACCATTTAGATATTGATAAGAATTTAGAAGATTCCCAAATATCATTCTGCTCTTATCCATCTTAAACAGTCCCAGGTTTCTCAGCCTTTCCTCCTCGCAGAGATGTTCCAGTTCCCTTAGCATCTTTATAGACTCTGCTGGACTCTCTCCAGTAGTTCTCTGTCTCTCTTGACCTAGGGAGACCAGAGATGAACACTACACTCCAGATGCAACATCACCAGGGCAGACTAGAGGGAAAGATGAGCCTCCCTTGACTGTTTTTCATGCTCCCCAGTTAAACATTTGCCTTGCTGTCTGTGGGGGCACATTACTGGGTCATGGTTCACTTGTTTGCCAGCACTCCCAGGTCCTTCTCTATGGGTCAGCTCCCCACCTCTACCGGTGCAGGACTCTACTTGTTGAATATGACGTTTACTCCTGCCCAATTCTCCATCCTGTCCAGGTCCCATTGAATGGCAGCCCAACCTGACAGGCTGTCAGGCACTCCTTCCACTTTGGTATCATGAGCAAAATGGCTGTTCCTTCATCCAGGTCACTGATAAATATGTTGAACAATGCTGGACACAGCCTGACCCCTGGGGAAAGCCAGTAGCCACAGGTCTCCAACCAGACCCTGCATTGTTGATCACAACCCTCTGACCTCTGTCATTCAGCCATTTCTCAGTCCACTTCACTGCCCACTCATTTAACCCATGCTGCCTAAGGCTCCCTATGAGGATGTTATGGGAGACAGGGTCCAAAGCCCAATCAAAGTCAAGGCAGACAACATACACTGCTCCCCATTCATCTACCCAGCTGATCACCTCACCATAGAAGGCTATTAGAATAGTCAAGCAGGATTTCCCCTTTGTGACTATTCGCCATGCTGACTATTCCTGGTAATTTTTCCCTCCTATTCATTCTTAAAGATGACCTCTAAGATAGCTTTCTAAAACTGCTTCATATTTGTTACTTTTCAGAACCTAATAAACTCAGTGTAAGAGAAAACACAACACTCTGCAAAAATATTTTGTCAGAATCCCTTTTCAGTATTGTTTGTTTATTAATGCATGACTGTATTTTATCAATAAAGATTAAAATTAATTGGAAATGGAACTGGAGGTGCTTATGTTCCATGTGAAGCATAAGACTAAAGAAGTGCAAATAGTTACTTCTAGAACTCCACTGGTGCTGGTACTTTCAATAACACAGTGATGGGCAAAGCTCAGGAGTACAGTGAGTGTCTAACACTGAGTATGACATGAAGTTTGTGCTCAATCAGGACACTGGTAAGAATTGTTTTTAAGAGTGGAACAAGAAAATTACAGAATCATTGCAAAAGCCTTCTAAGATCATCAAGTCCAACCATCAACCCAACATCACTATGCCCACGAAACCACATTGCAAAGTGCCATGTCCACACATTTCTTAAGTACCTCCAGCAGTGGTGACTCCAGCACCTCCTTGGGCAGCCTGTTCCAATGCCTGACAACTCTTACAGCAAAAAAAAAATTTCTTGCTGTCCAACCTAGACCTCACCTGGTGCAGCTTGAGGCCATTCCCTCTTTTCTTGTTGCTAGTTATTTGGGAACAGGGGAGGATGAAGATGGGAACACCTGGAGGCCTGAAACGTGGTTGGTGGATCAGAGGTTTAGCTCTAATTTCAGTCGTGACACAGATTGGGCTTTACATTATGCTTTGAGTTGTAGTGTGAAGGGAACACAAGCTGTGAGCAACATCAAAGATATTTTGTTGTTACTTTGTAAATGGTAGTGAATACCACCAAAACAAGCAAAATATAGATTTTGGACAGCAGATGACTTGCTTCTTTTTTTTTTTGTTGTTTCCCCTTTCTACGAGAATCCAAGCTGAAGCCTTGGTGAGTGTGGTGCTTTTAAGTGGTTCATCACTATTCAGATTATATTATTTCAAATTCAAATTTATAAGCATAAATTTGGGGAAATTCATTCCCACATATCCACAGCCTTTCAAAGATTTTCTCAGCCATTGCAGATAGTTGGTTTGCTTCCTGATCTAAACCTCTCACTTGAGATTTTAAATGTATTATTTACTGCAGAAGCATCACGAATTTAGTACTCACACTTATTAGCATAGAATTAGAATAAATCCGAGGAAAACAATTGAGAGAATTAGAAATATATTGCATACTAACTTTAGACAGTGTAATGAGCAGATGCTCAAAGCTTGTTTGATGGCATATTTTTTTTATTCAGAATTATTTTAGGGATTATCTAAGAGCTGTACTGTGGATTATAAAAACCAAAAAAAAAAAAAAGAAAAGAAAAAGAGTAATTTCAGTTTAATTTAGCCCTGTGAACATGTAGATGTGTTTCAGACAGGTGAAGTATACTGAGGGATGTCTTAAGCTACCACTCCAGGGACTACAAATGAATAAAAAAAAAAAAAAAAAGTCAGTTGCCAAGTGGAGTTGGCATTTTACTAAGTCTGGATATAATTGTACTAGAAATCTTGAGGATACTTTGAAGCAGTCTTAAGAGAGGATATTGCCTACTGGAATTTCTCCTCAGTGCAAGTTTCCCTGCAATTTATTTTAGATCAAATATACTCGTGACACAAGATTATACTCTTGCTCTGGATATGTATATTCATTTCACCAGCTGAAATTGTTGGGAGCTATGAACACTTGCTTCCGTGCCAGCTGACCTACTTTATGGGTTTGCATCTTGCTGTTGGAAAATAGTCAGCACAGCCAAACCCAGCTCATTATGATGGACATGCACTGAGATGTGGGGCCATTTGAACCGACTGCCCACCAGCCCATGTGTTTTTGCTGTTTCTGTTGGACTTCAGCACTGCCTTTCTGTGGTTTCTCTGTCTCATTGGCTGCACCCAAATCCTAACCCATGCAAAGCAGCAGGCAACACCAGCACCAGAGTTAACCCTTCATGATACTTCAGCAGCACATTTGTGGGCACTGGGGCAGAATGTGCAGCCATAGCAGGTAGGTATACTCCTCTGTCTCAGTTCCATAGCATAATCATGAAAGCTCTGGAACTTTTATCTTTTCTCAGAAAACAGTCCTATATCTGCTCTTAAGTTTTCTGTAGTTTTTCCTTTTTTTCTTTCTTTTTCTTTTTTCTTTTTCCTCCCCCCAGTCTTTGTGCATCTGCCCTCCTCTTTTTTTTAAGTGCTCAGTAGGAGAATCTCCTCTTTGTGAAGCTGCAGTCCCCTTTGTCTGGTATCCCTTACTAATCAGCCTGTTGAAGGCTCTGTCACTTGGTTATCAGCACACTTGTGCAGACTGATTTTCCTGCTTTGACCAACTATTTTATCCCAGGGGACCCCATTTAAATCAGTTCTAATGATCCTCTCTTATTGACTGTTGATCCTCCTCTGCTGATTCTCTGACAAGTGCAATAATTTCTCCTGATGCCCCCTAAGCTTATATCACACAACATAATCAAGTTGACTCAGAAAACGGGACTTGGAACCTTGTAAAGAACATATGCAAACATACATCTGGAATAAGCTGATCCTGCTATTTAATTATTCCATGATCTGAGCCAGAAATAGCTCAATATGGCTGGAGAACAGTAAACATGGGAAAAAAGTGGCCCAGGGAAGATCCTTCGTAGTGTGAGAGCATGCAGAAAAAGTTTTGAAAGCAAAAATGATGATTTTCTGGTACAGGTGAACTCAATGCAGAATGCAATACTGCTTTAATGGTGTTCATTCTGAAATACAATGAAGAAAGAGTTCTGCAAAAGTACATTTTGCTTAATCTTTCATTAATATGTCTACTGCCTCGATAAGGATGCAAGTCATACTGTTGAGGGGTTGGGAGAGTTTTGGATCCTGTTCCTTAGGCATGCTGAAATAAAGATCCTTCAAGGTGAGCAAGTCAGCCTTAAGATTACTGACAGAAAAAGCATTAGGCTTAAATAATAGCAAATTGCCTTTTAAAAAAATATATTTTATTTGTAGTATCATCAAGTAAAAAGTGTTGACATGCATTTCAGTGATAGAATTTCTAATCTCCCTGTTCTTCTACTTCTGTTAAGAACAAAATGTTTTTAAGCTAGAGAAAGGTAGAACAGGGTTGGAAATTAGGAGGAAATTCTTTTCTGTTAGAGTACTGAAGTACTGGAATAAGTTGCCCAAGGAAGTGGTGAAGGCCCCATCCCTGGAAACATTCAAAGCCAAACCTGATGGGACTCTGAGCAACCTGATCTAGTTGGAGATGTCCTTGCTGACTGCAGGAAGGGTTGGACAAAATGGCCTTCCAGGGTTCTTTCTAAGCTGAAGCATTCTCTGATTCTAGCACAAGTGAACACTCTGAGTATTAGGTTTAAAAAAAAAACATAAGAAAATGGTTCATTCTCAAACTATTCTACTTCTGTAAAAACTATTTTCAAGTCTTACCAACCCAAAACTGGAACAACTGCCAAAACTCATGACTTTTCCATGAATATCCCATACGCAAAGCTGAAAAGTGATACACCTTCTCCTGTACACTGACATTTTTTGGTGCAACCTGCAATTATAAGAGATTGTGCAATGCTAGTATCAAAGAGATCCAGTGATAGAGATCCTCAAATACTGAATTTTCAGTATTGAAGACTTCAAAGAAACTCCAAAATAAGATGCTAAGACATTATCAACATAAATCCGAGTGTCTTTGTCTTCTGAAAATGCAAGTGTTTGCAGCTAAGCACTCTCCAGCTAAAAATAATACTAAGAAGCAGCTCATAAAACCTTTCAAAGAGACTGCATCTGCAGAGGTTCCTCCCCGTGTTAAATACTCGCAGCAATCGACACCCTGGAAGCGATAAGGAGATAAAGAGCTGATTAAATTCTGACTCAGGCATGAGCCTTGCCAGGACAGCAGCACAGACAAGTGCTCTCTGAGGCTCATCTCTGCCTGCCTATCAGCGGCATAAAGCCAGATGCCATCAGTGGCACCGTTTTGTCAGATACTTAGCAGGGACTGCCTAGGCTTTCCTGTTTATAAATTAAGTATTTGTTAAAGTACAGTATGTAACTGTGCACTCCACTTATCTTTGCTTGAGAGAGATTGACACAGTGAATTATGAAGTCAAACCCTAGGCTAGAAGATGCCTATAAAGATTAAGTCATTTCATTCTTTCCCAAATAATTAGCAGCACTAGACTGTTAAGCGGAGATCAATTGTAATTGGGGAACTGAGAGAGGGCAATAAACAAATTACTGGTGTTTTCTCTGAAGCCTGATGGTTTACAGTCTCACTGTTATTTAATCCAGAAGCTCAGTAGAATGTAAATTATCCATTAGAGTTGTCACTGGCTCCTTGAAAAGGATTTACTTTTCGATAAAGGTACAAAATAGGAAAACTGCTTGGTTGTTTCAGGTGAAATAGGATAATTGCAGATGATTCATCATCATCACCATGCTTGTACTGCCTACTTCTCGATGATGGTCAAGAAGTTTAGAGATTTTGCCTGGCAAACTTCAACATTTGGATTTTACCCATTTAGCTGGGAGGCATCTGATGTCCTTTCCATCTTTCAGTACCCATTGTGTTATTCATTGCAAAAAAAGAATGGAAAGTGACTAATGTGCTTACCCATTCAACAGAAAAAAAGTGAGATAAGTGGCTAATTACAGCTCTAGAAAAATGATTTATTTTCCACAACTAAACTTGAAGCTTTAAAGATCTCCTTCTTGGAGGCTATATTATACCTCAGAATCCTTAATACACCGCCATAGCACATGTATGGGATACATTAGATGATATTAACAGGGTTGGAAACATCCAGTATCCAGCATACAGAGATCAGTGCAGCCTTTGAAGGATATTAAAGTGTTTTGTTTCTTTTTGTTTGTTTGTTTGTTGGGTTTTTTTTTTGTTTGATTTTTTTGTTGTTGTTATTTTTTGTTATTTTTACTCACATCTAGCTCAGGTAGAACTACTGGGCTTTTTTTTGCAGCAGGACAACTGCCCATGTGCTGGTATATTAGGATATCTGCATACTGCAATGAAGTCTGAAGTGTAGACATGCACAAAGATAGTTATTTAAATGAAAGAGGCCTTATTCTTTGCCTATCCACTATCCCAGTGCAATAGCTACAAAGCAGAGGAATTAATGTTTTTCTTCTCTTCTAAATCCCCTCACTCAAAGGATGAAAGATGTTAAAGAGACTCTTTGTTTTGTTTTCAGCTCTTTTTATTTCACTTGTATATGTTGGCAGCTGATAGAGCCCCAAATCTTGTCAATCCCAGTGTGCTAGGCACAGAAGTATAAAGAACGTTACAATTCCTGCTCAGAAGAGCTTAAGGACAAAAATCTAAAGGACAAGACATGGACAAGACAGCAGTATCACTGCTCACAAAGCTTTTGCACTCAGTCCCAGAAAATAATGAGAAACAGCATAAAACCCATGATATTTAAAACTTTGTATGTATATTAAGTTCAAGTTCCCAGAACTTTTTCCAGCGCTCATAGTGACAAAAAGGAACCCCAAATCCCAACAAACCCAAACATTATTTTAATGAAGAGTAGAAATTTTAATGAAGAGTAGAAATTGATTGTGAGACTCATGGGTGTGCATAAATTTAACAAAAGGAGTAAATATTAAATATAATTTAAATTATAAAACCCCAAAAGTAAAATTAAAAATGTTTAGTCACCACACTCTGAATTTTCTGTCTCCACAAACACTGCCACAATGCCCAGAAAACAGTAAAATAGGAAGGGGGAAAAAAAAAGTGATTTGTTAGAGGATGCAGAGGAAGAAAATGCAAATGCATTTATATTCTTGATTTTGTTCTGGAAGCTGCCAAGATTTCCTCATTGCCAGAATTCACAGTGACCCAAAATGACACAGCTCTAAAACAGACAAATAGAGAACTAGAATATTTAGCCAGCATTTACTTCTCTGGTTTAATATATATATATAACTTGTCTCATCCTCTGAAGTCTTATGACTGTTTGGATCATTGTTAACTGAGTCTAAAAATCATGGTTTTCAGTTACAAAGAGATACAATTACAAAGCACAGCCTATGAAAACCCAGAAGCCAATGATGGCAAGGTATCATGCATCACTGCAATGAAAACTAGGAAGAAAAAAATATGTTTTGGGTTTGTGGTTGGTTTTTTTGGGTGTGGGTTGTTTGTTTTTGTGGGTTTGAATTGTACCTGTCTTCTCTAGCTTCACTTCTTGGCTGTTAACCCACTATAGTAGTAGGAAAAAAAGTAATAGAAAGTAATGGACAGAAACAAGAATAAGAACAACCACCCACATTCTTGACCGTTGTTTTTGTCCACTTTGGTCATTTTGTGTTTCACGACAGAGTCACTAAAAGTAGCCATATTACAAATATCTAGCTGTAATGATCAAGTTAGTGCTGCCTCTACCTCACCACCTCCACACCCCACCCCCCTAAATATAATGATATCTGCCTATTAAATCTCACTATTTGGACTAATTATAAAATCCTCATGGCAATGCAAGCTCTGCTTGGTACAACATGAGAGGCATGCAGAGAAAGGAAAAATCCCGAGGCAATATTTTCACATACATTAAAAATATATATATGTGGGGTGTGATATCCCATTAACAGACATTGTATGCCTCCTCTGGAGATGTTAATTCCTAATCTCATCAGGGGAATGTGTGTGTGTGCTCGTCAGAAATGTCTCATAAATTGTCTCTAGATGTGAGGTTATAAACTTGGTTTTAAACTTGACTAAGAAAAAAAAAAAACAGTCAGTTGTGGTTGTTCCCCTATTTAGTGTATTTGCCATAAACCAATGTAGCAACAATTGATGAACCATGTTAGTCTTGCCCTCTAATGAATTTCAAAGTGAAAATAACCAAAGAAGATTCTTCTAGCTAATGAATTTAGGACTGGGTCTGCTCACAGTCTTGATGTACACATGATTTTTAAATAAATAAAGTAGCATTTGAGCGTAAATATTTTATTCACAAACACCAGAGTTTTGCTACTGTGTTGGGCAACAAGCAAGCCCTCTTAGAATTAATACAAACTAGAAAGCATGCTTTTACCTTCCAAAGCTGATTATTGCAGTTTTTCCTCAATGAGCACTTTAATAGGAGACCTGTGAGCTTTACCTTTACTTATATATTGCTAAATTATGCAGACAAATACAGGCACTTCCTCATGAGATGTATATATTTCATTGTGTGAGGAAATTAAAACTAATGGAAATTTAAAATGAATCTGACAGTGTGCAAATCAAAAATCTTTTGTGTCATTGTGTATTTGTAAAGCTTCTGTGTGAATGTCTTACAATGAGATTACTTGATCCTAGTTTCCTTACAGGACCGCTTTATCTTTTGTCCATAAAAACTGGCATTTTGGTTCAATTCAGAATTTTGTAGTAAATTGCTTATGGAATCAGAGAATTGTTTCAGTTGGGAAAGACCTTCAAGATCATCATCTTGACATTAAATTTTCTGCTATGTGCACTGATGTAACTCTGTGCTGCTGTTGTAGGAGAATCTGAGACCCTCAAAGACAGTGAAAATGTTGGAGCAGAGCTAACTGGGTGGAAACATCTAACAACTGTGTGATTTGGGGCTCTACCAGCTGCCAACATATACAAGTGAAATAAAAAGAGCTGAAAACAAAACAAAAGGATTTTTTGGTGATCCTAAAACACATTGTCGGGGTAAAGATGTTTTGTTTTGTGTGCTAAGGTTGTGAATCTTGAAGTGAGAGGATAGACATGATGAAAACCTCCTGATGACTTTATAAAATCCTGAAAACCTGCTGAATACATTTATATACCCACACAAGTCCTCCTGCAAGGTTTATAAAACAGCAGGAGCTCCCATGGAGGCTATTAAACCTCCTGGACTCCTGAGGGTTTGTCAGATCCATGTGAGATCTTGGGGAACTTGTAAATTGTCAGTGAGGCCCTGTAGAGTTTATAAACTCTGAATGGACTTTGAACAATGTCTGGTGTTCCTGGAGCAGTTACAAGGCCCACCAGGACTTTTGAAATGTTCACAGGATTAGTACTTCACTGAGATAAAGACAACCAACCTTTCCAAAACATAATGTGCTCTCTAACACCATGTGAATGTTTGAGCATCTGATGTGCGTCATGATCATGCATGTAGGATCGGCTGAGGACATGAAAAATCACCAAGTTACAGAGTTGCCATATACCTATCAGCTTGCTGAAGATAAAGAAAAAATAAATTCTTAAGAGTTTAATGACATTATTATTTTTATTACAATGCCCCAAACAATCTGAACTGTACCCATGTGGGAAACAAATCACATAATTTTTAAAATGAATGGGACTAATACAAATAAAACCTTTTCCCCTCAAGAAGAAGAAGTGAAGACAATGTGCTCTTAACTGTGACTTGGCTGCAAATTAATCCAGCCATGTTTGGTCAGTGATATAAACAACTTGGAAAATAACAGTGGTTTTTATTGGTCATATTGTTAAAAAAATAGGGTTTCCCTCCTTTGTTACATGAGGCCCTTTGGAAATTGCATTAGAAAAGGTTTAGTAGCTTCATCGATATGAAATCGTTCAGAAACTACTAAATTTGTAGTTGTTTGAACCCAAGAACATTTAAGCCTTTCCTTGGCCCCTGTTCCTTCCACTAGAAAATCCATGTACTTCATGATCAGACATAATCTGTAAGGACAGAGAGAACATGAATCATCACAGAGTGTTCATGTGTTGGGGACAGTCCTAAGGGGAAGGAGTCCTCACACAACATCTCATTTCTCCCAGGACTGCTTCTGATTGTGATGCAAACAAGTACGTCAGCTTCAAAAGATTTTGGAAACTATTAATTTCTGTTTTCTTCTGACAGCAGAGGAAAAAAAAACAGTAGTTATGGTGCCATGGAGGGTATGAACATGCCATAAATAGAAGCTTACATCTATATTACTGAGGTTTTAACTATTATCTTTCACTGAAACTGAAATTCGTGCAAGTACAGGAAATTTTTGTCACAAATTGAAATTCAGTTTAAATAAAGAGTTTGCAGTGCCTATGGATGGTAGATCATGCTTAACATTGACTATCCTGAAAAAACACATCTTCTTAAGGAGACTTTTTTTTTTCTTTTATCCCTTCGTATCTCTCAGCTGCTGCACCTTAGAACATCTTTTTAGGGGAAAGGGGTCCATTGAATATTGTGTGTGGAGAGCTGAGCAGTTATTTGTAAACATCTGCCGCTGTTTCTTATGTGGATGTTAATACATAATGCTTCCAAGTACGCAAATCACATTTTAGAGTTAGGTCTCATTTACATAATACATAAGAATGCAGAAAATGTCCTGGAGGACAAGTAAGTAAACACTTTGAGCACAAAATGGAAAGAAATTTTGAGAACTGTTTCCTTGTTGGTTTCTTCAACATGTTCTAAAACCAAAAAGATGGTTATTCTGGAAGACAAGGTTTTCCATTTATCTTCATGTGAAGGTGGCTTTGGATGAAGTGATGTCTAGTCCTGCGGTTACTTGTCCTGCTGCAGGAACACCCCTTAAACTGGTGAATTTCAGGAGCTGTAGTTCAGAGTGACTTGAGCATAAAATCAGTCATGTATCTAGAAAGACAATGAAACTATTTGCCTGAAGTTTTCAAATACCTGTCTTAAGAGAACCTCCCCTCCTGCTTAGAATCATGGAATTACTAAGGTTGAAAAACACCTCTAAGACCATCCAGGCCAACTGTCAACCCAACACCACCATGGCCACTAAAACTTGTTGCAAAGTGCCATGCCAGCAGATTTCTTGAGCATCTCCAAGGATGGTGACTCCACCACCTCCCTGGGAAGCCTGCTCCAATGCCTGATCACTCTTTCAGAAAAGAAATGTTTATGCTTTATGAAGTTGAGAATATTATTTGGTGCTTGTTGGTGAGGGCCACTTTGAATTTCTTGTGAATTTCTGTGATTGACACTATATTAAAATTCACATTGCAAGCATGAGTTCTGAGACCACTACAGAGCTATCTCATGGTTGCAATACCTTGACAGCCTTTTTGTCAGCTGAAGGGTGATGGAAACCAGAAGAAAGCACACGTTAAGATTAAATTCTCAAGCAAGTAGTGACAAACTCCTTGTCCTTGAAGCTTATATAAATAACTTTCCTGTGTTTTTTTAACCTGTTCCCCCCTCTCCCCAGCCACCCCAGCAGCGAGGCATGCCACTCTGATGGTTCACATCCATCTCCTTTTATTGATGTCCACTTTGGTATCTGCACAGGTCATCAATTTTGCTGCCTCTGGGGCAGCCGCTGGGAATGGTCGGGCAGCCTTGCAGGACTCAGCATGCGGGGGGAGGCTCAGCTCGCCGCTGGACCCATGGTTCCACTCGGATGCCGGTACCAGGGTCTCATAAATCTTCTAGGTGACCCAGGTGAACTCTGAGGCTCAGAGCTCACTGAAAACTGATCAGGCCTCTGTTTAGTTTAACAGGCCCTTTTCAGTGACAAGTGAAGGGTTCAACAAATGCACAAAACAGATATATATTAGTTGAAAAACTAATGGCCTTTAAAAGAATGTTTGACAATTGTTTAGGGCTGTCTGTAGATCCATTATACTGATAAACGACCAACTTGGTCTAAGCCAAACTGGAGATGGCCAGCACGAAAGAAACCTTGGCTTTTATTTTATTTTATGTTTTTTCCTTTGCCTCCCTTGTTTCCTTGCACATTTCCCATCTGTTTGGTGGCTTCATAAGAGCCACATGTGCTGTGGTGGTCAGGAAGACTTAAAGAAGGCAGCAAAAGGTACCTGTGCAGCTTATATTTAACCTTGTGATCAAGCTGGAATTAAGCAAGCCTGCAGATGCCCCTGGTGACCTGCTATTGACTGCCTGAACTTCTAAGTTAGGGTCAGTTGGGGCCCAGAATAGGAGGTCAAAAGCTGGTCAGTGCTCTTCAGCTCCAGCATGTTGAATAGGGAGACTTTATTGCTGTGATTTATGCAATTTGCACAGACAGGTTAAGGAGACCTTAAAACATGCCACAGTGCTCACTTACACTGGGTACACCATCCACTTGGAAAATAAATTCCGATTGTCCATATGACATCTCTTGTGGATACGCCTTGAAGTATTTTACCCTCTGTACTCCCAAGATTCATTCCCACACTCGACCCCTGAACGTGACAAGGTTAGTGTTTCCAGATTTATTTAAACAACACAAACGCACCAAATGAAGCACTTTACAAAGCTGATTAATTGCAAAGGCAGAATGACAATCAGTAATTAATTATTTGGGGGGAAGGAGGAGCAGCTAAACTTGTAGAAAAGTTAAGATCTTAAATCAGTTCTGGTGGGTGTTTTCCTCTCATTTTTTTACATTCCTTCTTTTACATACCAGAAATTCGGGAGCTGGAAGGAAACTGTGAGATCAGCTATAAAGAAGAAAAAAAACTAAAACTCTCTTGTAGGTTTGTGAACTAAAGTATTTTTATTTTCCTGGTAAAAATTAACATAGAATAAATTAACCTCAACTTCCCCACAGTTTTGATGTCTTTGCTACCTCTTGCTCAAGAGCTAGGTCTTTCTCAAGAAGAAACTGCCGGTGGTGATGAGGATGCACTGACAGGCTCATCTCTAACCACCAGATTTGTTTTCACTTCTGATCAAAGAAAGAAATTGAACCTTAGGTGTCAAAGGTGAAAGGGTAGGGCATTTTTGAAACATTTTACTGCTACCTCTTCTTCGTTCATAATTCATTGCTGTGCGTTTCCTTGATTTAATGCATATAATTTAACAAGTTATTAGTCCATAATAGGGTATAACTGCATGTGGCATAATGAAGCACAGGAAAATGTAAAATTCTCTAAGCTGTAGTGAAAAAAAATGGTATTAGTGAATGTCTGGCTCCTCATTTTCATAAGTGTTTTAAGGATGGAGGTTTAATAAGTATATGCTATGTCTTAAATAATATTTACATGAAGCTCAAGAATGGCTGAGCATAACTGTTTGAATCTGTCAGGTAACAGCAGCATTATTAATAAATATATTTATAACCAGCTATAGAACAGAGCAGCCCTGCTGGTTAAATAATAATTTGTTTTTGAAAGAACTTATACATATTATTTAAAGTGAAAGTCTAATCTCTGTCATAAGCATAATGCATATTTTTAAGGCTGCCAAAATGTGTTTCTATCTGAAAGCCTGGAACAGATCCAAAAGACATTTCTCAAGCCAATAACCTAACCTTCTATAGAAGTATCTTTCTCTTTTAATGATACATAGGTAAAGCAGTCAGCTCCTTACTTAATTTAACTCTGAGGTTAAGATACACAGCGGCCACCACCAATTTACACATAAAAAGGGTCTGCAAGCCAGTAATAGGAGTAGAATATAATCTCTGGCTAATCTTCAGAGCTAGCACTGACAGCTGTGGTCTTGTTTTAGCCTGCTCTGTGTGCTTGCTGAAAAGCATGGAAGTGTGTTATTTTTACTATATGTTTCCACAGATCACCCTAAACTTGCCTCAGACTGAAGAACAAAAAAAGTTGACCAGGTGTATCATTATTGGCCAGCTGGCACTTTTAAGACCAATCATGAGTCAACTTGGTCCATGTCCAAGTGGAGGCCAGTGACAAGTGGAGTCCCTCAGGGATCAGTACTGGGACCAGTCTTGTTTAACATCTTTGCTGGTGACATGGACAGTGGATTAAGTGCACTCTCCACAAGTTCACCAACGACACCAAGGTGTGTGGTGCAGCAGACATGCTGGAGGGAAGGGATGCCATCCATAGGGACCTTGACAGGCTGGAGAAGCGTGCCCAAGAAAACCTCATGAGGTTCATCAAGACTAAGTGCAAGGTCCTGAATATGGGACGGGGCAATCCCAAGCACTGATATAGGCTGGGCAGGAACTGGCTTGAGAGCAGCCCTGAAGAAAGGACTTGGGGGTGCTGGTGGAGGAGAAGCTCAACATGAGTCACCAGTGTGCACCTGCAGCTCAGAAAGCCAATCACATCCTGAGTTGCATCAAGAGAAGCATAGCCAGCAGTTCAAGGTGATTGCCCCCCTCTGCTCCACTCTGGTGAGACCCCACCTGGAGTACTGTGTCCAGTTCTGGAGCCACTATTACAGGAAGGATCTGGAGGTGCTGGAACATGTCGAGAGAATGGCCATAAGGAAGACTAGAGGTCTGGAGCACTTCTCCTATGAGGACAGACTGAGGGAGTATGGAGAAGAGGAGGCTCCAAGGAGACCTTTTTGTGGCCTTCCAGTATCTGAAGGGGGCCTACAAGAAAGGTGGGAAGGGACTTTTTAGGGTGTCAGGGAGTGATAGGACTAGGGGAAATGGAAAAAAAAACTAGAAATGGGTAGATTCATATTGGATGTTAGGAAGAAGTTCCTCCCCATGAGAGTGGTGAGACACTGGAACAGGTTGTCCAGGGAGGTGATAGAAGCCCCATCCCTGGAGGTTTTTAAGGCCAGGCTGGATGTGGCTGTGAGCAACCTGCTCTAGGGTGAGGTGTCCCTGCCAATGGCAGGGGGCTTGGAACTAGATGATCCTTGAGGTCCCTTCCAACCCTAACAATTCTATGATTCTATGATTTTAAGCTTTGCCCTCCAGTGTTTGGTGAGTGATCATTGACTGGGCTTTGGTTAGAAAACTACCATGACATAGATACTGGGAGTAAGGAGGTAACAAGTGAGAAACAAAACATCCCATGTCTTTGGGTATATCAAAGAATGGAATGTAGCATGAAGTACAGGGGATAGTAATTCTCACTATCACTTTCTTTGTGAAAAATATTTTTCTTAGTAACTGTCTGTCCACCCAATCTCTCACCTCTCAGGTGTTCAGCTGGCAGAAGTCTCAATTGCTTGTATCTCATTGTTCAAAGATGTTGGCTTACTGTGGAGTTCAGGTAGGAAATCTCTCCCACATTCTTAAAGGATTTGTGACAGAAACCTAAGAAAAGAGAATCATATTTCCAAACAGGTCTAAATTTATTTAGGTATTTCTGCACACTAAGAAAGGTTGAAACACAGCAGTATAAAAGCAAAAGATTTTTTGAGCTTCAGTTCAGGGGAAACTTCAAAGATAACTTGAATCCTATCCAAATTTAATCTAAAACTTAAGCTAGATTTCTCACAGGAACACACTCTTTCAATGTATTTCTGAAGTTTGACTCCGGATAGAATTGCAAATACTGCAATAATGCTGGATAATTCTTTGCACATTGATAGTTATGCAAAGTAGAGCAATCCCAAAAGGAAAAACAAAGCCTTCCCCAAGTGCTGCAAAACATTTTGTGATGGGTACAATGCACAAATTTCTTTCAACTTTTTGTTGTTGTTTTTCCTAAGTATATTAAAAAAAAATTCTAGATCAGCCCTGACAACAGTGAGAAGAGAGAATCTTATAGCTGTAAGAGGCAAACTTGTTTTGGATTAGATATCAGATTTAAGCAGCACTGTTTGGAAAAGAATTCTGTAGCTGAACTCAATGATGCTGAGGAAGAAAGAAGGACTTCTGAGGGCAGTTGGTCAGTTTTGGTTCAATAGGCTTTTAAAATTACCAAAAAATACATGATTTCTGAAGGGATGATCTTACATATAACAGGACCTGTCACAGTATGCATCTTTCCAATTGCTTCTAAACAGTTGAAAAGTTGAATAGTGTCACAAGTTAGAGATACAAAATTTTCTGTACTTGCATCACAACCCTTCCAAAGACAGTTAATTAAATTTGATGCTCCTTATCACTGCCAAAAAGTCTTTTGACTCTTATAATTTGTAGCATGCTCAAGAAAATCTCAGACAGCCCTGAAATTCGGGATGGGAGGGATATTCCTTTAACACATTGAACCGATATTTGGTCCATTTGAGGAAAAGTGGAAAGTGAATGAAAATTTGGATTGGATGTGTATTGATACATTTGTACATAACATAAAATAAAAATGGCAACTGATTGGCAGGATGTGGTCCAATTAACAAATTTCAGCCCAAGAACAGCTCAAGACTAATCCTGCATAGAGATGAAGCAGGTCCAAACTGAAGGATATAATCTGGATATTAATAACATAATATTAATTCTGTGTCATACAGACACAGCACATCTTTCATCTTTGTGTGAGGACAGAGCAAGAACAAAAGGATTTGGTTTTTTGCTTGTTGTTGACCCAGGTGCAACATTCAGATTTCAAGTAACTGGTGCCTAACCCTAAAACCCAAAACCGTATATGAAGTTCCCTTTTTGCATTTATCTGAGTACTTTACAAAGGAACCCCAAACGTGACTTCCTGATGTGTTTTCTCACCTTTGAGAACAGACCATAAAGACAGACTGTTGAATATTTTCCCTGTATGTTCTCTTACTGTCTTTGAAAGACAAATTCCAAACCTGCAAATTTTTAAGCAGTTTGGACTTCTGGGTGTTGAGCATTCTGTACACATTGAGAATAAAAAAAATGAGAAAGGTTAGCATTTTCAGTCAATTTTACGATCACATTACTCTGTCTGGCATTCAAACAGAGTCAATTTTCCTGTCCCTTACTAAGAAACTAGGGAACTGACTTATTCTTTATTATGTGACACAATGAAGACCGTTTATTATATTTGATTCCCTATATTAATATCTTAAATGTTTCATTACCATGCTGGGATTAGAGAGCCACTCAGGCTGAGGAGAAGAGAGGAATCCCAAAATTCTGGCAATGTGAAACATGTTCTTGAATGGCTTCTATAGGAGGACACTCTAAATAACTAGATTTGTAACCAGGCTTTACATTTTAATGTGAAAGCAGGTGGCTTCTTAGTTTTATCTTCTGGGAATACACTGGGAACAGACAAACATTGACTTTTGGCTTTATGGCTCCTAAAGAAAGTCATCTTGTGGACTTCATATAAGGTGGCTTTACCTTCTCATAAATAAAGAAATCTATAACCACAGACTCAGGTATTTAGCTTATTTTCACAAGGCTAATTGTAGCTTGTGTTCAAAAGAGCCTCATGAGAAGTCAGGTTAGAAACAAAAATACTATTTGCTTTTAAGTGGAGCATGAAACCCCATCTAAGGTCAAAACTGAGGTCATAAAGAGGATAATATGGGTTTAGCATGCAGTGCAGCTGCTGTATGCTGTATTTAGCCTGTGAATTTAAAAAGGAGCTTTTGTTTCTACTACTGTTACTCCCTGCATCTTTCTAAGTCATTTCTCCCCTCCTCCAACAATTAATTTTGATGTGTGTGTATGTGGTATTCACTTTAAAATGACTGTTTTCAAGAATAAAGCAAAGTCATGATGCAAGTTTAGTAGGCTGAATCTCTCTTGGAAAACAAACAAAAATAAATAACCAAAACAAAGTATTTACGAAGTCACATGCTCTTATAGTGGCAAACCCATGTGTTTAGGTGACAGAAATCAGTGACCCCATCATGTGATGGGATAGCATTAAGTTCTGCATTACTTGCGGGGGGGAATCAACAGCAGACCCAAGTTCTGACTGATTTATATTAGGATAGAGGATCTAAGGAAATGAATAGGGTTTGCAAAGAGCTGAACTGAGAAGAAATCAATAAATAACCCCTCCTCTCCATACGCCTCTCCAACTCCACAGTGACCAACCAGAGAATAAAGCAGGAAAAAAGTTGGAAAAGGCACATTCCAGAGATGAATGGAGAAGACTGCACAGATTTAGTCCACTAACCAGAACTATGGGGGAAAAAAATGGGAAAAAAAAAAATCTAATTCCATTATTCAGAGGCTGCTGAGTGTATTTTACCTTAGGGAAATGTACTTCTACTCATTTTCAGTAACTCTATAGTCCATTTCAGCCTCTATGCTTGAAAATTAACAGCACGTTAACAGGACTATTGCCTGTACTTGTGGAACTGTCTGTTTAGGATGAGGCCATTAAATATTGATGGAGATAATTGTTCCTGCACTTGAACAGCAGAAGGATAGAAACGAAAGTAGTTTAACTGGCATTTGCATTTATGCTTGGTAAACAGAGATGAGTTTGAAAGTGCTGAACATCCAGTATTGCCTTCTGCACGGTTCACATTCCAAAGCATCGCTGATCACAAGGATCAGTCTGATGAAATGTTGTAGAAAAGGTTAAATCAAACCATTTCAGCAGCAATTTATCACATTGAAACAAATAAATGCAGTGGCAATACACAATAAAACACATCTAATTGTCCTCTGGTAATTATATTTTCTTTTTTTGAAGGCTCATCAGTCACAATTTCTCATGATTCCAGTTTTAAGTGTCACCTTTTGTCTCCACATACTTTTCAAATTGTGTTTAGCTGGAGCAGCAAGGTTTTCAAAGCCAGCTATGCACTGAAGGAGAAGGCTGACTTTTCATTTATTGTGTGTTTCCCAGTAATTTTGCTTTTTAACCTCTGCTCCTGAATCAGAAAGTTTGTGAATTGCTCTGTGTGATATACATCACCCAGGAGGAAATAGTTTGCTCACACCCAGTTTTCTACTTCATTAGGTAAGACAATTCATCATGCAACTGGTTGATCAGATAAGGAGGCTCTTATCCTGTGATCATATAGTCCTCTGCAACATTTTACTCAGAAGTCCTTGTAAAAGTGATGCAGCCAAAATGTATCTAGGTGAAACAACAGATACCTGAGCTCAAGTAGACCTTTTAAGTGAAGAGTACAGCAAACCTTGAAGGAACACTGTCCTCATGGGGGGATATGCAAGGTGCATTAAAGAAATGAGAGGAATGGACTTGCTTAGCAAGAGCCCTCTGCCTGATGTTCTTTGTGACTTGTGTAGATGAGTGATGCATAAACCCCCATTCAATTCAATAATGTGAATTACTTCTGGCTTGATAAACGACTGCAAAAAGTCTGTGTGCTTCCCTCTATGGGAACTACACTCACTTGAACAGGAAGAAAGTGCCTGGAGGTTATATCAAATTAAAAAATGTGCTGCGGCTGTTAACGAAGGGCCTCCTGCACTGGCTCTGAATATGATGCCCATATATCAAAGACCTCTGACATTGCCTGCCACTTGATCTGGACACAGGAAATACGGGATTCCAGGCAGATGAGAGCTGAAACTGAAGCTCCAAAAACCTTCCTTGTGCAAGTGATTAGGCGCAGCTGTTTCGCTTCACATTTCGGAGCACTTGAACTCTGCAATCTGCCACATTTTAACAGGACTGTATGAGCAGAGGGTACAAAAAAGGTATCATGCCCTGGCTAGACAGCAGATGTGGGGTTAAAGAAATGTCTCCATTAAGAGAAAAAATAAATGGAAAAAAAATGAAAAAAGAGGACAAATTGGGAGGCAGGAGGAGAAAATTAATTGGAGGACATCAGAAAAAGTATAGAAAATAAATCCATTTTCCAAGATAAAAAGGGTTAATTCTTCAAAAGAAATTTTGACAAATGTTACAAAAAAACCATGTTCACTCTCTAAAAACCTCTCTGCACTTCTAAACCAGTCAAAAGGTGTAAGTTTTTAGATACAAAGTCTAGAGAGTCATGGAAGTCAAATGTCATCTCTACATTTGCCATTTTGTACCATAAAACAGTTTGCTCAGCGTTATTTCAGGATGAATTCTCCTTGAGCTCAGATCAACAATACATAAATACAGGCTACAGTGGAGAAATAACACAAAGAAGTCAAGCCAAGCATTTTCACAGACTGCCTTAGTACTCTTTATTCTCCAGCTCCAAATATGTAACTATCCAGACGACAAAATGATAAGGATTTGCTCAAAGAAGTCTGTTTTATCAACTGATAAAACTGTTTTATTCTAGTTTTGGTCAAATAACAGTTTTAAAACCTGATCCAGAACAGAAGCCTGTGAGACACTTTCTCTTTGCCTTCAATTAAGTCAGTATAGGTGTTTTCAGTGCCCACTTCTAACTGAAGCTACAGGAGAAATGATAGTAACGCATCTTTATAACAATATGTATTAAATGAGGAGGTACCTGATACATTCAATGAAAGAATACAACAATTCGATGCAAAAATAGTATGAAATGTAGTAAAGAAAATGTATACATCTGCAAACATATATATATATAAGAGGAAGCTCTATGAAAGATTTAAAGGAAAGTTTACTGTCTCTACTGCCCACCAGCAGAAAACTATATCCGGAAAGAACTGTTTGGGTTATATCTGCTGGAGCATCTCTGTGAAGAGGAAAGGCTGAGAGACACAGGGCTGCTTAGCATGCACAAGAGTAGCCTGAGAGGGGATCTTCTCAGGGCTCAGCAAGTGCTAAAAGTTGGGGGGTGGGAGGATGGGGCCAGACTTGTCTCAGTGATGCCTAGTGACAGAAAAGGGGCAATAGGCACAAACAAGACCCTAGGGTGTTTTTACATGAAGTTAAGGAAAACGTTCTTTGGTGTGAGGGTGCTGGAGCCCTGGAGCAGGCTGCCATGAGAGGTTGTGGAGTTTCCTTCTCTGGACTCGATGATCCTTGGGGTCTCTTGCAACCTTAGTTATACTGTGATACATTTTCAAAACCCAGATGGGTTTTGCTCTCTACAACTACCTGAAGGGAGGTTGTAGACAGGCGGATGTTGGTCTCTCCTCCCAGGCAGCCAGTACCAGAACAAGAGGACACAGTCTCAGGCTAGGCATGGGGAGGTTTAGGCTGGATGTTAGGAAGAAGTTCTATACAGAGAGAGTGATTGCCCATTGGAATGGGCTGCCTCAGGGGGTGGTGGAGTCATTGTCGTTGGAGGTGTTCAGGAGGAGACTTGATGGGGTGCTTGGTGCCATGGTTTAGTTGTTTAGGTGGATTGGATTAGTTGATGGGTTGGACACGATGATCTTGAAGGTCTCTTCCAACCTGGTCTATTCTACTCTATTCTATTCTAGTCTATGGACATTTTGATCCTGGGCAAGCTGCTGTGGGTGCCCCTGCTTTAGCAAGAGATCTTAATGATCTTAATGATCTTAATGATCTCCAGAGGTCCCTTCCATCCCTCACCATGTTGTGATTCTGTGAATTAGTACTTCTTCACTGCTGCAAGGGAGTGTTGTTTTGTTTTCTTTTTTTTTTTTCCCCCCACCCTTCAGGACAACAGATGCTGTCAACCTCTGTGTGCAATCATAGAACACTCTTTTTACCTGAAGTAGGAATTGTGTGTGGGAGAGGACAGATTTCATCTGCTGTGATTTAAAAGTTGTGATTGCAGAACCCTCCCTTCCACTCCCACCTTTTACTCTGTGATGACAAAGCCCCAAGGGTTTCCAACATCAGAAAGTAAAGTTGACCTCTCTTACACTTACCAATAACACAAAAGAAAGTGTTTTCTTACGCCCTGATTACCACCAAGTTTCAAAACTAGTTAAAACCCAACTGCTAGTGATGGGTGAAAAACAAAAAACATGAAAGCTGGGACTGAAGTGAGGTGAGACAAATTCTTGTGAAGAAAAAGGAAGGTTTTGTCTCATGTGTCATAATTTCTGGGACTCATCTGAAGGAAGCCATATTAAGAAGCTTCATCATACTTACTACCTGTCTTGAAATCCTACATGCTGGCACAAAATTAGAGCAATGAAAAAATTAATCATAATCAGGACAGTCTGAAAAATAACCTCAGATCATGACCATGAGATCATGAGTCAAAAATAAAGCATTGGAGATTTTTTGATATGTTTTCTTCCCCTCAAGTGATCCCTTTGTTTTTCAAACAAATTTGATTTGAAATGATGAGGATGTGGAAAAAAGGGAGGAAAGAGAAGGGGAAAGGGGAGAGGAAATGGAAAGGGAAAGGAACAGGGAAAGGGAAAGGGAAAGGGAAAGGGAAAGGGAAAGGGAAAGGGAAAGGGAAAGAAACAGGTAGGACAGAGAAAAACAAGCTCTATAATAAGTGAAATTGGGTTGTATGGCAAAAAATCAGCTGTGTGGAAATGAGGACCAATAAAACTCTATTCTACAAAATCAGATATAGGACTAATTCTGTGGTCCACTGAGAAAAAAAAATGAGGACAACAGAATTCAAACTCTCCAGAACTGACAAGAACAAACATAAATTCAAAGATAGATATGTTCATAAAATAAATTGAAATGAAGTTAAATAAATTACTCTAAAACTGGTAAGGTGTTCCAGAAGGTTTATATTTAATTGAAATCTTTCAGACCAGAGTGAGGAGAAGAAAATATCTTTCTATGAGATACATAATAGGAGAGGAAAGAGGTGATGCAGTGACAACACAAAGTCAAACCTGGTGCTGTAAGAGTAAAAAATGGTGAAACCTGTATAGCTGTTAGAGAATAAGAAAGAGAAATAGAGGGAAGAAGACTTCAGTATAAAGATGACAATGAAGAAGCTTGGAATGGGAACTTTGTCATTTAGAAATACACAAAAAATGCAGAAAACATGTGGGCGGCTGCAAAAACCACCTGCAAAGACACCTGCCTATATGGCACCATGAAGGTCCAGGGTAGCTCTGAGTCAATTTTTCTGAAGTTCTTTGAGGAATGAGAGTTTCTCCACAGTGTTGCACATAGCTTTCCTGGAAAGGCACTGTAGATATTTGACTCATCTCAAAACATGCAAGGATAGGACAGGAACATGGCAGAGGCTCATGAAACATTTGGAAAAGCACAAAGATGTCTCATCTCTGCTGATGTTCATCTTCTCACACAGTTTGTGAAATAAGCCATCACCTGAAGTCTGGAGGGGAGAATCTCTTGGACAGATATGGAGGATGGTTACATCCACAAAGAGTGAAGAAAGGGAATCCTTTAAATAGAGTAACAGAAGATTGTGGAAGCTGCAAAGGAAGTCTGTTCATGGGTGAAAGTATGGTGAGAAAGGCTGTAGGAAGGCAGATGAATCATGGGCATGAAGTGTTCAGCATCCTGGTGTAGGACGCTCTAAAATGGTGACTCAGGCCCAGGCAAAGCCTCAAAATGAGGAAAAGGTTTTCAGTTCCCTAGGGCTTGTTTATTTTCAGGATTTGTTGTAAAATATCACACTGAAGCTTGGTTTCCCACAGAAGGTCTGCTGAGATTGATGAGGACAGATAATGAGGAGAAGAATATATAAGATGCAAATACCTCAATTTTCTTGAAACCTCTCAAAGATATGATAATCCCCTTTCCTTTCTCTGTTCCCTGTTCCTCCTTTTTGTGTCCTTCCTTTCTCAACTGCTTCTTCCCACTTTGACAGAATCACAGAATGGTTTGGGTTGGAAGAGATTTAAAGATTTCTGGAGAAGAGGTGGCTGAGAAGAGATCTCTTTGCTCTCTACAGCTCCCTAAAGAGGTTGGAGTGAGGTGGGAGTTGGTCTCTTTTGCCTGGTATAAAGTAATAGCATGAGAAGATGCAGTCTGAAATTGTCCCAGGGGTGTTTTAGGTTGGACATTAGGAAGGATTTATTTCCTGAAAGAGTGGTCAGGCATTGCAATAGGTTGCCGAGGCAGGTTGTGGATCCACTGTCCTTGGAGGTGTTAAGGAAATGTGTGGACATGGCACTTTGGGACACTGTTTAATGGCTGTGGTGATGTTGATAGTTGGACACAGCGATCTTAAAGGTATTTTCCAACTGAAATAATGTCATGATTCTATGCTTATCTAGTCCACCTACTCTGTCATGAACAGAAACACCTTCCAGTAGACTAGATTGCCCAAAACCCTGTCCAAACTGGCCTTGAACACTTCCAGGGAGAGGACCTCCATTATTCTGTGAGCAACCTGTTTCTGTGCCTCACCAAATTAACAGTGAATAACATCTTTTTTACATCTAATCTAAATCTACACCCTTTTAGTTTAGAGCCATTGCCCCTTGTCCTTTTTAATGTTTCTTTTCCTTTGTCCTAAAAAAGCTGCTCCCCCCTTCATTTTGATATATTTCACAATGCTTTGTTCTATCCCTACGTTAGCACAAGATGCCTTTTCTTCTTCCACTTTTCTTCTCTACCTTCCCTACTTGTCTACTGCACTCTCTTCCTTCACTTCTCTTTTATTTTCTCTGCTTTTTCACTACATTCTCCATGCCAGAACTTCAGCAAAAGATCAAAAGGGAAAACCCGGCAACACAAATTAGAGATTTGATGGCAGCCAAGTGTAACTAAATAAAAATGCTTCTGCATTAGCCACAGTTACTAACAGCATTTAATAGTTGGTGATCCGTAGTTTTCACTAGGTGAACAAGAGGTTGGAAAACATAAGTAGGCAGAGCAAGCAGCCCAGTTAAAATTGCATTTCCTCAGGCAAGCTTGTCCAAAGCAGCATGTCTTTTGTGGGCATTTTTTTATTTTTCCTTCTCTAGTATGAAGTGAAAGCTGAAAATATGATCAATATAAAATACAGTTTAGGACACAAGTTACCCAAATTTGTACTCTCCTACCCCACCCCTCAATGAATATAATCTCATTTAACTTCCATTCCTTAAAAGGTGGAAGTGAGAATTACATCTACTGATGAAAGAATTAAAGCTATTCCACACAGCTTGTTTTCAAGTATCCAGTCACACAGATGTTTCTGCTGTCAGTGGAACTGCAATACTACGTGTGTTCACACTTCAGTATGCATTAAAAGTGTGGTTTATAAATGTATGAGATGCATAACACCATGTCTGTATGGAAATATTATTCTAACATACCTTAATTTTATTCAATAATCACATTTTATAACCTTTTAATTGACTAGTATTTAGTGTTTGGCAATTAAATGATTGTAACCAAGTACCCATTGACGTTAATTATCTGTAGAGTGTGCTGGTCACTTTAAGTATTTCTTTTACTATGTTCAGGATGTGGCATTTTTCCAGTTTCTTAATGGGCTACATTTAGAAGGGAAACTACAACAAACCTGTTATCTGTAGCATAATATTACAGAAGAATAACTCATATGACAGCAATCTTGTTAGAGGTTGTTATGAACCATGGGCCATATCTTAAGCTGTCAATGTAGTTACTCTGATTTACACCAGCTGAGGATTAGGATGTATGTATGATTGTAAGGAATGGTAACTCCTTTAGATGCATCAAATCTTTCAAGATAAAGAATGTCAGTATAAAGCATAGCTGAGTTGCAAAACAATGTTTCTGGGAACAGAGGAGTATGGCAAGAATAACTACACTGAGGTTAGTGCTAGTTCCTCTGTGTTATCTCCATGTAGGACTCAATTTGCCTCTCTAGGGAGGGCCAGCTGTGGGGTACCAAAGGCATTCCACTAGTGCAAAAATAATGTTTGAATCAAGGAAAATAAATTAAAAAAATCAGACTAATCACTCGTGTCAAGTAGCATTCTCTACATCCAAAGAATAGAAAATTAACATGATAAAACTAACTCCTGAAATGGTCTCCTACCTATATTTAATTATTTTTCTCTGCTAGATCACCACAGCTTACAAACATTAGCCCTTTGACAACCCATCATATATGTAACTCACAGAAACACAGAAGGAATAGAGAAATTGAGTCTACAAGCCTTGGAAGGTCAGTGGGGAAGAAAATATTCTGATTCCATATACCAGAGTTGGCCAAACTACAGGTTAAGATCCATACATGGATTTGAATGAGAATATGGGCAACCATGCCCTATCTGTGCCACATGTTTGGTCCAACTCCCCTGCTGAAGCACAGTCACCCACAGCAGCTTACCCAGATCACAGTGGCCAGGAGGGTTTGGAATCTCTCCAGAGAAAGAGACTCCACAAGCTCTCTGGGCAGCCTGCTCAAGGATTCTGGAATCCTCACAGGAAAGAACTTCTTCCTCCTGTTCAGATAGAACCTCCTGGATTCACAGAAGGGGGCTGGAAGGGACCTCAAAAGCTCATCCAGTCCAACCCCTCTGCCAGAACAGGGTCACCTAGAGCAGATGACACTGGAATGTACCCAGATGGTTCTTGATTATCTCCAGAGAGGGATACTCCACAACCCCCCTGGGCAGCCTGCTTGTGTCTGTTGCCCCTTGCCCTGCCAATGGGCACCACTGGAAAGAACCAAGCCCTGTCCTAATAACACCTTTTCTTTAGCTCTTGCTGAGCTTTGAAATTATCCACAAATCTCAGTCTGCTCTTCTCAAGGCTAAACAGCCCCAGGTCCCTTAGCCTTTCCTTCTCACAGAGAAGGATACTCCCAAGAGTATCTTTGTAGCCTCTACTGGACTCTCTCCAGTAGCAAACTGTCTCTCCTAAACTGGGTAGCCCAGAAATGGACTCAGGGGGCACATTGCAGCCTTGCTAGGGCAGAGTAGAGTAGGGGGAGAAGAGACAGACAATGCTCCTCTCCTGTAATGGAATTGTGATATTCCTGGGACACAACTCATCACTGTGAGCACCCCTATATTTTCCCTCTTGAAGGTTCAGGTTTTGTGTTTCTTAATAACATAATTTTTTAATTTGGATTCTGTAGGAACAAGGTATTTCTTTACAGAACTAATATATACAGCTGAAACTTCAACAACAACAACAAAAATCCCCTAGAGATCTTTCTATGCAACTTTAGGCCCTGATCATGTAATGAAGATCTTTACAATTACAATGTCAATCCTTCACTCATTAGTTTGATCCAATATTGCAACATGGGATTCCACACAGTGGCAAAGATGTTGAAACACATCCTTCAGCAGGACAGTTGGAAGGGATCAAGTACAAAAACAGCTGCAAAGCTGGGATTTTTATTTGTGATTTTGAAGAACTGGAACTGAAAGCATCTCTTCACTTCCATATCCACTTTCTTCCTGCACAGCAGAATCTTGAACTGGATGTAGTCATGTGTGATTTCTTGTGGTATGTTGCTTAGAAAATAACCTCCTAGTCCCTTAAACAGTTCTCTGTTAGCAGTCTGGAGGGGCTCACCAAATATAAGTTCCATCAGGCACCCAAACAGACAGGATCAGAGGTGATATGGGAACAGTAGCTTTGTCTATGGGATGCTGACACCAGAAATAAGGACCTATATTAGATGTACACCAATGCTCTGCCTTATCTTTTTATTTGTGTGATACATTTGAATCCTAATCTCAGGATCAGGATTACCTCCTCTCTCATCAGCACAGAGAAAACTAGATCTCACCATGTCTTCTGATGAGCCCTGATCTCTGGTCTTGTCAGAACAGATCCACTCCAAGGCCTTCCAGAATAATCAGCATAAAATTACCTTCTTATGGTAGGTTCAGACTACTTCTAGAATCCTGAAATCATATAATGCTTTAGCTTGGAAGGGACCTTTGCAGCTCATCTAGTCCAGCCCCCATACAGTCAGCAGGAACATCTGCAACTAAAGCAAAGCACCAGACAGCCTGATCTGGAGTGGTTCCAGTGATGGGGCATCTACCACCTCTCTGGGGAATCTGGGTCAGGGTTTCACTGTTCTCAGTGTAAAAAATTCTTGCGTGTATTCTGAAAGACAAAGAAAGGTGAGGTGTATAATGTGGCAAGTGTTTCAAGGCTGGAGGACTTCTATGCATGGTTAGAACAGTAGTAGGTTTTTGGTACCAAGGAACTCTCTCTGCTGGTAACTGAGGCATGATAGAAAGGTAGTTTTAGAACTGAGTTTTATGTTTAGCTGTGCACAAAATTGTAGTGGCCATTGTGTGGTCCAACCCCACTTTAGCAATATAAGCCTCTTTTCCATGATTTACTATAATCCTCAGGCAAAAAGAAATTATGATAATTATATTGTCTTCTGTCTCTGAAAAACAAAATTTTAAAATACAGATGCAAGGAATTTGCAAAACACCCTTAGGTTCTTTTTCCATCAGTATTTTCCCTACCTACTCTCAGCTATAACTCTTCACACATACAATGTTAAACTATCTTTTAGTAATTACTAATGTGCAATGCTAAATTGTCTTGAGTGGATTTTGCCCCATTTTCTTTCTTTTTCTTTCTTTTCTTTTTTTCTTTTCTTTTTTTTTTTTTTAACAAATACCATTGGTTTGGTATTTAAAATGATTGTGCTCTTTTGCTATGGCAACATTTAGGAGAAAAATTAAAAAGGATTGCTTTCTGGAGAAATTGTTGGCCTTCTGGAAAAAGAAGTCACTTGCCAAATACAGAAAAGAGCAAAGGAGGCAGAAAGGATAATCACTGGACTGATTTAGATAAAAAGAAATTAAAGAATGCAAGAAAATATATTTCAAAAGAAAAGAGTAAGAAGATCACTCTTAAGGCAGTTATGAATAGAGTGTCCACTATTATCTTAAAACTTCATGAAGCACTAGCAGGCACAAATTTTCATCAACTTGTTCTTAATATTTTGGGCACCAGCTATGTAAAACCAGTCATATTGGCTCTTTTCTTTCAGCTTAACATTGCTGTCTGCCAAAGGACAGGAGAATTTAATGTCTTGTGTGGAAAAAAAAATATATCTGGAGGAAAAAGCATTGCAGAGCTATGTGGTTCCTTCATGTGAAGTTAGAAGATAAAAAAATAAACAATTTTTTAAAAAAACAAACAGACTTTTGAGTTCTCAAACAATGTCAACAAGTGACACACAACCAGAGCTTGCCTTTAAGAGATTTCCAACCTCCATGCACACTTTTCTTATTTACAAAGTCTACACAGCTCTTTTAATTTATTTATTTGTTTGTTTTTGTTTTCCTCTCAGCATGTCTCTGCACTTTTTATGCAAAAACTGCTGAAAGAGTTTGTAACCTTCCACATCACATCCATCTGTCCACCTCTCTCATGCACAACTGTTCAACAAACGCAAGCCAAGCTGCAAATGCATTTGTGAACTCAGATAAAAAAATGCGTTTGACCTCTGCAGTTCCTCTCTTGAGTGTTTGAACCTCCTGACTGTGTGGGCTCATGGATTTACTTTCACAAAGTTTCATCTGTAGCCTTTGTTGAACATTCATGCCCTGTTGTTTATCACTGTCCTCATGTCAATAAAACAGTGGATGTATGCAAAACTCCCTAAAAAATTCCATGGTCTCATCTCAGTGATGGAATATTTTTTTTTCCAATAAAAAGAGACTTCTATGATAACTTCATTGTCATACACAGAAGTGACTAGTTTTAATTGCACAGACAGCTAATTTCTCTAGCCTCTACAGCCACAGTACTCTTTTTGCCAGGTCTCTGCCTGTCACTAATTGTAGCCTACATGGAAACATCACCCAGATAACTGAGACCAGATCATGTCCCACCAGTTCAAGTGAGCTACATTAATTGGGCATAAACAGGGTTTAGTTACCATCCATCTAGATACAAGGTGGTTCATCTAATACTAGGAAGAGGTAGGAAGAGGTAATCATGATGAAGAGGTTCAGCGACTAATGAATACTTCAGACTCATATTTCTTTTTTTCCAAGCCTCTGGTTAATTTTGCTCTATAGAAGAGTAGAAGGGCAGATGAACACACAAGGAGTAAGTTATTGTTCCTTGCTTGAGGTCATGGAAATTTTTAGCAGGATGATGTCAACACTTAAACCACTCTAGATTTCTTGCTTTCATCTAATAACAAATGAGAGGAATCCTCCTTATTTCCAGCTAAGATGACTGAATAAGAATCAAGCAATATTTACCCTTGGGAGGGTTGATGCATTCCCTTCCAGCAGTGCTTTTGGAGGTAGGTTTGCCATAGTTACTCTGATATTATTTATGCTGGGCTGCAGATGTTAACACATCCAGCTATAAGACGTTAACTTCCTTTATTTTTACAATTTTGTGTCACAGCTGAAAAAGTTTCAGAAGAAAATTATCAACAGATTATTCTTTTATGTCTGTGGGAAGAGCTAACAGATACAATGTCTATTACAAAAGTGTTAACAACATTTACTAATATAAATTCTCTAATGGTGTCAAAACCCTCATCCTTCTCTCAGCAGGATGGTCTCTGGTGGGTAATCTGTTTTATTGCTTTTTGCCGCTTCCTTAGGACCAGTGCATGATTTGTTCTTAATGGAAGCCACAACATATATTAGTAAAGGGAGGTTTAAGACTTTAAAACTGGTGATGAATGCAGTTAGTGTCCAAACAAAAAGTTAAGTGTCACAAAGTCCCACACAACAAGATCTGCAGATTCAAAAAAGCTAGAAGAAGACAATACCATGAACAATCCCAGTAGTTCAAGGAGGTATCAGTCTGTCTGAGCTGGGTAAGAGAAAGTAGGTCAGGAAGAAATGACTTTGCCTGAGAAAGAAGGTGCAGATGTGGCTGTTCTGCTTTCCAGCATCATGAGGTTTGCAATGGTTAGTTCAGCCCAGTTAACCATTTCAATAGCGTTATACTAGTTTGAGGTTTCCCATCCAGGTTCCCATGGTTTCCGACCTGATCCTACCTCCCTACTGAATGCATTCACATGAACTGGGAAGGAAGTGTGAGCTGGAATGTGTCCTACTAGCAGCCCTGGGGCTGTGTTATTTCAGGTATATAAGACTATCCAGTCTAACATATTTACATGGGAAAATTTTAGAGAGCCTTTCCATTTTCAGAACCAAAACATCAAGCCAAATTCATGCTGCTTTTAATTTATTTATTTATTTATTTATTTATAAACTTAATAGAAGGCTTGCCTCGAAAATAATTACATTATGGATTTGTATGTGGATATGATATGTGGGGGAAGCGAAAAGGACATCACAGGAGACTTAAGTTTCCTAAAAGTCAGCTTTTCTAGATGTAGTTGTTTTTCCTCACCATGTTCCTACTGTTCAGAAATTGCACTGCAAATTCATCTAACCTACCCCATTAAAAGTAATATACTCCAGCTCCCTTGTTGCTTGAGGAACAAGTAGTGTCACGAGATGGCAATACTACAAACAGAGACAAGCATGCTAATCCTGTGCCACACAAAATTAAATACTCAGAAGATTCTGGTGTTTGTCCTGCTCTTAATTACGAGCCTTGGAGAAATGGGTCATATATCATGCACAAAAACTCTGAGGGCAGCTTTGTTGGTTTATTAGTCCTTGTGTAGTATCAGATCATAAAAATAATTTGAGTGATTTGGTAATGTGATTTGGTAATGTTCTGATTAATGCATTACCATGAACAGAAGAGACAGATTAAACATACCATGAATTGTAACACGCTAATTCCTCACTGCAGCTCCAACAACAGAGTCACATGCAGTTTCAATTATTTTACATGTTTGGCAGCCATTCTTCCCAATGGAACAATAAGCATTAACACAATAATCTGAGAGAATCTTATAAAAACATGGTTGACATAAGTCCTCTCTATTAATAAATATTTGACGTGACAATGCCAGTTTTGTTTTAACCATGCTAACTTCTACAATTAAAAGATCTTGATCTGAAAGCCTTTAAAATACTTTCAAATTTGTCATGCCCCACTAATATGTCAAATCATTGATAGTTCAATAAATTAGTGTTATTTCAAGAGAAATCCACCCAAAAAAATAATAAAAATGCAGTGGGGGGTTAACATTTTCTGATGAGAACAAACTCTTCTGAATTAAGAAGTGCTTTAAATTGGAGACATTTAGTAGAAGAACATTGCTACAGCTGCTGACTCTCCTAATAATGCCTTGTGCTTCTCACAGAGATCTTCACTTAGAGATTCCCAAACACTTTCCAAAGGCTGTAAATATCATACTTATATTTTGCAGGTCACATATGAAGAAAATAGAATGAAGAAGGAAATTGAGCAGAGAAACAATAGAATCAGTGTCAGAGTTGGGTTAGAAAGTCCCTTTCTTTTTTGTCCATCCCACAAACCCTAGAATTCTTTAAAAAATGGAAGAAGCATGCTTTAATGTGTTTTCACCCTTTAATTTTTAGTCCAGATTTGTATGTTCTTCTATCCATTACACTAAATTTGTTACATTTTCCTATGGCAACTTGTGAACCATGAATGACCACAGAGTCTGGACAACTTCTGCAACCTCAGTACATTGCCTGGATGAAAAAGCTATACCAGATCAAAAGATGTCCTGTGCAGGTTTTACACAGGAAGATGTTGTGTGTCCTGCATACCCTCTTGTCCCCCAAGGCAGAAAGTGGGTAGCTGTCCTTCTGAGCTTCCTTGTGAAGAAACTTTCTCCTACAGTGAGACCATAGCTTCTTGGAAAGGGTAGCCATTTATCACAGCCCTAAATGAAAGCATTCCTTGGACACAAATGTCTTTTTCTTCCTTTGTCTAATTACTGAGGGGAAAAGTGAGAAGGAAATGTCAAAACAGTGAAACAGTGGTGTATAGAGAGCAGTCACTTTGGAGCTCAACCAGCTTTTGTGAAGGCCTGGGCGATTTGTCAAATGGTTGTGGCATAAGTCAAGCCCTGAGGTTGAAAGGTCTTGACCTAAGGAGTGCTGAAATCAGGCAGTATAAGCAAGAGGGCTGCTAGAAGTTTCAGCTGTAGTGGAGATGAACAATGATGGGTGCTGGACACAACAAAACCTCATCTACATAATTCAGGTAGGGAATTTTATTAAATCTGACAAGTATGTGACAGGCTGAGAAAGAGAAAAGAACATGCTCTTGCTGGGAACCTTTAAGGCTCTTCAGTTAAGGTATGTGGAAATAAATGACAGCTAATCTCTTCACTAAAAAAACCTGTAAACAATGCCATTTTACACAGGGCTCACCCATGACCTTTTCATAGATCAGGCTATCCACTTTCAGGCCAGGACACAGAACTTATCACAAACAATGCTGCTAATTCAGATTGTGCAAGAAGATTGTTTCTTCTCCCAACTGCCCCACATAGATCTGCAGCTTATTTCAGCAGGTTTGCTTCAACAGAAAGGCTATCACTTAAATGTGGTGCATAACCCCTTGTGGTAAATGGAAAATCCACATGGAGACTTTTTTTGGGGGGGGGGGGGGTTAGGGTTTGTTTTTTAGAGTTTTGGCTTGCGTGGTTCATACTGCAACTACAAATCTCAAGCTGAAAGGTCATAAGGTGACAAGACAAATTTTCTGCACTGAGACCTGTTGATACTATCAAAAGTGACCAAGGCTTTTAAAATCCTTCATTAATCTTGACATGTCCAGTCTCCCAGATTCCCCCCCCCCCCCCCCCCCCCCCCAATTTATTTACACTGCTTTCCCCCCATTTTCAGTCTTCTCTAGGTAAACAATAAGGTTTAAGAATAATATCTAATTGGTGCCTTTCAAAACACAAATGTGATGCTGGCTGCCAGCTTTAGAAGATAAAATCTTTGCAAGCAACTTCAGTTCATAAGCACTAATACAAATACAACCTTAATACTCCTGCAGAACTCAGAAGCAGTGGTTGAAAATCAAATATAGCCTCTATGTAATGTTTAACTTAATCAAATAAAATAAGAAATGACCTTGCAGGCAAGAAGGAGTTTTCATTTTTTGAGTATCTGTATTCTTGAGAGTTCTCTCTTAAGACTGAATTCCCTACAAAAAGTAGCACTTGATATCTATATAAAGATGTTTTCTTGCCTGATGCAGACCTCTAAGCCTGACAAGATAACAATTTGTTGTACAGGCTGCTGCACGATTGGAAGGAAAGCTCAAAATCTAGAGGAACACTGTGTGACTGTGAACTTGCAGGAGCAGAAATTCAACTCTAAAACTCTTGAAACAAATACAAAAACAAAGATTAGACTGACTTTGTCAAGCATGAATCACAAAATCCCCAAGCACATCCCTGGATTACTGGCACAGCGATTTCTGCAGCGTACAGCACACATGTATGTTTTTACCAATCTGTGGATCATTCCACCTAATGGGAAGCAGTTAAAAGTCCTGGCTGGATCAACTGTGGATCTTGGTGTTATAAGCAGTCCAATGCATAATTCACAAGGCTTAATGAATATTCCAATTCATGACAGCCAACTGGCTCCATAGGTCACACCTCCCAGTCTCATATAAATAAAGAATGAGATACTGGAAAGTGTACCAGCTGAACCCTACTGAGTGCCAAAAACATGCATATTAATGAGGCACAATAAAAGATATACTTGACTCTCAGGAAGTGCCTCTATTGTTTTCCAGCTTTAGAGAGCGAGAGAGGAAAAGTTTTCGTTGCACCTTTCAGTACATGGCACAGAGTGTAACGCAAAGCTTCCCTGTGGGGTGAAGAGGGAATCAGATTGTGGCAATGGCATTTCACATCCAGCTTCATCAGGTCTATGACATCCTCTGTCATTCCCACCACAATAGTGAAATCCATGCTGGAAATATCCCCACCCTCTGCTCCCATGTTCCTCTGCAAGTCCCCATTTGGTAACTAAGGAAAGGAAGTGCTTCAGCAGTGCTGTTCTTTTATGTGCTCTGTTTAGACCTTGGAACAGGATGAATGGTAGCTTAGATGAATGCAATTGTGCCATTTTTCTTGGCCCCAGACGATGTTTCCTCACTACCATGACATCTGAACAGAAGGAGAAAACATCTCCCTTTTGTGGCAAGCTAATTTAATTTGTACCTTCCACCTAGGGGTAAATATGTTTGTCTGTCTTTCTAAGCTCTCTTTGCCCACTTTCTTTTCTCACGGGAAACCCTGCTGAGTCAAAAGCAGGATATTGCTTAGTGCTCTAACTTTATTTTAAAGTAATTTAATTTTAAGCATACTCACACCCACCCTAAAGTGAAGCAACTGTAGGAGCTCCACTGGGACAGCCTTAATGACTTTTGCATGTCTCTTGTGTCAGAGACATCAAGGGCTTGTTGTTAGTGAGGTATTTGTCTTTTAAAATAAATGCTTTAAAACAGAGCCTCTCTTCTGCAGTATCCTCAGTACAAGATGTGTTTCTTTATTTCCAAAAATCCTTCAGCTTTGCATGTTTACCTACCACCTTTAAAAACCAGCATTACAAACCACTGACCTTTGCTCTTCGTTTATCTGGTGTTATATGTGGTTTGGCCTTGTTTTGTCTGAAAACTTTGTAAAAGGATTTTAAAATAAACAATGATTGAATTTCTTTATGAAAAATGGCAGTGAAATACTGCCCAGATGACTCGGGATTTACATCCTCGCTGTGTGATTTACACACAACTTCTTTAAATTGGCAAATTCATTAGGTTATAACATTATTTAATCCAGAACTGAAAAGTTTCTATAATTAAAAAAGCAATAGAAGGAAAAGAATGGGGAAAGAAAACAAAAATCCAAGCTGAAGTGTTATTTAAAGCCCATTTTGCATCTAGTAACATCACAAACTTTCATTTAAACCTCTTTTATCTCATATTAAGATGGTTATGCCACATGAAAAAAACCCACAACTACAACTTAAGCAACTTCTTGCAATTCCTTCCCTTAAAAAAAAATATAAATTCCATTTCAATATTACTAGGTCAATATTTTGTCATCCTGTCATATAGGAAAAAGAATATGTACAATACTTAAAATGATAAAGTGCATGTCTAATATACAGAATACTGATTTTACCTGTATCACTGGTTATTTGTTATTTGCATAATATTGTATCAATGTGGTTTTGGGGTTTTTTGCACAATAATTTGTGCTCTGTGTTCTGATCTAAAACCTTTATTTCTGTCATTTGGAAAAGAAAATGTGCAACACTTAAACTGATCAAGTATATATCTAATATCTGCAGTAATAAATATCACAGACTCTGTGATTTTACCTGCAGTTGCCAGATGCTTGTTATTTGCATAGTATTTTATCAGTGGTTTGTTGGGTTGTTGTTTTTTTTTTTCTTTCTCACAATGATTTGCTCTTGGCATTCTGGTCACAAAGGTGCATTTATCATCAGCAAGTCACACAGACTTACAGAGAAGCGAGTCTTGGAATCAGTCACAACATTCAGAAAGATTAATCATGACAATATTGCTGTTTTGCTCAGAAGACTTCCCTCCATTCTGTTTCTATTGCCTTGGTGGTTTGTTTTTATAAACAAGCTGTATTTGTTAGGAAAAGGAAGCAGCTCTCTTATTCAAACGTATGGGTTTTGAGTCTAAATCTGCAACACTGACGAACAAATAGCAGCCAATGTGTCCTCCAGAGCAACAGGAGAAAGTGCAACTGCCTTGCCTGCCCTGGTCTGTTCAGTGCATAAAATACACAAGATATAAAATGGACAGGTCTCTTCCTTTGCCTGTGCATAGGATTGTTCAGTCAGAACCCAGCACTGTCATTCACTTTGGATGATTTTACATCATCATTGAGGATAAAGGACACATGATGGTGCATTCACCATGAGGATGGTGAGGCAATGGAACAGGTTGCACAGCAAAGTTGTGGAGGGTTCAGTCTTAGAAGTGTTCAAAGCCAGGTTGGATGGGGCCTGTAGCAACCTGGTCTAGTTGGAGGTGCCCCTGGTCTATGGCAAGGATACTGGAACTAGATGATCTTTAGTGTCTCTTCTAACCCGAACCATTCTATGATCTATAGCTCTATAATTCTGTGATTCTGTGAATCTGTTTCTATGATTCTGTGATCTCTGTATCTCTCAGCAGTGACACATCAGTGAGCAAAGCTGAAGCGTAGTTTGTGAATAGGTCCATTTGATGGGTGGCCAGAGAGTGAATCCTGTCCTCATTCCTTGCTTCAGTCTGGAATTTGGACGTCAAAAGGTTTGCCTGGGAGAAGCATGGCTTCAACTGCATGTTAACAAGTACATGGAAGCCATGGTAGCCCATGATAGGGCCACGGCCTGTGTCTCATGTCAAAAAATCCAGAATCATGGTGCAAAGAAAGGAATGGTTAAAAACAAAAAGACACTGAAGTACTTCTCTGAATTTCACCTACCGGCCTCTTAAGTTCACAGTGCTTCAAACAAATTGCTTCGAGGTCTGCAGCTTTCACTTTAAACTCCAAATCTGGCTCTCAAACCCTGGCCTCTGACAAGGGTGGAAAACCTCGTTAGCAAAATCTCTTAAACATTTGCTTTGTTGTGCAGTAAATTTGCCGTCTTTGAGGGTTATAAAGTGGTCACAAAATGCCTGGCGTTGAGAAGATAGTTATCTTTAGGGCTATAAAAATGTATTTCAACCTTATTGCTGAACTGTGTAAATCAAGGCCATCCACCCCTCCATTAGAAGCTAAGCTCTTAAGGCCTATATGGACAAAGGACTTGGTTGTTTATGCAGCAACAACATCTGCTTACACTCAGCCTCATTGTCAAAGAGCTGTTGGTTAAAAGCACAGGATCTCCTTTCTCTCCATTTCATGCTGTATTATGTTTCATGCGGGAATATCTAGTCTCTGAGGCTTGACCACTGCTTTTATCTGCTGGACTTTAAAGACTTAGCTGCTTGTAGTGAGAATCTGATCATCGCCTCCCCAGCAGTCCGGAGGGCCTGTTTCGCCGGACACTTGAAAAATATCTTTTGGTCTCCAGACACCTTTCTGCAAAGTATTAACTTTCCTCTGCTGCTCTGAAGCTAAAGCTCCTGCGTAAACAACTCTCTGGTTCAGTTTAAAGATAAAATATGGTGCTTGGGCCTGAATTCCTCGAATGCTACGTGCAGACAACAAAAGACTATTAATTACAATCCAAGCCACAAAACGCCCTTTCCAGACTGTATGAGTAGCATTGCTATCCAATAAAATGGTTCTGAGCTTTGCTTGCTGACACAACATACTTTTTTTTTCCTTAGGCCTGCATCACTAATGCAGTCAGAAGAGAGAACATCATGTTGCAGCTAATCAAGGTTGTTTTTTATTTTGAAGAGAAAGCACCTGAAGAAACAGCCTGGCAAATTAGTACCATTTCATTTTGCTGCTCTTCCTTATCTGCCCCTCAGCACACACTCAAAGATAGAAAATGCTTAACATATAAATTTGAATAGTTGTATGGTAAATATTCCCATCCCTAATATGCAGGGTAGTACTGACTCAGACATTCATAGACTCATAGAACTGTTTTGGTGGGACATGACCTAAGATCATTGAGACCAACCAACAGGACATGGCCCTGTACTGCTCAAAAAAGTGCATATCCAGAATAAACCAAAAACATACTTACAACTTGCATAAGAAAGCTGTGACACAGCTCAAAGAGAGATGAGTGTTTTTCCTTGAAATGATATTTTTGTGGTATTGTACCAATTAATTTTACTGTAGCACCGCAGCCCATGTTTTAGTAACATGATTGACCAAACCATAGTTTGATGTGTGTGTCATGCAGGAAAATTTGAACAGATTTTGCAGAGGAAAAAGGTGTAAAAGTTGGCACCTGACTTATTTAGGTATGATGAGATGAATGTGCATCCCAATGATCCAAAATTTTAAGAATAAAAGAGGAAAGTGAATCCAGGAAAAAACCAAACCAAAACAAATCAAAACAAAAAAACCCCAAACTTATGGCAGGAAGGTGAGGGCAAAGTGCAGGCAAAACAAAGTGGCAGCTCAATGGGCAGGACTCTTGGCATCTTGGGAAGTAGAAACAACCCCAAACCAACCACCTTTCAAATGGGAGCAGGATTTCTGACCCTGAAATTGCCACCACTTGCACTGAGCTGTGCCGTCTAAGAAGTAAACAAGTTCTGCTTAAAATAACGTTGCTGTTTCAAGTTTTTTCTCCCTGCTTGTGTTTCTGTTCTGAAAACTTGCTGCTTTGATAGAAGCTTCTGATTTTTGCTGCAAAAAGTGTCCATGCACAGTGGAAATAAATGTGTTTCTTTTTCAGTGTTTTGGCTTAAGCAAAGCCTTTTTCTCTCTTTACTGTTTACACATGCACATTTTTATAGGAAACAGAACTGCAGCCCTGCTTGGTGCCCACTTTGCAAAGGCAAATGGGCCACTAAACTGGCCTGCAGTCTCAGTCCTCCTTGCCATCCCATCTTCTTCCCTGACTAAATTAATCCCGCTTTCCTGCAGTTTGGTTTTCACTCATACAGAGGTACACAACCAATATATTACAGACCGCTCTAGGTATTTCCCCTCATCTCATGGACAGAAAAATACATATAGCACTTTCCAGAACTCTGTCAATGCGGTCTTCTTCCCTGACTCCTTCCTTCTCTCATCTTCTCTGCATACCCACCAAATATTGTTATTTTTGTGCCTAGATTTGCGTTTTCTGTCATTAAATTTCATCTTGTGTCTACCAATTCAGTTCAGAAACCCAGAAATATTTTGCCAGCAAATTAAAAAAAAAGGCTTTTTGTTAGATCACATGCCACCTCTTCCTGTACCCCAGGAGACCACTGGCCTTCTTGGACATGGGGGCACATTCCTAGCTCATGGTGAACTTGTTGTTCACCAGTACTCCCAGGTCCTCCGCTGTTCTTGAACTTCATGAGGTTCTCCTCTGCCCAACTTTGCAGCCTGTCCAGGTCTCACTGAATGTCAGCACAGGCTGGTGTGGTGTCAGTTTGGTACCATCAACAAACTTGCTGAGAGAGCATGCTATCCCTTCATTCAGGTCACTGACAAAGATGTTGAACAAGACTGGAACTAGACCTGAGCCCTGGGAAACATTCAAGAGGGTTGTTGCCTCCCCCGTTTGTCCATCCCTCCTGTCCCCCTGCCCCCAAAAGGAATTTGTGAGGCTTTGCATCATTAATCTACTTGTGTACATCAGGATGAATGCATGGATGGTGTTGTGCCATCAGCAGCTAGGAATGGAGTACAGGGGTAAAAGATCAAAGAAAGAAACAAAGGATCAGATTCAGAGCAGAGATAAAGTATGGCACTACTTCTGCAGGATGTAATGAATCATTTACATGTGCTAATTCCTTCACCTGGGCAGACAGCAGATCTGGCTTTATCAGAAACATTCCTCCAAAACAGGATCTCTGTCCTGAATTAGATGATGTTTGTTCTCTTGACTTCAAATCCCATGCATTCTCACCTAGTAGTGTGTTGCTTCAGAGGATGTTTTCATGCAGTCAGCCTCTGTGGCTGCCATCTAAAGCAGCTCTTCTTCCCATTTATTTTTTTTTTTCTCTCTATTTTTCTTTCTCTTTCTCTCCCTCTCTCCCTCTTTCTGTCTTTCTTTCTGTCTTTCTCTTAGTTTCTTCCTTTCTTCCTTTCTTTCTTTCTTTCTTTCTTTCTTGCTTGCTTGCTTTCTTTCTTGCTTGCTTTCTTTTTCTTTCTTGCTTTCTTGCTTTCTTGCTTTTCTTGCTTGCTTGCTCTCTTTCTTGCTTTCTTTCTCTCTTTCTTTCTCATTCTTTCATTCTTCCTTCTTCCTTTTTCTCTTTATTTCTCTTTTTCTCTTTCTTTCTCTTGCTTTCTCTTTCTCTTTCTCTTTCTCTTTCTCTTTCTCTTTCTCTTTCTCTTTCTCTTTCTCTTTCTCTTTCTCTTTCTCTTTCTCTTTCTCTTTCTCTTTCTCTTTCTCTTTCTCTTTCTCTTTCTTTCTCTCTTTCTCTTTCTCTTTCTCTTTCTCTTTCTCTTTCTCTTTCTCTTTCTCTTTCTCTTTCTCTTTCTCTTTCTCTTTCTCTTTCTCTTTCTCTTTTCTCTTTCTCTTCTCCTTCCTTCCTTCCTTCCTTCCTTCCTTCCTTCCTTCCTTCCTTCCTTCCTTCCTTCCTTCCTTCCTTCCTTCCTTCCTTCCTTCCTTCCTTCCTTCCTTCCTTCCTTCCTTCCTTCCTTCCTTCCTTCCTTCCTTCCTTCCTTCCTTCCTTCCTTCCTTCCTTCCTTCCTTCCTTCTTCCCTTTTTTCCTTCTGATCACATTCCACAGATCTTTTAATTTATAGGAAAAAACAGAGAAGATGCTGTCATTGAACCTCCTACATGCAATCTCCGACACCTCCCCGGCCATAGTCCAGATCCCCTGCAGTCATCATGAAGATCTTCAACTAGATGAAGATGCCCCAAACAATCTGACCTGGAACGGTTCCAAGGATGAAGTATCTCTCACCACTTTGGGCAACGTTGACCTGGGTCTCACTAAACTCATTGTAAAAAATGTCTTCCTTCTGCCCAGTCTGAGTCTCCCTCTTTTAGTTCAAAACATCACCCCTTGTCTTGTCCTACTTACATGTCTGTCCCAAACTTTCTTATTGCCCACTTTATGTACTGAAAGCCCACAGTGTGATCTCTCTGGAGACCATGCTCTTCTGGCTGTAGCTGGGCATAGGTATGGAAACATTAATTCCCCTTTCCTGCCACTTGCATGAGCAGTCTATGGAAATCTAAAAATCAAAGAAGGAATTGACTTAGAGCAAAGAGGACACAGTCTCAAACTGCACCAGGGGAAGTTTAGGCTTGAGATGAGGAGAAAGTTCTTCACTGAGAGAGTCATTCGCCATTGGAATGTGCTGCCCAGGGAGGTGGTGGAGTCACCATCCCTGGAGGTGTTCAAAAGGGGATTGGAAGTGTCACTTGGTGCCATGGTCTAGTCATGAGGTCTGTGGTGACGAGTTGGACTTGATAATCTTTGAAGTCTCCTCCAACCTTGGTGATACTGTGACACTGTGACTTAAAAATCTTCCTCCCGAAATTAAAAGCCCCCAGGAATTAATTGCATGCCATGACCCTGCTAAGACCATCACAGCACTGTGTCTTTCATTCCTCTTAGAGTATGTCAGCTGCAGTTTTGTTGTGCAGTTTGGTTGTGCATCACCTTTTCCTCTCAATTGTACTGTGTTTGTTCTTTAAGTTTACCTTGCTTTCTCAGAAGGAGTCAGGGATTCAAGCCTGGGAACCCCTGGTGAGACATCCCACCAGACAGCTGGGCTTATTGGAGTTTTTCAGTGCATATCCATGGTGCAGCTTCCATTGGCATCAGAATTAGGCTTATCTTCATCACCGCTGTCAGCAAAAGTTAGATGTTCGCTAAGTCAGGGAAATGAAATGTGGAAGTTAAGTCATTAGGATTACAACAATTAGGAAGAGAGCAATGCCTCTTTGTAATAGCTCTACACTTCATTGCCAGTAGTTTATGTTGGTATGGATGAAAATGTAATCCATGGTTCTTTCTTATGACAGAGAACATTTGATAAATGTCACTAATGATGTCATTAACTGTCCCGAAGTCTGCCAATACACAGTGGGAGGAACATATCCCCGGTGCATTAGGGTATGTTACACTGAAATAAACAGAATTCACAAGAAACCCCAACCAAACAACCCTAAAGGTGATCCAGTTCCAAACCCTCTGGCATAGGCAGGGACACCTCTTACTAGATCAGATTGCTCCAGGCCCCATCCAACCTGGCTTTGAGCAATTCCAATCTTGGAAACTTCACAACTCCTCTGAGCAGTGTGTTCCAGTGCCTCACCACTCTCACTCAAAATAAAAGTAAACTATTGTTAGTGTAAAAGAGGAATAGCTAAATAGCAGGTATTGACTATTATCTTCTCTCCCTCTTTTGGTCACTTTCTTTTCTTTTCTTTTCTTTTCTTTTCTTTTCTTTTCTTTTCTTTTCTTTTCTTTTCTTTTCTTTTCTTTTCTTTTCTTTTCTTTTCTTTTCTTTTCTTTTCTTTTCTTTTCTTTTCTTTTCTTTTCTTTTCTTTTCTTTTCTTTTCTTTTCTTTTCTTTTCTTTTCTTTTCTTTTCTTTTTTTTTCTTTTTTCTTTTTGTTTCTTTTCTTTCTTTTCTTTTCTTTTCTTTTCTTTTCTTTTCTGTTCTTTTCTTTTCTTTTTTTTTTTTTCTTCCCCCCCCCCCGCCTTCTTTTTCTTTTCTTTTTCTTTCCCCTTCCCATTTTCCTCTTTTCCTTGTGATGAACATCCTGTGGCACAAAGACTACCAATGATATTTGTCAGCAGATTCAGGTCACCAAGTTCTGCAATGAGCACAGGCTAAGTACTACCTTATAAAAAATAGCTGCAAAAGTAAGAGTGGAGATGACATAAACCATGGCTCAGATTAGCTTCTGGAAATATGTCTTATCTACAGCCTACTTGAAAGGAGAGGACCTCCTTCCTCTGATACCTTTCACACATTTTTGTCTCTGTTTATGTGGTATGTGAATTATTCATGGTGTGCTGGGCATAACTTCATTGCCTATCACAGCACAAGATGCACTTTGCTCACCTGATCCACCAGCAAATGTGCCCTCTGTATGCTGTGCTCATCTGTAGTCCTTTTATTGTGAATAAAAAACCCCAGAAAACTGTCTGTCAGGGTCCTGGAAGTTGTTGGTGTAGCTCATCTCTGGATCCTTTGGAAAAGGTAACACCAGAACCAGAAAAGTTAAAATTGATCTCCTGAGGCTGTTGGGTGATGACTTGCAAACATGAAGAGATTTTTGGGTCATGGATATGTTCCTAGTATTGGTTGTAGAGGAATACAAAAGCCCTCTCACAGATATTATTCTACATGAGTATAAAAAATTACAAAAAAATGTATGCAGTTATTTAACTAAAGGAAATGCATTCTGGTTTAGAGTTGTACAGATATCCTCAGTATGACCCAGGCCATTTTTTGTTAACTCAGCTACAGTGAGAGGCAAACACTATTATGATCATGCAGAAATTGAGGAGACAATACCCTTAATTTCACTGAAGCAAAAAAAAAAGGATAAGCTGTTCAGTAACAAACTGTATCTACTAGTATTGATAATACAAACTGATATGCATATAAAAAAAAATACTTCCACACTCCAAAAAAGGCACTATCAGTTCAGAATAAAATGCCTCTGTTTGGTCATCCAGAGATGAAATCCAGTTGTGGCACTTTCAAACCTTCATTTTCAGACGGTTTGATCTGTTAACAGCCCTGTCTGACATGCCACAGTGTTTGTAACAGAGCTTCCAGGGTTTGCTCCCAGATATCTATGCACTTTGTGACTCTAAGTCAACTCTCAGTATGGGATTTGTAACCATGAACACTATAACACAAGTCAGATCTTGTGGTCTTCCCTACACACAGGTCAGGTTCATGAAGAACCCTCTCTAGTATTCTTATTTTAGCATCCAGGTGTGCCTTGCTGTTACAGAGTCACAGAAGCATATCACTGTATAATGCAAAGTTGGAAGGGACTCAAGGATCATCTGGTCAAAACTTTCCAGGTGATAATGTAGTTGAAATGAGCTGGCCCAGCAGCCTGGCAAGCTGAGTCCAGGGTAGGGGAATCTACTGTTTCCCTTGTGAGATGATTCCAATGTCTAACTGTTGTTACGGTGAAACATTTGCTTCTGGAGTCCAGTCAAATCTCCCCAGGAATAAATTGTTCCCATCACCCCCTGTCTTTTCCATGTGACTCCTTGTAAAAAGGCTGTCTCCATCCTCCTGGTAGCCATCCTTTATGTTCTGGTCCACAGTAATAAGGTCTCCCTTAAACCTTCTCCAGGCTGTTCAAACCCAGCTCTCAGCCTTTCCTCACATATCAGGTCTTCCAGCCCTCTGATCATTCTTGTGGCCCTTCTCTGGACACTTTCCAGCCTGTCCACAACATTTTTGTACAGCGGGGACCAAAACTGCAGGCAGTGCTCCGGGTGTGTCCTGACCAGCACTGAGTAGAGTGGGACAATGACTTCTCTATCTCTGTGGGTGATGCAACACAGCATCCTGTTGGCCTTCTTATCCATTGCAGCACACTGTTCGCTCAGCTTGAGCTTGTTGTCCACCAAGACCCCCAGGTCACTCTCCATAGAGCTGCTTTCCAGCTAAATGGATTGCAGTCTGAGCTGCACTCTTGGGTTATGTATTCCCAGGTGCAAGACCTTACACTTGTCCCCGCTGAACTTCACAAGGTTCTTGCCAGCCCACTCCTTCAGCCTGTCCAAGTCTTCCTGAAGGGTGTCTTATATTTTGTGTCTTAAATATTCCAGGTTTTAAATATGACATACTTCTGTCTCTGCCCATGGAAGTGTTTATGTTTATACAGATACACACTTTCATTAAAAATAGACGTGCCTCTTGATCTTCTTGCTTACAGAAAATACGCTCAGAAGCAGTGTCTGTTTCGGGAGCAAGCCATCAGAAGGGGGAAAAAAAAATCTGGCATGCATCTCGGTATCGACACACAGATATTCACATTCACTCTGAGTTGCATGACAGCATTGTTTGTTTGTGCAAGGCAAATATCGTACATAGCACAAATCACCATGAAATTACTGAGTAGTTACTTGATCATTTAATTATTGTGCAGTTACATAATAACTCCACGACTATTGAAGCCCTTCAGATTGCATTAATTATACTCGGAGTAATTATTCCCTTCCGCTGACATGGATATATGTCATACAGTTTGCTAGACAAGATAAATTCTCTTCCTTTTTTTTTTTTTTCCTTTCTTTTTTTTTTTTCTCCTTTCTTTTTTTTTTTTTTTTCCCTTTTTTCTCTTTCCCCAGAAATTCATGACTGAAGAGAAGGTTTTAAAAACAGGCTGGCCAACAGAGTCTTAATTGCAGCATTTGGCCGTGCAAATTCATTTCACCTAGGACTGCATGATGTAAATAGGCTATAGCAGTTGATAGGACATCAGGTGTACCTGGTAGATGGTATATCTCTAAAGATGAGGTGCAAATATATAAAGAACAGTTAAGCTAAAACTCATTCCATAACAAGTTTATCCCCTGCTTTACAGTGACTTTGTCATAGAGTCATAGAATTATTTCACCTGGAAAAGATCTCTAGGATTATTAAGTTCAATCATCAACCCAGCACCACCAGGGCCATTCAACTATGTTCCAAAGTGTCATGTCTACATGTTTTTTTAAACACCTCGAGGGATGGTGGCTCCATCTCCTTTCTAGAGAGCCTCTTCTAATGCCTCTTTTAGGAAAGAAAATTTTTGTAATCTCCAACCTAAATCTCCCCTGGTGCAATTCCAGACCATTTCCTCTCCTTCTGTCATCTGATTCTAGGGAGAAAAGACTAACCCTTACCTCATTGCAGCCTCCTTTCAGGGCAGATTTGGGCAATTGTGGTCCTTGCAGAGGTGCCTGTAGCTGAGTCAGGTACAGCCTCTGCCTACCTATTGGCCACATTCATCACTAATCCCATGGTGTAGTTTTACATTACTCTGTGTGCAGATGGGATCATTAGAGGCAGCTCACATGAGTGTGCCCATTCAGAGAGCAGGTAGCAATGGAGAGGTATACACCAAGGAGAAAATCAGTTTTATCCCAGTTTTTTGTAACAAAACCTGTACAACATGGATGCAAGAGACCTTTTTAAAATCCAAGTATGTGCTCAGACCTGATCTCAAAAGGCAGAATCAATCTATCTATCTAAAATATCTATCTTTATCTCTTTCTCTCTCTCCATCCATCTATCCACCTATTATCTATCTATCTATCCGTCTATCATCTACCTATCATTTTTGCCTGTATAGAGTAAGTCATGGTTATCAAACCTGGAAGGATGAAATTAGTTTCTAGCTCTACAGGAAACTTCTCAGCTAATGCTGGGAAAATAGAGTGGGCTTTTTTTTTTTTTTTTAATATTGCTGAGCTGTGGGATCATCTCGTCTACTTAGATTTTGATTTCTTGAGGCAAAGGCAGTTTCTTATGTGCCTACTGGGACTCAGCAGAGCAGAGCTCTGATCTTGCTTCAAGTATCTGAATGGCACCATGAGCTAAAGAAAATGAGGATGCAGTTAGGAGTTTATATACCAAGGGTATGAAATGGCATCTGAAAGGGCACAACTTACTCTCTTAGCACAGGCCTAATTAGCTGTTAACACAGGTAGTTCCTTCTATGCTACACATTGCAGGTGGAGTGATACCTCTTCTTAACTTACCATTGTTCAGTCAGGAGAAAAGAAGGCTTAGGAGAGAGATTGTGGTGACTTTTCAGTACCTAAAAGGGCTGATTATAAAGCTGGGGACATACTTTTGAGCAGGACAATGGGTGATGGTTTAAACAAAAAGAGGAAGATTTAAACCAGATAGAAAGAAGACATTTCTTATGTGCCCCATCTCTGGAACCATTCCAGGTCAAGTTGGACAGGGCTGTGAACAACCTGGTCTAATTGAAGATGATCCTGCTGACATCAAGGGGGGTTGGACTAGATGACCTTTGAAAGTGTCTTCCAACCCAAACCATGCTGTAATTCTGTGATTCTATGACCCTATGATTCTGTGATCTTGTTTTGATCATGGTTGTGTCAATCACTATTGACCAAGCAGGACCCTATTGCACTCAAAAAGCAGAAGCAGACTGATCACAATGAACACTTTTCTTGCCTTGGAACCCAGAACTGAGCATACTAAATTGACAAAACTACTGACTAGGTATTTTGTAGCTTTGTTCACATCACTGACAGAATTTCACGACACAGCTTGCCTCACATGCATAAGCAATAGCCACAACTGCAAAGGGGCAAACTGAGACTTGTTCTGTAGCTGTCCAGATGGGGAATAGGAAGACAACTACAAAAAAGGTAAAATCTTTGAATGAGCAGGTGGTTAAGATATTTAGCAAAACCATAATAATCCTGGAAAATAGGCAGGAAGGGCAATTCTGCAGAACAGTTCTGTAGAATAAGTGAAGCTGGAAAAGGCTCTCAACCTGAATTCAGATGTCAAGGAAGCATTAGATGAACCTCCTACATTTTTTTGGGGAGCAGGGAGAAGAATAAGAGGAGAAAAAAAAAACCCCAACCAAACAAAAAAGCAACACCTGAAGTATTGCTGAATGATGAGGAATGGGGAAGAAAGAAACCATTCCACTTTTGTTCTGGATTTCTCCATCAAAGAGCTGCTGTGACCACCTCATCCTGATCTACTGAAGACCAGGAAGATCAATGAGTGATGTATAAGGTTAATGAACATAATCCAATAAGGAATTGTTTTAATATTTGGAATAATCCTGATTTAAATAATCCCACCATTTGTTATCTCAGGAAGTTCACTTGCAGCAGTCATTGGCAATTTAAAACACACAAGGATACCAGGGCCTCACACACTAGAGAGCAACATGATGGTTACTCACAGGGTGGGTTTCTTTTAAAATGTAATGCTTTTTTACAGTTCAGAAGTGTATGAGGAGACACACTTCTAAACCTGCATCAAAGGAGACCGTTGCTCTCAGATGAGTTAGATGGCATATCAACTGTGTGTCACATAGCCTTCAACACATTATGTCTTCATGTGCAGTTAAGATCTTACATGCTATGTGGCAAGCAAAATTTGATTTATGCCATACAAACCTCCCCACAACTCTGCTTTCCCCTTTTTTCTGTTCACCAGCTGCAACCTAGAAAAGGCAATTTTAAATGATGAGATTAAAAGGTAATTTTAATTTGTGAGGTTATTCTTATAATAATTATCAGATCTTTAATATGATTACACTAATAATAATATAATAATAAAAATAAAATGCTAATAATGATGTCTGGTTTATTCTTTGCTTTTAAATCCTACAATTAAGGTAAATGTATTACAGCTGTGCCTTTATACTCATATAACTGACTGGGCAAACTGGTCTTGTTAGCTTTGTGACTAAGGAAAATATGCTAAAACTTTTTATTTATTTATTTATTTATTTTTACCCTTCACAAAACAAAAAGAGTTGGTGATAAAGAGTTGTACTTGGCTTTTCCCACCCACAGGCAATAACTGAGGGTAGCTTTCAACCAAGTTAATGGGGGAAGGTTGTCTATCTCAGTCTTCACTCCAGGAAACTCAGCAGTTAGCTTCTCACTTTCCTTTATAACCCAAATTTCTGCTGAAATGATCCTAGTGAAATAGGCAACGTTGTTTCTACTTAAATGACCATCATTTGTATTCAGAATGCACATCAGCTTGAGCTAAATGGAACAATTTTCACATGGCAATCAGGGGGCAAGCTGGCACCACCCTTTGATGACCCTGGATCTCGCTGCTGGTCCCCAGCTTCTCACGGTCAGGCTCAAACATACCCTGGGCTGTGCCCCCCACACTGGAGATGTTCTTCCCAACAGCTGCTTTCTCTTCTGCATGGGTTGGCTACATCCATGACTGTCAATGCCCATAGGGCTGCGGGTGGAATTGCTTTTTAATGAAAAACAGCAATTTTTAAAATTTCATGAATTAAGGGGATTTTAAATTTTTTTTTTAAGCTTAAAATGTCTAATTAACTGCTTCCTGAAGTCAGCCTCAAGGAGCCCTAAAAACAATGTTGTTTCAGCTGTAACATGGTCACAAATTATGTACCTTGAGAAATTGTAGCCTGATTCATTAGTGATATTTTGAGGAAAAAGAGGGATGGTAAACTAATCACAATTTCTCTGTGCATTTAAAGCAGCCTTTCCTGTGAAAGTGCTGTGCCAAACACATAATTTACCTCACTTCCAGCTTTCAAGTATTGTGTTAAAATGTCCAGATCTGGCTGAGTGAAAGGAGACACTTTTTAGGGGGTTCTGAAGGTCAGTATCTGAAAGAATGGGGGTATAGCATTTTTATTTTTCAGGGTTGTTGGTGAATTACTTCAGTACATTTTTGTTCTATGAATTGCCTTCACAATTATGCCTGCCACTATCATTTAGGATGTTTATAGATGTTTTACCATTACCTTTGTCAAGAAGCAGTGTCCTGGAACAGAAAACTCAATAGGTCTTTCCCATAAAGTCAAAGAAACCAAACTAATCAACCTGGAAAGTTGCTCTCTGTCCCTCATTACCAGCTTCTCCTTGAATCAAAGTGTTGAGAATTGATATCAAGGTACACAGCTAATAGCTTTATTGAACGTCTGCACCACATGGGTACCTACGTGGTCTCGAACAAGCTCCCAAACTGCTGTGCCAGCGTGCTTTGGGCTCATTTTAAAATTCACAACTATTTTTTTTTAATTTTTTTTTTTTTTAATTCCTTCAAGGGCAATCTTCTCAGCTGCTCCAGAGTCTAAAAGTCATGCACCTGGGAGATAACTTTTTGAGCTGTCGGCTGGAGTATTTTGCTCTACTTTGCCAAGAGCTTTTCCTGACTTTCCCTCCTGTCCTCATCTCTGATAGATACCATTAACAGAAAGATTCAAGTTGTCATGAGACACAAAACAGAATAAACAGGCCCTGCCCTTTCACCTGGCAGTTTGTAAACAGAGATTAAGTTAACAGTGTGTGTTGTCTACACCTATAAACATCCTTTCAGGGCATAGGTGAATTGAAATGCACTTGTCCTTACCATGAGGGACAACTCACTCTTTCATACCTCTGTATTTTTGATCTATGTTCCTTTGAGATTAGCTTTTAAGATAAAATCTATGTTGATATGAAATTAAGTTCATTTGCAGTTATTATGGTTTGGAAATTGCTTGACACCTTTTAGTATAACACTAATAACAATAACAATAATATAATAACAATGACAGCAATAATAATAGAATGAAGGCAAAAATACAGTTAATGGAAAGTGGAAGATTTAAAATAATGTTTAGATAGAAAAAATATTTTTTATATGTTGTCTCTTTAAAAAAGCAGGCTGCAAAAGTACTATTTTTTTTTGCCTCACATTAAGCTTTCCCTGTGTTTTTCATATCAGTTGAGAAAACAGGATCTCACGGGTAAGCAATTCATTACACTTTGGCAAAAGCTGTCAGCCCCTGCTTAAAAGATTCAAAAATAAGTCACATCGAGGAATGCAAAATACCATTGATTTTAAGAAGCAGAGCTCACTCAAAGGTTGAAGTAATTGGTATGCTTATATTGGGAACCTAAGACAGTATCTTGATAACCCAGTGACTGCAACTTTCTTTTTTGCATCTGCATGAAAGTAAAAAAACTCTGTTTTGTGTCTGAAGGAAAAGAAGCTTATCACCAGGGGCCAGGAGTGGGTCCAGTCTTGTTCAACAGCTTCATCAACAACCTAGATGAAGGGATAGAGTGCACCCTCAGCAAGTTTGCTGATGATACAAAATTGGTATGATCTGGCTGTGCTGTCATTCAACCACACCTGGACAGGTGAGAGTTATGAAGATGCTGAGGGGCATCCAATGGAGGTTATGAAGCTGCTGAGGGGTCTGGAGAATCTCTGTGAGGCAAAAAGGCTGCAAGCCCTGGGGCTGTTGAGCCTGGAGAAGAGCAGCCCAAGAGGAGATCAGATCAATGCTCAGCAAGAGCTGGAAGGCTTGTGGGGGGCAAGAGGATGGGGCCACGTTCTTCTCAGTGTTGTCCAGTGACAGGACAAGGGGCAATAGGCACAAGATGGAATCCAGGAGGTTCCGTCTGAACAAGAGGAGAAACTTAGCTGTGAGGGTGCAGGAGTCCCAGAGAAGGTTGTCCACAGAGTTTGTAGAGCCTCCGTCTCTGAAGGGATTCCAAACCCACCTGGACATTGTGATCCTGGACAATCTGCTGTGGGGGAGCTTGCTTTGGCAGGGTGAGGTGGACTGGATGATCTCCAGATGTCTCTTCTAGCTGCCATCCTGTTGGGATTCTGCAGTGACTACATGAGTTGTGGGCCAAGGCTAACACCTTGTATATTAACACTGCAAATGTCTGTAAGCAAACACAGAACCTCCTTCATACCCATGTACAAATGAAGCCATCATCCCATCTTTAACGTGTGATTTATCGAGTTATGTGGTTTTTGTAGGCCCAAAATATGTTTAATAGAACCCCTGTCGCAAATACCACTTTTAGTCACTCGAAAAATGGTCAGATTTCTCCCAAAACAAAACTAAAAATAAAATAAAATAATTCGACTAAATACAGATTCATTTCAGAGATGAAGAAGTAAATGCAGCTGGTTTCTTGGCAGCACTGAGGGTACAGTACTGCCAAATCTCTTACTGTACAGCGTGAGGCTGAACCAACAGGCATAAAGAAGAACTAACAGTGCTAGTCACATGCAGCAATTAGCTATGGTAACAGAATTGTTTTTAAACCGGGATTTGGACTTCATTTAAATAAAACTCGCCTCAAATTTACATGTTACGAAGCACTCTGCCTGCGATGAAAGTACTTAGTGTGCTGAGTCTCTGTGATTAGATTTTAATTTCAGGCAGCCAGGCAAGGTTGTATTTGGAGGCAAAAAAAAACACTCCATGCTTGTAGAAAACATATTAATTCTTTAGATAAATAAAGATTCACCCTTCCCACCCTTGCCAGAGAATTATTAAACATTTCTCTCTCTCTTTTTTTTTTTTTTTTTTAAGAAAAAAAAGGCAAGCTACATTGTTAAATAGTTCTCTTCAGTCTTAAGCTGAAAACCAATATACCTTGATTAAGAAGTGATTAATATTACTTGGTGAGAAGTTAAGCTGTCATATAATAGTCTGGAGGATCCGCAAAAAGTCAGGAGGATATTACAACACAGCATGAGCTACTCTCTGATCTTCTAAATACCTGGACTGTATTTGCTTCTACAATTTCTGTCTTATCTAACCTTCTTTATGTTCACCTGTAAGTTTATATTAAAGCCCCAATCAGTAGTATGGCTTCTAACACTGGGGATTTCATACTGTACAGAAATTAACCACCTCAAGTACATGCATTTGCACTTTTAAATCCTCCCTGCCACGGCAGTGTATTTCCAAGATAGGAAAGTCCAGACAGAAATACCAATGCAAACATGCAGTTATTATAACATGGAGATAGACATACACATGTGAGTACTTGAATTTAAAAATAAAAATGCTACGAAAGGTTATTAATAAGAGGAATAACAACAACAACAGCAGTGATAACAACAATTAGCTGCTTTTGAGTAACGCTATGATTGACACTTTCCAGACAGATTTACACCAGATGTGGTACAAGTATCTTTAATATCCACTACCGTGTATCTTTACAAAACAGATGTTTGTGCAGCTATGAAGTTCCCCCCGGAGAAAGATGCAATAATTTAATTAAACTGGTGAAGCTTGTGCAAATGCTGTGCGCAGGCAAGCCTTGGCTTGTGATGTTCCCCCTGCAAGATACTTGCCCTCTATACATGGGGCAGACCCAAAATGTGAAGGGCAGAGGGAGAAGCCCCCTTTACCTAAGGGCATGAGATGGTTCAGTAGCTGAATTAGCAGCAGACTGTGTTCTCCTGGCTCCCAACTTTGTCTGCTTGACTGTGCTGCTCTTTATGGCAAAGTGAATTAATTGGCAAATTCTGCTGGTGCACAGATTACCCTAATTTGCTGTGACTTTACCAACAGCAGTGCTAACTGCATTGTGCACATTGTGGGATGCTCAAACCATCACTGGATCTTGAGCAAAAAATCAGAGAAGCAGTGGGTACTGCTGTAAACATGAGGTGGCCTTGGTGAAGGAGCCATGGACAGATCCCATTCCTGCTTTAATAGAGGAGAGGGCAACATAGGACTTGCATCCCACAGCCCTTTAGTCATTCTGGTCTTGATGCCAGGAGCAGGATGGACATCCTGAGACTGGTGACTCTTGGTTCACAATGGCTACTTGCTGCCCAGCGAGGTTTGTGTTGATTTATGTGAAAGTAATTAGCACTAATAAACTTTTTGTAGCCCACATACTGGGGAAGAAGCATCCTTCTATTGAGGTACTGCAGTCCTTCAGTGAGTTGGAAGCTCTGAGCTGGCCAAATGAAGTACAGGCTCTTCTGCTGAATCTGCCTGAAACATTTCTCTTTTATCCCAGCTGTTACAGCACCCAGTCAACGGAGCTGTGAGATGAGGAACATATGCCTGTAACACTTCATTTCAACAGGCTCACTTAGTGTCTCTTACTTTGATCTTTCACTGTATACTTCCTGTAACTGGAGTTAGTTACAGGCTGAAACAAAGCCCAGAGTTACCAGAGGGATAGTTTGTTTTGTTTTGGGGTTTGCATGTTGGTTTTTTTCAGTTGTTCCCGCCCACCACCCCCCCCCGCCCCCAAATATTCCTTTTGTGCCAGATTCTGTTAATTAGTGCATCAAGTGAACCAGCTGGGGGAGAGTGTCACTGTGAAAATGTTGCCACAGTTTGAACCCTTCTATCTGCCTTTGTGGCTATTGATGTTGTACCATCAGGATAACTCTGAATCAGCCAGCAATTTTTCAGATCTGATAAGGCCCTTTTAGATTTCTTGTTCAGCTAGAAACATCCCAAGCTAATTGCAATAATATATGTAAAGAAGGTCCCTGATTGAACTGGGATTCAATGCCTTGCTGGTAGATCTTTATTTTTCAACATCCTTCACAAAATCAAAACCAGAACCAAGCAACCAAAAAAAAGAAAAGAAAAAAAAAAAAAAGGAATTTTTAATTTCAGGCTTCAGCTTGTGCATTTTCACAGAATCACAGAATGTTAGGGGCTTGAAGGGACCTGAAAAGATCATTCAGTCCAACCCCTCTGCCACAGCAGGGTCACCTAGAGCAGATCACACAGGAACACATTCAGGCAGGTCTTGAATATCTCCAGAGAGGGAGATTCCACAACCTACCCTGAGCAACCTCTTCCAGGGTTCTGTCACCCTCACAGGGAAAACATTTTTCCTGATGTTTCTGTGGAAATTCCTGTGCCTCAGTTTCCACCATTGCCCCTTGTGCTGGCAGAGCC